>NC_061121.1:2541142-2599896 GCF_002878395.1 Capsicum annuum
TTTCGGCCCACAGCACGCCCGAACCATGGACCCACCCCCAAAACCATGGGCTATAGCACAACGATTTGGCTAAAAAATACACTGTTCGCGTCGTTTCGCCCATTTGTTCACTTAAATAGCCACGAAAATTTAAATGGAGCATACTGGGATGATCCTTAACCTCCCTGGAATACCCCGATCAATTTTTCGCCCATAGCACGCCCGGACCCCGGGCCCACCCCCGAAACCGTGTGCTATAGTGCACCGATTTGGCCAAAAAATGCCCCGTTTGCATCGTTTCGCCCGTTTGTCAACCCAATTAGCCATGAAAATTTAAACGAACCACACTAGGATAATCCCCAACCTCTCTGATACGCCCTAGTCTATTTTCGGCCTACAGCACACCTGAACCCCGGGCCCACCCCTAAATTCATAGGCTATAGAATACTAATTTGGCCTGAAATTGCCTCGTCCGCACCGTTGTACCCATTTTTCCACCCAAATGGCCACGAAAATTAAAACAGACCACACTGGAATGATTCCCAGCATCCCTTGCATACCCAGTCGATTTTCGGTCCACAGCACGCCCGAAACCCTGGCCCACCCCTAAATCTGTGGGCTATAGAGCACTTATTTAGCTCGAATAAGCCCCATTCGCGCCGTTTTGTTCGTTTGTCCATCCAAATAGCCACAAAAATTTAAACGGACCACACTGGGATGATCCCTATACTCCCTGGTATGCCCCGATCAATTTTTAACCCACAGTACGCCCGTACCCTGGGCCAACCCTCAAAACCATGGGCTATATAGCACACCGATTTGGCCCGAAAATGCATCGTTAGCATCGTTTCGCCCGTTTGTCCACCCAAATGGCCACGAAAATTTAAACAGACAACACTGGGATGATTTCTAACCTCCCTGGTATGCTCCAGTCAATATTTGGCATACAGCATGCCCGGACCCCTGGCCCACCCCCAAACCTATGGACTATAACACACCGATTTAGCCTAAAAACTCCCCGTTCGCACCATTTTTCCCGTTTCTAGATCCAAATCGCCACAAAAATTTAAACGGACCACACTGGGATGATCCTCAACCTCCCTAGCACGTCCCGATCGATTTTTAACCCATAGTATACCCAACCTCGGGCCCACCCCAAAATAAGAGGCTTTGGCGCATCTATTTAGCCCGTTTGTCCACCCACATGGCCACAAAAATTTAAACAGACCATACTGGGGCGATCCCCAACCTTCTTGTCACGCTCTGGTTGATTTTTAGCCCACAGCACGCCCGGCTACCAGGCCTACCCCCGTAACCGTGGACTATGGCCCAACAATTTTCGACCCACAGCATGCCCGAACCCTGGGACCACCCCCAAACCCATGGACTATAGGACACCGATTTTGCATGAAAATTCCCATATTATGCCGTTTCGCCCGTTTGTGTACCCAAATAGCCATAAAATATAAAACGAACCACGCTGGGATGATCCCCCACCTCCCTGGAACTCCCAGATCAATTTTCGGCCCACAGAAATCTCGTACCACGGCCCACCCCCAAAACTGTGGGATATAGCACACCTATTTAGCCCAAAAATGCCCCGTTTGTGTCGTTTTGCTCGTTTGTCCACCCAAATGGCCATAAAAATTCAAACGTTCCACAAGGGATGATCCTTCACCTCCCTGACATGCCCCGGTCGATTATGAGCCCATAGCACGCCTGGACCCCGGGTCCACCCCCAAAATTATGGGCTATAGCGCACCTATTTGTCCCGAAAATGCGCCATTCACTTCGTTTTGCCTGTTTGTCTACCTAAATGGCTACAAAAAGTTAACGGACCACACTGGAATGATCCCCAACCTCCCTAGCATTCCCCGGTAGATTGTCATCCCACAGCACGCCTGAACTCCAGGCCCACCCTGAAACTGTGGGCTATAGCGCACCGATTTAGCCCGAAAATGCCCCTTTGGAGCAGTTTCGCCCGTTTGTCTACCCAAATCGTCACAAAAATTTAAACAGACTATACTGGGATAACGCCCAATCTCCCTGGTATGGCTCGGTCAATTTTTGGCCCGATTTGGCATGAAACTACCCCATTCGTACTGTATCACACCTTTGTCCACCCAAATGGCCACAAAAATTTAAACGTACCATACTGGGATGATCCGCAACCTCCATGGCATGTCCCGAACAATTTTCGACCACAACACGACTGGACTCGTGCCTAACCACCAAAATCGTGGGGTATAAAGCACTGATTTGGCCTATAAACGTCCTGTTTGCGCTATTTTGCCCGTTTCTCCACCCAAATGGCCACAAAAATTTAAACGGACCATACTGGGATGATCCCAAACCTTCCTGGCTTGCCCCCATCGATTTTTGGCCAACAGTACGCCCTAACCCTTAGTCCACCACCAAAATCGTGGGCTGTAGGGCACCGATTTAGCTCAAAAATGTCCCATTCATACCGTTTCGCCAATTTGTCCACCCAAATAGCGACAAAAATTTAAACGGACCACACTGTGATAATCCCCAACTTCTCTGGAATGCCCTGCTCAATTTTCAACTCAGAACACACTCAGACCCCGATCCCACCCCCAAAACTGTAGGCCATAGCATACCGACTTGGCCTAAAAATGCCCTATTTGTGCCATTTCGCCAGTTTGTCAACCCAAATGGCCACAAAAATTTGAACGAACCACACTAGGACGATCCCCAACCTCCCTGACGCGCTCCAATCAATTTTTAGCCCACTGCACGTCTGGTCCCCGAGCCCACCCCTAAAACTATGGGCTATAGCACACCGATTTTTCCCAAAAATGCCCCGTTCACGTTGTTTTGACCATTTATCCACTCAATTGGCCAAAAAAATTTAAACAATTCACACTTGGATGATCCCCTATCTTCATGGTACACCCTGGTCAATTTTTCGCCCACAACAGGCTCGGACCCCATGCCCACCCCCGAAATCGTGGGCTTACCAAACTGATTTGGCTAAAAAATGCCTCTTTCATGTTGTTTCTCCCTGGAATGATCTGGTCAATTTTTGGCCTACAGCAAGCTCGAATCCCAGGCCCACCCCTGAAACTGTGGGCTAAAGTGCATCGATTAGGCCCAAAAATGCTCCGTTCGCACTGTTTCACCCGTTTATCCACCTAAATGGCCATAAAAATTTAAACGAATCACACTAGGAGGATCCCCAACCTCCCTGGCATGCCCCGGTCAAATTTTGGCACACAACACGCTCGATCCTCGGACCCACCCCCAAAACCGTGGACTATAAGATACCAATTTTGCTCGAACATGTCCCGTTCGCGCTTTTCACCCATTTGTCCACCCAAATACCACGATAATTTAAACGGACCACACAGGAATAACCCCCAACATCCCTAGCACGCCTCTGTTAATGTTCAACATAGTGCATGCCCGAACCCCGGGCCCACCACCAAAATCGTCGGCTTTAGCATACCGATTTGGGTCGAAACTGCCCCGTTCGCATTGTACCACCCGTTTGTCCACCCAAATGGCCATGAAAATCTAAACGGACCACACTGGGACAATCCCCAAACTCCCTGGCATGCCCCGGTTCATTTTTGGCCCACAGAATGCCCAGACCCCGGGCTCAACCACCAAAATTTTGGGCTATAGTGCACCAATTTAGACTAAAAATGACCTGTTCGCACCGTTTCGCCCGTTTGTCCACCCAAATAACTACCAAAATTTAAATGGGCCATACTGGGATGATCCCCAACCTCCTTGGCATGCCCGGGTCGATTTATGCATCACAGTACGCCCGGACCCTCAGGTCACCCCAAAAATCGTGGGCTGTAGCTCCCTAATTTGGCTCAAAAATGCCCCATTTGCACCGCTTTACCCATTTGGCCACCCAAATGGCCACAAAAATTTAAATGGACCACACTGTGATAATCCCCAACCTCCCTGGAACATCTCAGTAAATTTTTGGCCCACAGCACACCCGGGCCCACCACCAAAACCGTAGGCTATTGAACACCTATTTGGCTAAAAAATGTCTTATTTTGCACGTTTATCAACAAAAATAGCCACAAAAATTTAAACGGACCACACTAGGATGATCCCCAACCTCCCTGGCATGCTCCGATCAATTTTTGGCCCACAGCAAACCCGGTCCCCAGGCCCAGCCCCGAAACCATGGGCTATAGCATACCGATTTGGCTCGATAATTCCCCGTTCACGTTGTTTCGCACGTTTGTCCACCCGATTGGTGACAAAAATTTAAATGGACCACACTGGGACAATTCTAAATCTTCCTGGTATGTCCGGTCGATTTTATTCCAACAGCGCGCCCGGACCCCAGGCCCACCCCCAAAACCGTGCGCTATAACACATCGATTTAGCTCAAAAATGCCTCGTTTGCGCCATTTCCCCCGTTTCTCCACCCAAATGGCCACAAAAATTTAAAGGGACCACACTGGGACGATCCCCAATCTCCCTAGCATGCTTCGGTAAATTTTTGGCCCACCCCCAACCGGGCCCACCCCAAAATCGTGGGTAATTGCACACCATTTCACCCGTTTGTTCATCTAAATGGCCACGAAAATTTAAATGAACCCACCCCAAAACCACTCCGTTAAATTTTCAGCCCACCCTCAATCGGTCCCAACCCTAAAACTGTGGACTATTGCACACCGATTTAATACGAAAATACCCCATTTGCGTTCTTTCACCCGTTTGTCCATACAAATGGCCCCAAAAATTTAAACCGACAACACTGAGACGATCTCCAATCTCTCTATCACGCCTCGACTAATTTTTTGCCTACAGCACGCCCGGACCCCGGGCTCATCCTCGAAATTGTGGGCTATAGCATACCGATTTGGCCCGAAAATGCCCCGTTCGGGATGATGCATTTGTTTGTCCACCCAAATGGCCACAAAAATTTAAACGGACCACACTGGGACTATCCCCAACCTCCCTGGCAAGCCTCGATCAATTTTTAGCCCACAGTACGCCCGATCCCCGAGCCCACTCCCCAAATTGTAAGCTATAGAATATAAATTTGCCACATCCTGGTCGATTTTTAGCCCACAGTACGCCTGGACCCTGGGCTTACCGCTAAAATCGTGGGCTATAGCACACCGTTTATGCCCTGTTCGGGCCGTTTCGCTAGTTTGTCCACCCAAATGGCCACGAAAATTTAAATGAATCATGTTGAGATGATCCCCAACCTCCTCAGAATGCCCCAGTAAATTTTCGACCCGCAGCACAACCGAAACTTGGGACGACCCCTAAAATTGTGGGATATAGCGCATCGATTTGGCCCCATAAAGCCCCATTCACACTGTTTCGCCCGTTTATCTATCCAAATGGCCACGAAACTTTAAACGAACCATAATGGGATGATCCGCAACCTCCCTGGCATGCCCTGGAAGATGTTTAACCTCCATCATGCTCGGACCCCAGACACAGCCCTAAGACTGTGGGCTATAGTTTACCGAATGGGGCTAAAAATGCCCCTTTCGCGCCATTTCGCTCTTTTTTCCACCTAACTAGCAACGAAAATTAAAACCAACAACACTGGGATTATCCTCATCATCCTTGACATGCCTCGGTCAATTTTTAGGCCACAGCACTCCCAGAACCCGAGCCCACCCTTGAACGATGGGTTATAGCACACCAATTTGGCCCGAAACTGCGCTGTTTCTCACATTTGTCAACCCAAATGGACACGAAAATTTAAATAGACAACACTAGGAAGATCCCCAACCTCCCTGACATGCCCTGATCGATTGTAGGCATAAAGCGCGCCTGGTCCCCAATAATGCCCCGTTCGCGCCTTTTCATCCACTTGTCCACCTAAATGGCCACAAAAATTTAAACGGAATATACTCGGATGATCCCCAACCTCCGTGGTATGCCCCGATCGATTTTTAGACCACATCATACCCGGTCCCCGAGCCCACCCCCAAAATCGTCGACTATAGCACACCGAAAATGCCCGATCCCCAGCATGTCCACCCAAATGGCCACAAAAATTTAAACGGACCACACTGTGACCATCCCCAGCTTCCCCGACATGACCCGATTAATTTTTGGCCTACAGTTCGCCTGAACCCCGGGCCCACCCAAAAATCGTGGACTATAGAGCACCGATTTTGCCCGAAAATGCCCGTTCGCGTTGTTTTGCCCGTTTGTCCACCCAAATGGCCACAAAAATTTAAACGGACAAACAGGGACTATCCCTAACCTCCCTGGCATGCCCCGGCTAATTTTTTGTCCACAACATGCCCGTAACCCGAGCCCACCCCCAAAATCGTCGACTATAGCTCACCAATTTGACTCGAAAATGCCCCTTTCGCGTCGTTTTGCCCCTTTTTCCACCCAAATGGCCACAAAAATATAAACGTACCACATTGGGATGATCCCCAACCTCCCTGGCATACCTCAATTGATTTTAGCCGATAGCACAATCAGACCCGGGACCCACCCCCAAAACTGTATGTTATAGCTCACTGATTTAGCTCGAAAATGCTCCGTTTGCACTGATTCACCCATTTATCCACCCAAATGTCCACGGAAATTTAAATGGAGCACACTGGGAGGATCCCAAACCTACCAGGCATGCCCCGATTGATTTTCAGCCAACAGCATGCTCGGACCCCAAGCCCACCCCTAAAAACGTAGGCTATATCACATCGATATGGCTCGAAAATGCCCTGTTCACATTGTTTTGCCCGTTTGTCCATCCAAATGGCTACGAAAATTTAATCAAACCATACTGGGACGATCCCTAACCTCCCTGGCACACCCTAATTTATTTTTAGCCCTCAGCGTGCCCGGGCCCACCCCTAAAACTGTGAGCTATAACTCACCAGTTTGGCATAAAAAGGCCCCGCTCGCACTGTTTTGCCCATTTGTCCACCCAAATGACTATGAAAATTTAAACAGACCACACTAGGATGATCTCCAACCTCCCTGGCATGCCCTGGTCAATTTTTAGCACACAGCACGCCTAAAACTAGAGCCCACCCCCAAAACCATTGCCTATAGAACACCGATTTATCTCGAAAATGCCCTGTTAGCATAGGTTTGATCGTTTGTCCACCCAAATGGACACAAAACTTTAAAAGGACCACACGGGGATGATCCCCAACCTCCCAAGAGTGCCCAAATCGATTTTTAGTCTACAGCACGCCCAGGCCCTGGGTCCACCCCCAAAACCGTAAGCTATAGCGCACAGATTTAGCCCGAAAATACCCCGTTCGCGCTATTTCACCCGTTTGTCCACCCAAATAGCCACAAAAATTTAAACGAACCAAACTCGGATGATCCTCAACCTCCCTGGCACGCCTCAGTTAATTTTTGGACAACAGCGAGCTCGAACCCCGGGCCCACTCCCAAAACCATGGGCTATAGCACACCAATTTGGCTAAAAATGCCCCGTTCATGCCGTTTCACATATTTGTCCACTTAAATGGCCACGAAAATATAAACGGACCATACTAGGACCCTTTTGGCATGCCTTGGTCAAAATTTGGAACATAGCACGCCCGGTCCCTTGGCCCAGCGTCGAAACCGTGGACTATGCCACACCGATTTGGCCTGAACAGACCCCGTTCGAGCTGTTTTGCCCGTTTGTCCCCCGAAATGGCCATAAAAATTTAAGTGGACCACACTGGAATGATCCCCAACCTCCTGCCATACACCGGTTGTTTTTTGGCACACACCACGCTCGGAACCTCATCCCACACCCAAAATCATGGGCTATAACACACCAATTTGACCTGAAAATGCCTCATTTGCACCGTTTCGCCCATTTGTCCACCGAAATAGCCACAAAAATTTTAACGGAACACATTGAGATAATCCCCAACCTACCTAGCATGCCTCGGTTGATTTTTGGCCCTCAACAAGCCTGGACCCCAAGGCTACCCCTAAAATCGTGGACATTTGCGTACCGATTTAGCTCGAGAATGCCCTGTTCGCGCTGTTTCGCTCGTTTGTCCACCCAAACAGCCACAAAAATTTAGACCAACCACACTGGGACGAACCCTAACCTCCCAGGCATGCCCCGATCAATTTTTGGCCCCCAGCATTCCTGGGCCCTTGGCCCACCCCCGAAATCATAGGCTATAGCGCACCAATTTGGCCTGAATATTCCCCGTTCGCACCATTTTGCCAGTTTGTCCATCCAAATGGCCACAAAAATATAAACGGTCCATACTGGGATGATCTCCAATCATACTGGCAAGCCCCGGTCAATTTTTGACTCATAGCACAACTGATCCCATGGCCCACCCCCAAAACCATGGACTGGGATGATCTTTAATGACCTATTCGCGTCGTTTTGCCCCATTGACCACACTGGGATGATCCTTAATCTCCCTGGCACACCCCGATTGATTTTCGACCCACAACACCCTCGGACCCTTGGCCCACCTCCTAAATCGTGGGCTTTAGCTAATCGATTTTGTCCAAAAATGCACTATTTGCACCGTTTAGCTCATTTGTCCACCCAAATGGCCACGAAAATTTAAACGGATCACACTGGGATGATCCCCAACCTCCCTGGCATGTCCCGATCAATTTTTGATCCACAGCACGCCCAGACCCTATTCCCACCGATTTAGCCTAAAATTTCTCCGTTCATGTCGTTTTGCTCATTTGTCCACCCAAATAGCTATAAAAATTAAAATGCACCACACTGGAATGATCCCTAACCTCCCTGGCATGCCTCAATTTATTTTCTACCCACAGCACACCCGGATCCGGGACGCGCCCCTAAAACTGTGGGGCATAGCTGTAACACCCCACATTTTACATGTACTAGTAATGTTCACATAAAATGACATACGACTTGATTTAATTACTACCAAAATTTTTCAAGTGTTCAAGTGTTAGATTGGGGCACTATATGGAAGTCTATTTAGAGACTGTGGCCTTAAACGGAAGAAACATGCTTATGGAACTTAGGGAGCTAGCAGGTGAGTCACCTGTGTGCTTAGCTTCAAAATTATATATACATGAGGGAGAAGAATTCATTCATAAGTGAACTCACTTGAAGTCTAGACGTTAGTAAAAAGAAAGGGGAACGAAGACAAGGTTTAACGCCGAAACTTTCCAAGTCTTGTGACACACGAAGCCCAAGTTAGGGAGGCTATTAAAGACAATGGTTTAACATTATATTGGGCCAAGATGTTCAGCCCAAGATTTTTATATAATAGGCCCAACTACATTCATTCACTACTAACAAAATTGAGCCCAAACAAAGTGCAAGAAAGAGTAAGGAAATGGGCCACTAAAGCCCATTGATTTAGAGATCCAAAAGGCCCAAGTGAAAGGGGAAAATTAGTCATTGACCAACTTGAGTTAATCAGCTACAAATATTAGGAGAAAGTCGGTCTAAAGTCTCCTTAAAAAGGGACCAAAACCGAGCTCTAGGTTAACCAAAGAAAAGACCAAAAAATTTCAGAATTTCTCTCTAAGTTTCTCTTGGTATTTCTTCATCTTGGGAGGCAACCAAAGGCTACTTTTTGAGTTCTTGAATTATACCTACACCTTGGGAGTTAAGGTATGTAAAAATAACCATATACTTGATATGAATTTTCCATGGAAAACAAGATAAGTTGGCTGGTTCACTGTGCAGGAATTTCTGGACAGCTTGTGTCCTGAAAGTTGTTGTTTGGTTTTCTTGGCTTTGGAACGATTTTTACCCTGATTTTTCACTTTAATATGATGTAAAGTTGAGGTTATTAACATGTTATAGTGTGTATATGGTTGCCAAGGTTGCTGGACTGTTTTGCTAGTTCTTTGGAAACAAGTATCCTTATATGATCTTATGTGCTTCCAAACTGGTATTGGACTGTTTTGTTGAGGGGGATGTTGTTTCACGTTTCCCCTACGTTTTGAGCTATTTTGTGACTATGTTAAGGTTTATTTGATGTATATATATGTTGGGAGCATCTGGTTCAAAGTTGGGACAAGTATGAATTGTTAACGACGAAATGTAGGGAGACGACGAGATGTTGTGCTTCTTAGTTGAGCGTTTTGTAAAATGGTTATGTGTTGTAGTTATGGACTGTTGCCAGCATGTTATAGAACTAATATAGGCTGTATACATCATGTATATGATAATCTATGCTGGTTGAATACAGTTAGAATTGAGAAAGTCGGAATAACACCATTGAGTTGATGGTTATACGTTTGTTGCCAAAGTGTTGTGTCTTGTGAGATTGGGCTGTCCAGATGCATTGATTAGCTGCTAATACTAGCTTTAAAACATGATATTGTAGATAAATAGTTGGAAGAAAAGAAGTCATTTCGACGTAAAAACAAGTTGATATGTCGAGGTATGTAAGGCTATTCGATCTCTTATTATTTGGCATGGAATCCAAAGTCTTCATTGGCACATAGAGATCTTTACAAACTTTGACATAACCACTCCACTCCTTAACATGTACTTGTGTGTCCAGATTCGAGCATTGTCACTGCTGCATACATACATTGGGTACCGTGACATATGAGTCTTCTTTTTAGCTAAATAAAGTTCATACGTTGTTTATGTCCTACATGTTTCACTAATTGTACAACCCACTCTTTTCATTATGATATGATGTTACATGGACACATACTTGTCATTTGTCATGCTTATAGTCTTATAGCTCAAATGTTACGACCACCAAAGATTCATCTCAAAAGTAATAAGAAGATATATGTATACAGTTGCTTCTGTTGGGTGGTATCCCAGGGGTGAAAGAATCACCTAGCATGGGTCAATCCCAGTATTACAGGGGGTATCCCAGGGGTGAAAGGAAAGCCTAGCATGGGTCGATCCTGATATAGAATTACCACTGATCAGCTGGTCATTTGTATTACATGCTGTGCACAGATTATTCAAGTAATAAGAGTAAAGTAACATAATTGTTATAAGATACATGACTCCACAATATTCATAAAGGTGGTCTTTTACCCCACAGCAGTACATAGTTTCATTTGAGTTTTTATCTCATATATAGTACATGTTGCCTTACATATTCAGTACATTATTTCGTACTGACGTCCCTCTTGGGGGACCTGCATTCCATGCTGCAGGTACAGAAGCTAACACACCTCCCTAGTAAGAGTACAGGATATCAACCGCAGTCACTGAGCTCCAGGTTGCTTCGGGGCTTTGAGTCCTATCATATCTTTTTGCATTGTATAGTATCTTATCATGAGGCGGGGCCTGTCCCGACCCTTATAAGATAACGTTTCTTGTCTAGAGGCTTTGTAGACTACGTAAAGTATAGTATGGTCATGTATCGTACCGTAGACATTGTGGCTCCAACGGCCTAGTCATATAATATCTTTTGGCTTGCTAGTCCTATTTATCTTTTGAGGGCATGTTTAGTATGAAAGTAACTTATAATGTTCATAGGTAATGTATCGCTACAGGTTGGTTCTCCCGAGCCTTACCGGCAACGGGTGCCAGTCCGCTTAATAGGAATTGGGGCGTGACAATAGCACACTGATTTGGCCCAAAAATGCCCCGTTCGCGCATTTTTGCCCATTTGTCAACCAAAATGGCCACGAAAATTTAAACGGACCACACTAGAATGATCCCCAACCTACCTAGCAAGCCCCAGTTGATTTTTTTTTGCTGCAGTACGGTCGGACCCCTGGCCCACCCTCAAAACCGTGGGCTATAGCACATCGAATTCGCTCGAAAATTCCCTATTCGAAGCCGTTTCTCCCATTTGTCCACCTAAATGGCCACAAAAATTTAAACGGATCACACTAGGATGATCCCCAACCTCTCTGGCATACCTCGATCTATTTTCAGCCCACAGCACACTCGGACCCCAGGCCCACCCCCTAAACCGTGGGATTAAGCACACCGATTTAGCCCAAAAATGCCCCGTTCACGCCGTTTCTCTCGTTTGTCCACCCAAATGGCCACGAAAATTAAAACATACCAAACTAGGATGATCCCCAACCTCTCTGGCACGCCTCGATCGATGTTTGGCCCATAACAAGCATACACCCCGGGCCCATCCCAAAACTAAGGCTATAGCACACTGATTTGGTCAAAAATGACCTATTCATGCCATTTCTCCCGTTCGTCCACCCAAATGGCCATGAAAATTTAAACGTACCACACTAGGATGATTTCCAACATCCCTAGCACACCTCGGTCGATTTTCGTCCCACAACATACCCGAAAACTATGCCCACCCCCAAAACTGTGGGCTATAGCACACCGATTTGGCCCGAAAATGTCCCATTTGCGATGTTTTGCCCATTTGTCCACCCAAATAGCCACAAAAATTGAAATGGACCATACTAGGTTGATCTTTAACCTCCTTGGAATGCCCCAATCCATTTTGGTCCTACAGCACGCCCGGATCTCGGGCCCACCCCCAAAACCGTAGTCTATAGCACACCAATTTGTCCTGAAAATGCCCCATTCGTGCTATTTCGCCCGTTTATCCATCCAATTGGCTATGAAAATTTAAACGAACCATGCTGGGATGATCCCAAACCTCCCTGGAATGCCTCGATTGATTTTCAGCTAACTGCATACCCAGACCTCGAGCCCAACCCCAAAACCGTGGCCTATAACACACCGATTTAGCCCGAAAAATTCTCGTTCATGCTATTTCACCCGTTTGTCAACCTAAATGGAGACAAAAGTTTAAACGGACCACACTTGAATAATCCCCAACCTCCCTGGCATGCCTCGATCAATATTTGGACCACAGCACGCCCGGACCCCTAGCCCACCCCCAAAACTGTGGGTTATAGCACATTGGTTTGGCTCGAAAATGCCCCATTGGCACCATTTCGCCCGTTTGTCCACCCAAATGGCCACAAAAATTTAAACGGACCTCACAGGGATGATCCCCAATCTCACTGGCACGCCAGAGTTGATTATCGACAAACAGCACGCTCGAACCTCGTGCCCACCCCTAAAACTGTGGGCTATAGCACACTGATTTGGCACGAAAATGCCCCGTTTACACCGTTTTGCTCCTTTGTCCACCCAAATAGCCACAAAAATTTAAACGGACAACACTGGGACGATTGTTAACCTCTCTGGCATTCCCCGGTCAATTTCTATCCACAGCACGCCTGGACCTCGGGCCTACACCCAAAATCGTGGACTATAGCATACTGATTTAGATTGAAAATGCCCCATTCTCACCTTTTTGCCCGTTTGTCCACCTAATTGGCCACAAAAATTTAAATAGACCACACTGGGAGGATCCCTAACCTCCTTGCAGAGCTGATTGACTTTCAACCCATCGCACACTTGAACCCCGGGCCCACCCATGATACCGTGGGCTATAGCACACCGATTTGGCCCAAAAATACCCTGTTAGCGCTGTTTCGTCCATTTGTTCACCTAAATTGCCACGAAAATTTAAAGGGGCTATACTGGAAAGATCCCCAACCTCCCTGGTATGTCCCGATAGATTTTTTTCCCACAACACGCCCAGACCCCTGGCCCATCCCTAAAACTGTGGGCTATACACACCGATTTGGGTCGAAAATGCCCCGTTCGCGCCGTTTTGCTCATTTGACCACCCAAATGGCCACAAAAATTTAAACGTACGAAACCGGGATGATCCCCACCCTCCCTGGTATGCTCTGGTCAATTTTTGACCAACAGAACGCTTGGACCCTGGGCCCACCCCCAAAACCGTGGGCTATAGCATACCAATTTAGCCCAAAAATGCCTCGTTCGTGCCGTTTTGCCCGTTTGACCACCCAAATAGCCACAAAAATTTAAACGGACCACACTGGGATGATCCCCAACCTCCTAGGTATACTCGGTCGAGTTTCATCCCACAGCACGCCCGGACCCCGATCCCACCCCCAAAATTGAGGGCTATAGCACACCAATATTGCCCGTAAACTACTCGTTTGCCCCGTTTTGCCCGTTTGTCCACCCAAATGGCCACAAAAATTTAAACGGACCAGACTGGGATGATCCCCAACTTCCCAAGCAAGCCTCGGTCAATGTTCGCCCCACAGGACGCTCGATCCACGATCCCACCCCCAAAACCTTGTGCTATAGCACACCGATTTGACCCGAAAACACCCCCTTCGTGCCGTTTCGCCCATTTGTCCACTCAAACGACCACAAAAATTTAAAAGAGCAACACTAGGACGATCCCCAACCTCCATGGAATGCCCCGATCAATTTTTAACCCACAACACGCTCGAACTCCAGGCCCAGCCCAAAACCGTGGGTTGTAGCTCACCGATTTAGCCCGAAAATGACCCGTTGGCATTGTTTTGCCCGTTTGTCCACCTTAATGACCCCAAAAATTTAAAAAGATCACACTGGGATGATCCCCAACCTCCCTGGCATGCCCTGGTCAATTTTTGGCCCACAGCACACCCGAACCCCGATCCCACCCCTGAAACCGTGGACAATAGCACACCGATTTGGCCCAAAAATGCCCCGTTTGCACTGTTTTGCTCGTTTGTCCATTCAAATGGCCACGAAAATTTAAACATACCACATTGGGATGATCCCCAACCTCCCTGCCATGCCTCAATAAATTTTAGGCTCACATAATGCCCGCACCCTAGGCTCACCCCCAAAACCGTAGGATATAGCACACCGATTTGGCCCATAAATGCCCCGTTAGCGCCGTTTTGTATGTTTATCTACCAAAATGGCCACAAAAATTTAAAGGGACCACACTGGGATGATCCCCAACCTCCCTGGCTTGTCCTAGTTTATTTTTAGCATGTAACTACCCCAGACCCCAGGCCCACCTTAAAACCGTGAGTTACAGCACACCGATTTGGCCCAAAAATGCCTCGTTCGCGCGCATTTCGCCCTTTTGTCCACCTAAATGGCCACAAAAATTTAAACATACCACACTGGGATGATCCCTAACCTCCCTGGCACACCCCAGACGATCTTCAAACCACAGGTTGCCCGGACCATCGACCCACCACCGAAACAGTAGGCTATAGCACATCGATTTAGCTCGAAAATTCCCCGTTTACGCCGTTTCGCCCATTTGTCCACCCAAATGGCCATAAAAATTTAAACGGACTACACTGGGACAATCCCCAACCTCCTTATCATGCCCCGATTGATTTTTGGACCCACAACACACCCGAACACCGGACCCACCTCCAAAACCCTACTCTATAGCACACCGATTTGGCCAGTAAACGCCCCGTTGGTGCCGTTTCAACTGTTTGTCCACCCAAATGGCCACAACAAATTAAATGAACCATACTGGGATGATCCTCAACCACCATGGCATGCCTCAGTCAATTTTTGGCCCACATCAAGCCCGGACCCCAGGTCCTCCCCCAAACCGTGGGCTAGAGCACACCAATTTGGCTCGAAAATGCCCCGTTCGCGCCGTATCACCCGCTTGTCCACCAAAATAACCCCAAAAATTTAAACGGACCACACTGAGATGATCCCAAACCTCCCTGGCATACCCGGTCAATTCAACCCGCAGCACGACCGGACCCCGGGCCACCGCCAAAACCATGTGCTATTGCACACTGATTTGGTCAAAAAATGCTTCGTTTGCGCCGTTTTTCCTGTTTGTCCACCCAAATGGCCATGAAAATTTAAATGGGCAACACTGGGATGATCCCCAACCTCCCTGGTACGCCCCAAACGATTTTTGGCCCACATCACGCCCGGACCCCGAGCTCACTACCAAAATAATAGGCTATAGCATACCGATTTGGCCCGAAAATGCTCTGTTCGTGCTATTTTTCTCATTTGTATACCCAAATGGCCACGAAAATTTAAACGGACCATACTGGGATGATCCCTAGCCTCCCTAGCATACCATAGAACACTAATTCGGCCCGAAAATACCCCGTTTACGCCTTTTTGCCCGTTTGTCCACCTAAATGGCAACAAAAATTTAAATAGACCACACTGGGATGATCCCCAACATCCCAAGCAAGCCCGGTCTATTTTTGGCCCACAGCGCTCTCGAACCCCGGGCCCATTCCCAAAACTATGGGCTATAGCACACCGATTTTTCTCGAAAATGCCCCATTTACACCGTTTCACCTATTTGTCCATCCAAATGGCCGTGAAAATTTAATCAGACAACACTGGGATGATCCCTAATCTCTCTAGTATGCCCCAATCAATTATCGGCCCACAACACACCCGGATCCCGAGCCCACCCCCAAATTCGTAGGCTATAGCACACTGATTTATCCCAAAAATGCCTCGTTCGCGCCGTTTCGCCCGTTTGTCCATGTAAATGGCAACGAAAATTTAAACGAACCACACATAGAAGATTCCCAACCTCTCTGGCATGCCTCGGTTAAGTTTTGGCTCGCAACACGCCTGGACCTCGGGCCCACCCCCGAAACCATGGGCTATATAGCACACCAATTTGGAATGAAAATGCCCCGTTCGTGCTGTTTTTTCCTTTTATACCCCTAAATGTCCACGAAAATTTAAACGGACCACGCTGGGATGATCTCCAACCTCCCTGGCATGCCCCGGTCGATTTTTGGCCCGGAACATGCCCGAACCCCCAGTCCACCCCTTAAATCGTGGGATATAGTACACCGATTTAGCGCAAAAATATCTCGTTCGTGTCGTTTCGCCCGTTTGTCCACCCAAATGGCCACAAAAATTCAAACTGAGAACACTAAAATGATCCTCAACCTCCGTGGCACACCTCGGTCAATTTTTGGCCCACAGCACACTCGGACACCGAGCCACCCTCGAAATCCTGAGCTATAGCGCACCGATTTGGCCCGTAAACACCCTGTTTGCACCATTTTTCCCGTTTGTCCACCCAAATGGCCACAAAAATTTTAATGGACCACACTGGGAGGATCCCCAACCTCCCTGGCATGCCCCACTCGATTTTTGGCTTATAGAACACCCGGACCCCGAGCCCACCTTCGAAACCGTGGACTATAGCACAGTGATTTAGCCTGAAAATGCCCTGTTCATATTGTTTTGTCCATTTGTGTACCCTAATGACCACAAAAATTTAAACAGACCACATGGGATGATCCTTAACCTCCTTGGCATGCCTCGATTGATTTTCGACCCACAGCATGCTCCGACCCCAGGACAACCCCAAAACCATGGGCTATAACACACCGATTTGGCTCAAAAATGCCCCGTTCGTGCTGTTTCGCCTGTTTGCCCACCCAAATGGCCACAAAAAATTAAACTAACCACACTAAGATGATCCTCGACACCCATGGCATATCCCGATCGATTTTTGGCCCATAGCACGCCCAGACACCGAGCCACCCCCAGAATAGTGGGCAATAGCACACTGATTTAGCCCGTAAACACCACGTTCACGCCGTATCGCCCATTTGTCCACTCAAATGGCCACAAAAATTTAAATGGACCATACTGGAAGGATCCCCAATCTCCCTAGCACGGCCTGCTCGATTATTGGCTCACAGCACACCCGGACCCCGAGCCTACCTTCGAAACCGTGTTCTATAGAACATTGATTTGGCCCAAAAATGCCCCATTTGTACCGTTTTGCCCGTTTGTGCACCCAAATCACCACATAAATTTAAATGGACCACATGGGACGATCCCAAATCTCTCTGGCATTCCCTGATTAATTTTTGGCCCATAGCACGCCCGGACCCCGGGCTCACCCCCAAAATCGTGGCCTATATAGCACGCCAATTTGGCCCGAAAATGCCCCAGTTGCGCCGTTTTGCCCGTTTGTCCACCCATATGGACACCAAAATTTAAACGGACCACACTGGGACGATCCCAACCTCCCTGGCATGCCCCGATCGATTTTCGGCCCACAGCACGCCTGGACCCCTGGCCCACCACCAAAATCGTGGGCTATAACACACCGATTTGGCCTAAAAAGGCCCCATTCATGCTATTTCACCTGTTTGTCCACCCAAATGTCCACAAAAATTTAAACGAACCATACTAGGATGATCCCCAACCTCCCTGGCACACCCCAATTGATTTTTGGCACACAGCACGCCTAGTCGTCGAGTCCACCCCTAAAACCGTGGGTTATAGTACAGCAATTTAGCTCGAAAATGCCCAGTTCACGCCATTTTGCTCGTTTGTCCACCCAAATGGACATGAAAATTTAAACGGACCACACTTGGATGATCCCCAACCTCCCTGGTATGCCTTGATCAATTTTTAGCCTACAGCATGCCCGTACCCTAAGTCCACCCCCAAAATCATAGGCTATAGCACACCAATTTGGCTAAAAAATGCTCCGTTCATGCTGTTTCGCCCGTTTGTCCACCCAAATTGCCAGAAAAATTTAAACGGACAACATTGAATGATCCCCAACCTCCCTGACATGGCTCGATCGATTTTTTACCCACTACACATTCGAACCGTGGGCGCACCCCCAAAATCGTGGGCTATAGCACATTAATTTAGCCCGAAAATGCCTCGTTTGTGCCATTTCGCCCCTTTGTCCACCTAAATAGCCACAAAAATTTAATCAAAGCCATGGGCTATAGCACACCGATTTGGCCCAAAAATGGCCCATTCACGTTGTTTCACCTATTTGACCAATCGAACCGCCCAGAAAACAAAAATGTTCCACACTAGGCCGCTACCCAGCCTTCCTGGGGTAGCTCGGTAGATTTTCAGCCAAATTCACACCCAAACCCTAGGCCCACCCCAAAAACCGAGGGCTATAGCGCATCGATTTTGCCTGGAAATGGCCCATTCATGCAATTTTGCTCGTTTGACCAACCAGACTGCCCAGAAAACATAAATGGCCCACTCTAGGCCACTCCCCAGCCTGCCTGGGAAAGCCCGATCAAATATCGGCAAAAATCACATCCAGACCCTAGGCCCACCCCATAAACTGTGGGTTATAGCACACCAATTTGGCCCAAAAATGGCCCGTTCGGGCCGGTTCGACCTTTGACCAACCAAACCACCCAGAAAACTAAAATAGCCCACACTAGGCCGCTCCCTAGTCTTCCAGGGGAAGTCCAATTGATTTTTGACCAAAGTCCTACCCGGACCACGGCCCACCCCAAAAAACATGGCCTATAGCACACATATTTACCATAAACTAGCCCGTTAGTACCATTTTGCTCGTTTAACTAACCAAACCGTACAGAATACCCAAATTCCCCACATGAGTCCGCTCTGCAGCCGACTGTGCAAACTCCTTTAATTTTTGGCCAAAATTACTCCTTGACCCTAGCCCCAGCCCAAAAACCTTGGGCTATAGCACACCGATTTGACACAAAAATGGCCTGTTTGTGCTATTTTTCCCGTTTGACCAACCAAATCATCCAGAAAACCAAAATAGCCCACACTAGGTCGCTCCTTAGCCTTCCTGGGGTAGTTTAACAAAAATCATGCCCAAACCCTGGCCCACCCCAAAAACCGTTGTCTATAGCACATTGATATGGCTCCAAAATGGCCCATTTATGTTTTTTCGCCTGTTTGAGCAACCAAACCACCAAGAAAACAACAATGGCCTGTACTAGGCCACTCTCCAGCCTGCCTGGGCAGCTTGACCAATTTTTAGCAAAAATCACGTCCGAACCCAGGGCCCACCCCAAAAACTGTGGGCTATAGCACACCAATTTTTCCCAAAAATGGCCCGTTCGTGCCATTTCGCCTGTTTGACCAACCAAATCACCCAGAAAACCAAAATGGCCCACATTAGGCTGATCACCAGTCTACCTAGGGCAGCCCAATTAATTTTTTATGAAAATAACGCTCGGACCCCAAGCCCACCCAAAATATTATGGGCTATTGCACACCAATTTAGCTTGAAAATTGTCCGTTCACGCTATTTCGCCCATTTGACCAACCAAACTGCCTAGAAAATATAAATGGCCCACACAAGGCTGCTCTCCAGCCTGCCTGGGGAAACCCAGTCAATTTTCGACCAAAATTAGGCCTGGACCCTTGGCCCACCCTAAAACCCATGGGCTATAACACACCGATTTAGATCGAAAACAGCTCGTTCATACCGTTTTGCCTGTTTGACCAACCAAACCACCTAGAAAACCAAAATATCCCATAATAGGTCACTTCCCAGTCTGCCTGGGGCAACTCGATCAATTTTTGGCAAAAATCACATCTTAACCCCGGGCTTACCCCAAAAATCATGCGCTATTACATGCCAATTTGGCTTGAAAATGGCCCGTTCCTGCCGTTTCACCCGTTTAACCAACCAAACTGCCCAGAAAATAAAAATAAGCCACACTAAGCTGCTCCCCAGCCTGCTCGAGATAGCTCAATTGATTTTTGCCTAAAATCACGCCTGTACCCGAGGCCCACCCCAAAAATAATGGGCTATGGCACATCGATTTCGCCTGAAAATGGACCGTTCGTGCACAAAAAACAAAAATGGTTCACACTACGCCGTCTTCTAGCTTGAATGGGGAAGCCCTATCGATTTCTAACTAAAATAACGCTCGGACCCTGGACCCATCCCAAAAATCGTGGGCAGTAGCACACCGATTTGACATGAAAATGACCCATTCACTCCGATTTACCCGATTACCCAACCAAATCGCCCAGAAAACTAACATGGCCTACACTAGGCCACTCCTCAGCCTGCTTGGGATAGCCCAATCGATTTTTGGCTCAAATCACACCCATACTTTAGGCCCATCCTAAAAAATGTGGGCTATATCACACCGATTTAACTCGTAAATGGCCCGTTGGAGCCGTTTCTCTTGTTTGACCAACCAAACCGCCCATAAAACCAGAATGGCCCATACTAGGTCAGTCCACAGCCTTCCTAGCACATCCCAGTTAATCTTTTACAAAAATCACGCTCTAACCTCGGGCCCACCCCAAAAACCGTGGCCTATAGTGCACCGATTTGGCCCAAAAATAGACATTTCGCGTTGTTTCGCCCGTTTGACCAATTAAACCGCCTAGAAAACAAAAATGGCCCATACTAGGCCGCTCCCCAACCTGTCGAGGGCAACTTGGTCAATATTTGGCCGAAATCACGTCGGACCTCTGGCCCACATGAAAAACCGTGGGCTATAGCACATTGATTTGACCCAGAAATGGCCCGTTTGTATCATTTCACCTGTTTGTCCAACCAAACCACCTCGAAAACTAGAAAGACGCACACAAGGCCACTTTCCAGCCTGCCTTAGGCAGCCCAGCCAATTTTTGGTCAAAACCACACCCGGGCTCTGGCCCATCCCTAAAACTGTGGGCTGTAGCACACCAATTTAGCCCAAAAGTGGCTTGTTTTGCCCGTTTGACCAACCAAACTGTCTAGAAAACAAAAATGGCCCACACTAGGCTGCTTCCCAGCTTGTCTGAGGCAACCAGGTCAATATTTGACCAAAATCATGCTCGGACCTGGGTCCCACCCCAAAAACCATTTTATGTAACACACCGATTTGGCCTGAAAATGGCCCGTTCATGCCGTTTTGCCCATTTGACCAAACAAACCGCCTAGAAAATCAAAATGGCCCACACTAGGTCGCTCCCAAGCTTACCTGCGACAGCGCGGTCAATTTTCTAGCAAAATCACGCTCAAACCCCAGGCCCACGCTGAAAACCCAAGGCAATAGCATACTAATTTTGCCTGAAAATAGCCTGTTCGCGCAATTTTGCCCGTTTAACCAACCAAACCACCTGGAAAACTAGAATGGCCCACACAAGGTCGCTCTCCAGCCTTCCTGGGAAGCTCGATCAATTTTCATCAAAAATTACCCTTGTACCTCGGGTCCACACCAAATATCGTGGGCTACAGCGCACCGATTTAGCCTAAAAATGCCCGTTCACGCCATTAAGCTCGTTTGACCAACCAAACCACCCCAAAAAAAATAAAATGCCCACACTAGGCCACTTTCCAGCCTATTTAGGGTAGGCCGATCGATTTTTGGCAAAAATCACGCTCGAACCCTAGGCCCACCCCAAAAACTGTGTGCTATAGAACACCGGTTTGGCCTAAAAATGGTCCGTTCGCTCTGTTTTGCTCGTTTGACCAACCAAACTTCCCAGAAAATAAAAATAGCCTATGCTATGCCGCTCCACAGCTTGCCTGGGGCAACCCAATTAATTTTTAGCCAAAATCATGACCGGACTCACGGTCCACCAAGAAAAATTGTGGGCTATAGCACATCGATTTGGCCCAAAAATGGTTCATTTGCGCCGTTTCACCCGTTTGACCAACCAAACCGCCCAGAAAACCAAAATGGCCTATACTAGGCCCCTCCGCAACCTGCCTTGGGCAGCCCAGTTGATTTTTAGTTAAATTTATGCCTGAACCCCAAGCCCACCCCAAAATTCGTGGGCTTTAGCACAACGATTTGGCCCAAAAATGTTCCGTTCATGCCTTTCCGCCTGTTTGACAAACCAAACCGTCCAGAAAACCAAAATGGCCCATAGTATGCCATTCCCCAGTTTGCCTAGGGCAGTTCGGTCGATTTTCATCCAAAATTACGCCCAGACCCCGAGCCCACCCCAAAAATTATGGGCAACAGCACACCGATTTAGCCCAAAAATTGCCCGTTCATGCTGTTTCGCCGATTTGACCAACCAAACCACCCAGAAAACCAAAATGGCAAACACTAGGCCGCTCCCTAGCCTACCCAGGGTAGCCCGATCACTTTTTGGCAAAAATAACACCTGAATCACGGGCCCACCCCAAAAATTATAGGCTATAACACACCGATTTAGCCCTAAAATAGCCCGTTCTCGCCATTTCGCCCGTTTGACTGACCAAACCATCCAGAAAACAAAAAGTGCCCATACTAGGCTGTACCCCTGCCTTCCTGGGGTAAACCGGTAGATTTTTGGAAAAAATCACGTCAGGACCTTAGGCCCACCCCAAAATTCGTAGGCTATAGCACACCAATTTGGCCCGAACATGGCCCATTCGTGTCGTTTTGCTCGTTTGACCAAGCAAACCGCCCAAAAAAAATAGACCACACTAGGCCGCTTCCCAGCCTTCCAAGGATAACCCGTTCAATTTTTGACCAAAATCACGCCCGAACCCTCAGCGCATCCCAAAAAGCATGGGCTATAGCACACCAATCTCTCCCCTTTAACCAACTAAACTTCCCAGAAAATGAAAATGACCCACACTAAGCCACTCCCTATCCTATCCTGGGCATCCCAGGCAATTTTCGGCAAAAATCACGCCCGAACCCTGAACCACCCTAAAAATCATGGGCTATGACACACTAATTTGGATAAAAAATGGTCCGTTTGCGCAGTTTTACCCGTTTGACCAACCAAACAGCCTAGAAAACCAAAATGACCCACACTAGGTTGCTCCCCAGCCTGCCTGCGGTAGCCCGATCATTTTTCAGCAAAAATCACACTCAAAGCCAAGCCCACCCAAAAACTTTGGGCTACAGCACATCGATTTGGCCTGAAAATAGCCCGTTCGCACTATTTCTCACGTTTGACCAACCAAACCGCCCAGAAAAAAATGGCCCAGACTACATCATTCCCTATCTTGTCTGGTGCATCCCCGTCGATTTTAAGCTAAAATCACGCCCGGACCTCATGCCCATGCCAAAAACCATGGGCTATTGCACATCGATTTGATCCGTAAATGGCCTGTTTGCATTTTTTCGCCCGTTTGACCAACCAAACACAAAAATGGCCCACACTAGGCCGCTCCGCAGTCTAACCGGGGTAGCTTGGTTGATTTTCAGCAAAAATTACGATTGGACCCCAGGTCCACCCCAAAAATCGCAGGCTATAGTTCACCGATTTGGCCCGAAAATGGCCCATTCACGTCGTTTCACTCATTTTACTGACCAAACCACCCAAAAAACTAAAATGGCCTACACTAGGCCACTCCCCAGCCTGCTTAGGGTAGACCGATCAATTTTCTAACAAAATCATGCCCCGAACCCTGACTCACCCCAAAAACCCTGTGCTATAGCACACTGATTTGGCTCAAAAATGGCCCATTTTTGTTGTTTCGCCTGTTTGACTAACCAAACCTCCCAGAAAACTAAAATGCCACACACCAGACCGCTCCTCAGCCTGCCTTAGGCAGCCCGTTCAATTTTTGACAAAAATCATGCTCAAACCTCAAGCCCACCCCAAAACTCGTTGGTTATAGCATACCGAATTAGCTAGAAATGGCCCGTTTGCACCGTTTCACCTGTTTGACCATCCAAATCATTGGAATAAACAAAATGGCCCATATTAGGCAGCTCCCTAGCCTACCTGGTGCAGCCAGTGGATTTTCGGCCAAAACCAAGCCCAGACCACGGCCCCACCCCAAAAATCATAGGCTATAGCACACCGATTTGGCCAGAAAATAGCTTGTTCGCATTGTTTTGCTTATTTTACCAACCCAACTGCCCAAAAAACAAAAATGGCCCACACTAGGCTGCTCCCGAGCTTGCCTGAGAAGGCCCGATCAATTATTTTTTGCCAAAATCATGCTCGGACCTCAGGCTACCCTAAAAACCGTGGGCTATAGCACACTAATTTGGCTCAAAAATGGCCCGTTCGCGTCATTTCGCTTGTTTGACCAACTAAACCACCTAGAAAACAAAAATGGCCCACACTAGGCCGCTTCTTAGCCTGCCTGTGATAGCACGGTTGATTTTTATCAAAAATCACGCCCAGACCCGGGCCTACTCCTAAATCTGTGGGCTATAGCACAAAGACTTCGCCCTAAAACGTCCCATTCATGCCATTTCACCCGTTTGACCAATAAACCGCTAAGAAAAGCAAAATGGCACACACTATGCCGCACCCCAGCCTATCTGGGGAAGCTCGGTTAATTTTCAGTCAAAATCATGCTCGTACATCGGGCCTACCCCAAAAACCTTGGGCTATTGCACACTGATTTGGCTCGAAAATAGCCCGTTCGTGTTGTTTCGCCCGTTGGACCAACCAATCCATCCATTAAACTAAAATGGCCCACACTATGGTATTTCTCAGCCTCTCTTAGGCAACCCAGTCAATTTTCAACCAAAATCATGCCCGAACCTTGGTCCTACCTCAAAAACCTTTGGCTAGAACACACTAATTTGGCCCAAAAATAGTTCGTTCTCATCGTTTTGCCCATTTGACCAAAGAAACAACCCAGAAAACTATAATAGCCAACACCAGGATGCTCCTCTGCCTGCTTGGGGCAACCCGATCAATTTTTGGAAAAAATCACGTTCGAACCCTGGGCCCACCCCAAAAATCGTGGGCTATAGAACACTGATTTGGCCCAAAAATGGACCATTCGCACCATTTCGCCGATTTGACCAACCAAGCCGCCCAAAAAACCAAAATAGCCAACACTAGGCCGCTTTCCAAACTGCCTGGTGCAGCTAAGTCAATTTTTGGCAAAAATCACGCCCAAACCCTGGGTCCACCCCAAAAAATGTGTACTACAGCACATCGATTTGGCTCGAAAATGTCCCATTTGCACCGATTCTCTTATTTGACCAACCAAACAGCCCAGAAAACCAAAATGGCCTACACTAGGCCGCTCCAAAGCCTTCCTAGGGCAGCCCAATCGATTTTCAGCTAAAATCACGCTTAGACTCCAGGCCCACCCTAAGACCCGTGGGATATAGCACACCGATTTAGCTCTAAAATAGCCCATTCATGTTGTTCCACCAGTATGACCAACCAAAACGCCCAAAAACCAAAATATCCCAAATTACGCTGCTCCCCAGCTTGCCTGGGGAAGCCCGATCGATTTTCGACCAAAATCACGCTCGGACCCCGGGCCTACCCTAAAAACCGTCGGCTATAGCACATTGATTTAGCTCGAAAATAGCCCATTCATGATGTTTCACCCGTTTGACAAACCAAATCATTTAGAAAAAAAAATGACCCTCACTAGGCCGCTCCCCAGCTTGTCTGGGGCAGCCTGAACGATTTTTAACCAAAATCATGCTCGAACCCTTGGCCCACCCCAAAAATCGTGGGCTATAAAACACTGATTGGCCCAAAAATAACCTGTTTGCAATGTATTCGCCCGTTTGACCATGCAAAACACCCAGAAAATAGAAAATAGACAACACTAAGCTGCACCCCAGCCTGCCTGGGGCAACCAAATCAATTTTTAGCAAAAATCACGCTAGAACCCTAGGCCCACCCCAAAACAGTGGGTTATATCATACTGATTTGGCCTGAAAATGTCCCGTTCGTGTCGTTTCACCCGTTTGTCCAACTTAACTACCCATAAAACAAAAATGGCCCAAACAAGGCCGCTCTTCAGCCACCTCGGGGAAGCCCAATCAATTTTTGTTATAAATCAAGCCTGAACCCTAAGCCCACCCCTAAAACCGTGGGTTATAGCTCACCAATTTGGCTTAAAAATGGCCCGTTCGCATCATTTTGCCCGTTTTGAAAATCAAAGTGCCCAGAAAACCAAAATGGCCTACACTATGCCACACCCCAGCATGCCTAGGCAGCTCGATCACTCCCGAACCCCATGGCCATCCCAAATATATTAGGCTATAGCACACCATTTTGACCCAAAAATAGCCCATTTGCGCCTTTTCGCCCGTTTGGCCAACTAAACCACCCAAAAATATAAAATGGCCTACACTAGGCTGCTCTCCAGCTTGCTTTAGGCCACTCGATTTATTTTTGGCAAAAATCACGCCTAAAACCCAGGTCTACCCCAAAAATCGTGGGCTATAGCACACATATTTAGTCCAAAAATAACCCTTTAATGCTATTTTGCTCGTTTGGACAATCAAACCACCCCAAAAAACAAAAACGGCCCGCACTAGGCTGCTCTCTAACCTACCTAGGGTAGCTTGGTCAATTTTCGGCCAAATATCATGCCCGAACCCTAAGCCCCCCTAAAATTGTGGTCTATAGCACACTAATTTAACCCAAAAACTGCCCGTTCGCTTTATTTTACCTGTTTGACCAACCAAACCACCCTTAAAACCAAAATACCCCACACTAGGCTTTTTTCCATCTTGCCTGGGGTAGCCCGATCTATTTTCATCTAAAAATCATGCCCATACCCCAACCCCACCCCTAAAACTGTGGGCTATAGCACATCGATTTGACTATAAATGGCACATTCATGTCGTTTTGCCCATTTGACAAACCAAACCGCCCAAAAAACTGAAATTGCCCATACTAGGCTGCTCCCCAGCCTGCCTGGGGTAGACTGGTCGATTTTGGGATAAAATCAAGCCCGTATCCCGAGCCCACGCCAAAAGCCGTGGGCTATAGCATACCGATTTAGCCCAAAATAGCCCATTTGCACCATTTAGCCCGTTTGACCTACCAAACCAACCAGAAAACCAAAATGGCCCATACTAGGACACTCTCCAATCTGCTAGGGGCGTCCCGATTAATTTTTCATAAAAATCACGCTTGAAACCTGAGCCCACACCAAAAATGGTGGGGTATAGCACACTAATTTTGCCTAAAAATGTCCCGTTCGCGCCGTTTCGCATGTTTTACCAACTAAACCACCCAGAAAACAAAACTTTCCCACACTAGGCCACTCTCCAGCCTGCCTAGGCAGCCTGGTCGATTTTTGGTCAAAATCACGTTCGAACCACGAGCCTACCCTAAAAACCGTGGGCTATATAGAACACCAATTTGGCTTGAAGAGGGCTCGTTTGTGTAGTTTCGCCCGTTTGACCAATCAAACTACGGAAAAACCCAAAATGTCCCACCCAGGAGGGTCAATTTTTGGCAAAAATCGCCCGTTTGACCAACAAAATTTCTCAAAAAATCAAAATGGCCCACACTTGGTCGCTTCCCAGTCTGCCTCGGGCAGCCTAATCAATTTTCATCCAAAATA
Organism: Capsicum annuum; assembly: GCF_002878395.1. Classification (NCBI taxonomy): domain Eukaryota; kingdom Viridiplantae; phylum Streptophyta; class Magnoliopsida; order Solanales; family Solanaceae; genus Capsicum; species Capsicum annuum. Next base: position 2,568,814 of record NC_061121.1, read on the forward strand.
ACGCCCGAACACCACGTCTACCAAAAAACCGCTGGTTGTAGCACAATATTTTAGCCCGAAAATTGCCCGTTCTCGCCGTTTCGCCCATTTGACCAACCAAACCGTCAAGAAAACCAAAATTGCCCACAATAGGTCGCTCCCCTACCTGTCTGGGAAAGCTTGATCAATTTTCGACAAAAATCACATCCGAACCCTGGGTCTACTCCAAAAATTGTGGGCTATAACACACCAATTTTTCTCAAAAATAGCCCGTTCACGAGGTTTCTCACATATGTCCCACCAAACTTCCCATAAAAACAAAAATGGCGTACACTAGGCCACTCCTCATCCTTCCTGGGCATCCCAAACAATTTTTGGCCAAAATCACGGCCAGACCCTGGGGCCAAAACAAAACCCGTGGGCTATAGCACATGGATTTAGCCCAAAAAGGCCAGTTCGAGCTGTTTTGCTCATTTGACCAACCAAACCGTCGAGAAAACTAAAATGACCCATACTAGGCCGCTACCCAGCCTACCTGGGCCAGATCGATCGAATTTTAGCTAAAATTATGCCTAGACCCAGAGCCCAGCAAAAAAACCGTAGGCTATAGCACACCGATTTTGCCCAAAAATTGCCCGTTCGCATCGTTTCACCCATTTTACCAACCAAACTGCCAGAAAACAAAAAATGATTTACACAAGGCTGCTTCCCAAACTGCCTGGGCAGTCCGGTCAATTTTCAGCCAAAATCATACCCGGACCCCTAGCCCACCCCAAAAACCATGGGCTATAGCACACCGATTTGACTCAAAAATGGCACATTTGCGCCGTTTCGCCAGTTTGAAAATCAAAATTGCCCAGAAAACTAAAATGGTCCATACTAAGCCACTCCCCAACATGCCTGGGGAAGCCCAGTCAATTTACAGCTAAAATTAATCCCGACCCCAGGCCCACCCCAAAAACCATGGACTATAGCACACCGATTTATACCAAAAATGGCCCGTTCATGACATTTCACCCGTTTGACCAACCGAACCGTCCAGAAAACCAAAATGGATCATACTAGGCCACTCCTTAGCCTGCCTTGGCAATTCGATTGATTTTAAGCCCAAATCAAACCCGTACCCTGAGCCCACCCCAAAAACCGTGGGCTATTGCACACCGATTTAGCCCAAAAATGGCCCGTTCACACAGTTTCGCCTGTTTAACCTAACAAACCATATAGCAAAACTAAAATGACCTATACTAGGCCACTCCCCAACCTGGCCGAGGCAGGCCAGTCAATTTTTGGCAAAAATCACGCCCGGACACCGAACCAACCCCAAAAACTGTGGTATATAACAAATCGATATGGCCTTAAAATAGCCCATTCGCGTCATTTTGCCTGTTCTACAAACCTAACTGCACATCAAACCAAAATGGGTAGCTCAGTCAATTTTCGGCCAAAATCAAGATCGAACCCCGGGCCTACCCCAAAGACCGTGGGCACTAGCACGTCGATTTTGGCTGGAAAAAGTCCTGTTAGTGCTGTTTCACCCGTTTGGCCAACCAAACCGCCTAGAAAAAGAATTAGCTCACACTAGGCCGCTCTCCATCCTGCCTGGGGAAGGTCGGTAGATTTTTGAAAAAAATCACGACCGAAACCTAGGTCCACCCCAAAAACTAGAGGCTACAGCACACTAATTTGGCCTAAAAATGGCCCGTTCGTGCCATTTCGCCCGTTTGACCGACCAAACTACACAGAAAATCAAAATGGCCCACACTAGGCTGCTCTTCAGTCGGCCTAGGGCAGCCAGATCAATTTTCAACCAAAATCAAACCCGAACCCCAGGCCCAACCAAAAAACCGAGGGCTATAACACACCGATTTGGCTCGAAAATGGTCCATTCCTGCCGTTTCCAACCAAACAACCCATAAAACCAAAATAGCCCACAATAGGCCGTTCTCCTGCCTGCCTGGGATAGCCTAGTTGATTTTTGGCTAAAATTGTGTTCGAACCCTGAGTTAACCCTGAAAAACGTGGGATCTAGCAAACGAATTTGGCCTAAAAATGGCCTATTCGCACCGTTTTGCCTGTTTGACCAACCAAACCGCCCAGAAAACAAAAATAGGCTATATTAGGCTGCTCCCCAGCCTGCCTGGGGCTTCCCAGTCGATTTTAGGTCAAAATCACTTTTGGGGCCAAGGCCCATCCTAAAAATCATGGTCTATAGCATACCGATTTAGCCTGAAAATAGCCCGTTCGCGCCGTTTTGCCAGATTGACCAACCAAACTGCATAGAAAATAAAAATGGCTCACACTAGGATGCACCCTTACCTGCCTAGGCAACCCGATTGATTTTCATTAAAAATCACGCTCGGATCCCAATCCTACCCCAAAAACTGTGGGCTATGGCACACCAATTTGGCCCAAAAATGGTCAGTTCGCGCTGTTTCGCCCATTTGACCAACCAAATCGCCCAGAAAACCAAAATGGCCCATAGTAGGCCACTTTCTATCCTGCTTGGGGTAGCCCGATCAATTTTCTGTCAAAACCATGCCCGAATCTCGAGCACACCCCAAAAACTATGGCATATCACACTGATTTGGCCCGAAAATGGTCCATTAGTGTCGTTTTGCTCGTTTTACAAAGCAAACCACCCAGAAAACCAAAATGGCCCATACTAGGCCGCTCCCTAGCCTGCCTGGGGCATCCCGATCAATTTTTGACAAAAATAACACCCGAATCCTGGGCCTACCCTAAAAATCGTGTGTTATAGCTCGCAAATTTGGTATGAAAAAGGCTATTTCGCACCGTTTCTCTTGTTTGACCGACCAAACCTCCCAGAAAACTAAAATGGCCCATACTAAGCCACTTCCTAGACTGACTGGGGCTGGCTGATGGTTTTTTAGCCAAAATCACACTCAAACCCCGGGCCCACCCAAAAAGCCATGGGTTATAGCACACCGATTTGGCACGAAAATGGCTCATTCACTCTATTTTTCCTGTTTGAACAACCAAATCGCCCAGAAAACCAAAATGGTCCATACTAGGCCGCTTTCGAGCCTGCCTGGGGAAGACCAATCGATTTTCAGCCAAAATCACACCCGGACCCCAGGCCCACCCCAAAAATGGCTGGTTATAGCACACCGATTTAGCTCTGAAATGGCCCATTCACGTTATTTCACCCGTTTGACCAACCAAACCACCCATAAAACCAAAATAGCCCACAGTAGATCACTCTCCTGCCTGCCTTGGACAGCCCAATTGATTTTCTTCAAAAATCACGCCCGGACCCTAGACCTACCCCAAAAACCGTGGGCTATAGCAAACTAATTTGGCAAAAAATAACTGATTTATGTCGTTTCACCCGTTTGACCAACTAAACTGTCCAAAAGAATAAAATAGCCCACACTACGTTGTCGTCTAGTCTGCCTGGGCAACCTGGATGATTTTTGGCGAAAATCATGTCCGAACCCCAAGCCCACCCTGAAAACCATGGGTAATAGCACACCAATTTGGCCAAAAAATAGCCTGTTTGAACTGTTTTGCCGATTAGACCAATCAAACCGCCCAGAAAACCAAAATGGTCCATAAAAGGCCACTCTCCAGCCTGCTTGGGGCTACCCGATCGATTCTACATCATAATCACACCTGGACCTTAGGCCCACCCCAAAAACTGTTGGCTATAGCACACCGATTTGGCCAGAAAATGGCTCTTTCATTCCCGTTTGACCAACCAAACCGCCCAGAAAACCATAATGGACCATACTAGGCCACTCCCTAGCCTGCCTGGGGCACCTCAGTTGATTTTTGGCAAAAATCACGCTCGGACCTCGGGCCCACCCCAAAAACCACGGGCTATAGCTCCCCGATTTGGCCTGAAAATGGCACGTTTGCGCCATTTCGCCAGCTTGACAAACCAAACTGTCCAGAAAACCAAAATGACCCATACTATGCTGCTCCCCAACCTGCCTCAGGTAGCCCGATGAATTTTTATCCAAAATCATGCCCAGACCCCAAGCCCACCCTAAATACCGTGGGCTATAGCATATCGATTTGGCCCAAAAATGTCCTGTTCGTACTTTTTTGCTCGTTTGGCCAAGTAAAGCACCCAGAAAACCAAAATGGCCAATACTAGGCTGCTCTCTAGCCTTCTTGGGGTAGCCCGATAGATTTTTGGCCAAAATCACATCAGCACTCTGGGACCACCCCATAAACCGCAGGCTACAGCACACCGATTTGGCCCAAAAATGGCCCGTTCATGCCGTTACGCCCGTTTGACCAACGAAATCACCCAGAACAAAAATAGCCCATACTAGGCCACTCCTTAGCCTATCTGGGGCAGCTCGGTCGATTTTTAGCTAAAATCACACCCAGACCCCAGACCACCCTAATAACCGTATGCTATAGAACACCAATTTGGCTGAAAATGGCTTGTTCATGCTGTTTTACCTGTTTGACCAACCAAACTACCCAGAAAACAAAAATGGAAAACACTAGGCCACTCCCCAGCCTGTCTGGGGTAGCTCTATCAATTTTTGGTCAAAATCACTCCCAGACCTCGAGACCATCCCAAAAATCATGGGCTATAGCACACCAATTTTGCTCGAAAATGGTCCATTCACATCATTTTGTCCGTTTGATCAACCAAACCGCCCAAAAAAACAAAATATCCTACATTAGGCCGCTCCCCAACATACTTGAGGTTCCTCGGTCGATGTTCAGCCAAAATAAGGCATGGACACTGATTTTCCCCAAAGCGGCCCAGTTGCATCGTTTCTCCCATTTGACCAACCAAACAACCCAGAAAACTAAAATGGCCTAAACTAGGTCGCTCTCCAGCCTGTCTGGAGCCGCTCGGTCAATTTTCAGCAAAAATCACACCCGGACCTCAGGCACACCCCCAAAACCGTGGGTAATAGCACATCAATTAGCCCAAAAATGGTCTGTTTGCACTGTTTTAACCGTTTGACCAGCCAAACGCCCAAAAAAAACAAAAATGGCCCATACTAAGCCACTTTCCAAACTGTCTGGGGCATCCCAATCAATTTTTAGAAAAAATCACGCCTGGACCCCGAACCCACCCCATAAACTGTGGGCTATAGCACTCTGATTTGGCTCGAAAATGGTTCGTTCGCATCATTTTGCCTGTTTGACCAACCAAACCGCCAGAAAACCAAAATGGCCCACACTAGGCTGCTCCCCAGCCTGCCTGGGGCAGGCCGAATAATTTTTGGATAAAATCACGCCCAGACCGCGAGCCCACCCAAAAAACCATGGGCATTAGCACATCGATTTAGCCAGAAAATGGCCCGTTCGTGCCGTTTTACTTGTTGGACCAACCAAACAGCCTAGAAAACCAATATGACCAATACTAGGCTGCTCCCCAAACTGCCTGGATGCCCGATCGATTTTCAACAAAAATCACGCTCGGACCCCGGGCCCACCATAAAAACTGTGGGCTATAGCACATCAATTTGTCTCAAAAATGGACTATTCAAGCTGTTTCACCCGTCTGCCAAACCAAACAGCCCAGAAAACTAAAATATCCCATACTAGGCCATTCCCCAAGCTGCTTAGGGAAACTTGATAAATTTTGGGCCAAAATCATATTCAGACCCCGGCCCACCAAAAAAACCGTGGGCTATAGCTCACCGATTTGGCCCAAAAATTGACCGTTCATGCCGTTTCACTCGTTTGACCAACCAATTGCCCAAAAATCTAAAATGGCGCACACTAGGCTACTCCTCATCCTGCCTGGGGTAGCCCGGTTGATTTTTGGCCCAAATTACACCCAGACCCTAGCCACAACCCAAAAACTGTGGGCTATAGCACTCTTATTTGGCTCGAAAATAGACTGTTTGTATCGTTTCGCCCGTTTGACCAACCAAACCGCCCAGAAAACCAAAATGGCCCATACTAGGCTACACCCCAGCCTGCCGGGGGCAGGCCGATTGATTTTTGGTGAAAATTACGCCCAGACCTCAGGCCCACCCAACAAACTGTGGGTATTAGCACATCAATTTAGCTAGAAAATAGCCCGTTCGCACTGTTTCGCCCGTTTGACCAACCAAACAGCCTAGAAAACCAATATTACCCACACTAGGCTTCTCCCCATCCTGACTGGGACAGCCGATCAATTTTCAAAAAAAATCATGCTTGGACCCCGGGCCCACCACAAAAGTTGTGGGCTATAGCACACCGATTTGGCCCGAAAATGGCATCTTCGCACTGTTTTGCACGTTTGACAAACCAAAGATCCCAGAAAACTAAAATAGCCCAAACTAGGCCATTCCCGAGGCTGCTGCCCCTGGTCAATTTTTGGCCAAAATCATATCGGGTCCCCGAGCCCACCCTAAAAACCGTGGGCTATAGCAAACTTTTTTGGCCTAAAAATGGACCGTTCGCACCGTTTCTCCCGTTTAACCAGCTAATTTCCCAGAAATCCAAAATGGCGCACACTAGGTTGCTCCCCAGCCTGCCTGGGGCAGCCTGATTGATTTTTGGCACAAATCACGCCCAGACCCCAGGCACACCAGAAATATCGTGGGCTATAGCACACAGATTTGGTTCAAAAATGTCCCGTTAGTGTCGTTTTGCCCATTTGACTAACCAAATCGGCTAGAAAACCAAAATGGCCCATGCTAGGCCCCTTTCCAGCCTGCCTGGGGCAGCCCTGTCGATTCTCGGGCGAAATCACACCCGAACTCCGAGCCCACCCCAAAAACCTTGGGCTATGGTACACCAATTTGGCCCAAAATTAGCCCATTTGATCCATTTCACCCGTTTGACCAACCAAACCACCCAGAAAACCAAAATGGCCTACGCTAGGTCTCTCCCCAGCCTGCCTGGGGAAGCTCAATTGATTTTTGGAAAATCTAATGCCTAGACCTTGAGCCCACCCCAAAAATCATGGGATATAGCAAATCGATTTTGCTCGAAAATGGCTCGTTCGAGCCGTTTCGCCCGTTTGACCAACCTAACCGTCCAGACAAGTAAAGTAGCCTACACTAGGCCGCTCCCCATCCTACCTGAGGCAACCCGGTAGATTTTAACTAAGATCAGGCACGAACCCCGGGCTCACCCGAAAACCGTCGATTATAGTACATCAATTTGGCCCATAAATGGCCCGTTCGCACCGTTTCTCCAGTTTGACTAACCAAACCACCCAGAAAACCAAAATGGCCCAAACTAAGTTGCTTTCTAACCTGCCTGAGGCAGCCTGATCGATTTTTTACCAAAATCACTCTCGAACTCTGGGCCCACCCCTAAAATCATGGGTTATAGCACACTGGTTTGGCCCAAAAATAGCCCATTTATGCTATTCAATTGTTTGACCAATTAAACCACCCAGAATACAAAAATGACCCACACTAGGACGCTTTCCAGCCTGCCTATGGGAGCCCAGTCGATTTTTGGCCAAAATCACACCCGGACCCAGGCCCACCCCAAAATCTGTGGGCTATAGCACATCAGTTTGTCCCAAAAATAGACTTTTCATGCCATTTTGCCCGTTTGACCAACCAATCCACCCAGAAAAGCAAAATAGACCATACTAGGTCGATCTTACCACAGCTCGGTCAATTTTTGGCCAAAATTATGCCCAGGCCTAGGGTCCACCCAAAAAATTATGGGCTATAGCACACCAATTTGGCCTGAAAATGGTTCGTTCGCGTCGTTTCACTCGTTTGACCAACCAAAACATCCAAGAAAACTAAAATGGCCTAAACTAGGCTGCTCTACAGCCTGACTGTGGTAGCCCGATCGATTTTTGGCCAAAATCACGCTCGAACTCCGGTATCACCCCTAAATCCATTGGCTATAGCACACCAATTTAGTCCAAAAATGGCTCGTTCGCTCTGTTTTGCCCGTTTCTCCAAAAATACTGCCTAGAAAATAAAATATCCCACACTAGGCTGCACCCCAGCCTACCTGGGGTAGCCCGATTGATTTTCGACCAAAATCACAATTGGACCCCAGACCTACCCCAAAAATCGTGGGATATATCACACTGATTTGGAACAAAAATTTCCTGTTCGTCCTATTTCGCCTGTTTGACCAACCAAACCTCCCAGAAAACTAAAATGGCCTATACTAAACTGCTCTCCAGCCTACCTGGAATAGCTTGGCTGATTTTGCGCTAAAATCATGCCCAGACCCCTGGCACACCCCAAAATCTGTGGTCTATAGCACACCGATTTGGTCCAAAAATGGCCGGTTTTTGCCATTTCGAATGTTTGACCAATCAAACTGCCAAGAAAACCAAAACGGTCCACACTAAGCCGCTCCCTAGCCTACTTGGGAAAGCCCGGTCGATTTTTAACCAAAATCACGCCCGGACCCCTAGCCTACCCAAAAAACTGTGGGTTATAGCACACCAATTTAGCCAAAAAATGGTCCATTCACGCCGTTTTGCCCGTTTGACCAACCAAACCGATCAGAAAACCAAAATGGCCCATGTTAGGCTGTTCCCCAGCCTGCCTTGGGTAACCCAATTGATTTTTGGCAAAAATCATGCTTGAACCATGGGCCCACCCAAAAAACCATAAGCTATGGCACGTTGATTTGTCCTGAAAATGGCCCGCTCGCACTGTTTTGCCTGTTTAACCAATGAAACCGCCCAAAAAAATAAAATGGCCCATACTAGGCCACTCCCGACCTCTCCTGGAGCAGCCAGATCAATTTTTGGACAAAATCACGTATGGACCCCAGCCCCAACCCAAAAACTATCGGCTATAGCTTATCGATTTAGCCCGAAAATGGCCCAATTGCGTCGTTTTTCCAGTTTGACCAACCAAACTGCCAGAAAACTAAAATAGCCCACACTAGGTTGCTCCCCAGCCTAGCTGGGGTAGCCCGGTCGATTTTAAGCCAATATCACGCCCGGACCCCAAGCCCACCCCAAAAATCGTGGGCTATAGCACACCGATTTAGCCAAGAAATCGCCCGTTCACACCGTTTCACCCGTTTGACTAACCAAACTACACAGAAAAAAATGGCCCATACTAAGCCACTCCCCAGCCCGCTTGGGGCAGCTTGGTTGATTTTTGGCCAAAATTACGTCCAAACATCGGGCCCACCCCAAAAATCATAGGCTATAGCACACCGATTTGGCTTGAAAATGGCCCTTCGCGTCGTTTGACTCACCAAACCGCCCAGAAAACTAAAATGACCCACACTATGCAGCTCTCCAATAGACCTGGGGTAGGCCGGTTGATTTTCGATCAAATTTATGCCCGAACCTCGGGCACACCCGAAAAACCATATGCTATAGCACACCAATTCGGCCCTAAAATGGCCCGTTCGCGCCGTTTTGCCCGTTTTATCAACTAAACCACCCAGAAAATAAAAATAGCCCATACTAGGCTGCTCCCCAGCCTGCCTGGGGTAGACCAACCGATTTTTGGCCAAAATCAAGCTCGGACCCCAAGCCCACCCCAAAAATCATGGGCTATAACACACCGATTTGGCCCAAAAATAGCCCATTCACGTCGTTTCACCTATTTGACCAACCAACCCACCCAGAAAACCAAAATGGCCCATACTAGACCGCTCTTCATCCTGCCTAGGGAAGCCCAGTCGTTTTTTAGCCAAAATCATTCACGAACCCTGGGCCCATCCCAAAAACCATGGGTTATAGCTCACTGATTTAGCCCAAAAATGGAACGTTTCTACCGTTTCACCCATATTACCAACCAAACCATCCAGAAAACCAAAATGGCCCACACTAGGCTACTCTTCAGCTTGCCTGCGATAACCTGATTGATTTTTGGCTAAAATTTAGCCCAAACTCGGGGTCCACCCCAAAAAATCATGGGCTATAGCACACCGATTTTATCCAAAAATGGCCTGCTCACGCTGTTTTGCCTTTTTTACCAACCGAACCGCCCAAAAAATCAAAATGGCCCACACTAGACCGCTCCTAAGCCTGCCTGGGACAACCCAGTCAATTTTTGGCCAAATTCACTCCCGGACCCCAAGCCCACCTCAAAAACCATGGGCTATAGCACACCAATTTTGCCCTAAGATGGCCCGTTCACACTGTATCAACCGTTTGATCAACCAAACCTCCCAGAAAACCAAAATAGCCCACACTCAGCTGCTCCCCAGCCTACCTAGGGCAGATCGATCTATTTTTGGCCAAAATCACAATCGGACCCGAGTCCAGCCCAAAAATCATAGGCTATTGTGATGCTAAACTAACAAGAGCAACACAAAACCACACCCTAAATCAGTCGACAATCTTAAGGATCCGATGACCAAAACAAGAATAAAAGAATTTATGGTGTCTTTGGCACAAAAACAGCAACCCAAACTATTAATAACAAAAATATATGAAGAAGAAGATGAAAAACAACAATGTAATAACAACCCACGGATTAAAAGAGAAACAAGACACAAACGGCTACAAGATTACAAAAAAAATGGATAGATAGTTAGAAATTGGTTGGTATAATCTTAAGAACCCAAGAACATGTGATACTCTTGAACCCTTAACACTATACACTAAGGTTAACCTAACTCCTACGTTGACACAAGAGGGACTTACCTCCTCTAAACACCAATGTCTCAAGCCATGAATGCAACACTAGTGATTGCACACTAGTATCACCCTAGTTTTAGATTTTATGGCTTTTCCAAGCCCTACAACTAAGGTGGTACACTCCTCACTCTAGACAGAGAGTTTGTTACAATATCTCAAAGTCTTTCATCAATAATCAACCAAGTATGAAATGAATGGAAAAGAGCCTACTTATAGTTATTACAAAATAATAGGTAAAATGTCCCTAATGGCCTTAATGAAAGGAGCTCTTATGGAGTGTAAGTAAAGGGCACAAAATAACCAAAACACCCTTACGTAGAGTGGTGGTTTTGTAATGTTTTAAGGCTCTTCAATGCTCCCAAGATTGTGAGCCATTAAGTGTACAAAACCGTGAATACTCAAGTCTTCAATGCTCCAAGCAATCTTCCACTCACAGCCTTGATGAACTGTATGCTCAATGGTAGGCTAAAAATGGGTTTTCCTAGCATATTCTGGTGCCCTCGAGGTGGCCAAGTCTTGAGCCTTTAAGTGATGGTCTCCAATCATGTCTTCAAAAATTAGGGTAGCCATTTGACTTGTATTATCATCCCCTTCTTGAAAAAGATTCAACCTCGAATCCAACCTTGCAAGAACAACAACAAAATAAACAAGCACCACATCCGCATAACATGAGGGTTAGAGTTAGTACAATAAATAACATCAACATGCCAAGGAGGTACACAGTTGAGATTTAACCACACATCCTTTGTTTTAATCACGAGGGACCTAGCAAAAATATTACAAAGGAGTTCACGAAAGGAATCACCATCAAGGGGGTGCCCTAATTGAAAATAAAGTCCATACAAAGAACATATAAATATCACTCAAACAAGTGGAACTCCCAACAACTAGCCGTCGTTCAATGCCTAAGAAGTTACCAGGGTCGAATGGGCGACATAACTAAGGGCTTAGATCTCGGCCATTCTCATTCTCCCCTAGGTTTCATCCTCAAATTTAAGCAATCACTCTTTATCACCATTGTAAATATCATGATCAAAAAGAGAGTTGAGAAAGATGTTCCATAAGTCAACTTCAAATAAAGGGCTCTCATGCATGCACTTACTACTTGTTTCAAAATCTCCACTAGAAATATGCCCAATATAAGAAACACATATAGAAGAAGTAGATGGAATTTCTAAGCACACATCGACTTTTTTTTCCAAAATAGTAGTCCCTACATAGATATAAACTATCATGGGCAGGAAAGGGATCACAAGAAAAACCATCTTTACCAAGACAATCACAATTCGGGTTTCCTAAACAACCAAGCACGTCAAGGTCATTTCCACCCGATTGATCATTGTCCACAACCTCACTAGTTGTTGGTAACTCATATACCAACGTAGACCCACCTTGGTATACACAAGGGTCAACTAGTGTGTGAATACTCTCGTCACTTGGTAATGGAACCTTAGTCAAGTTATAAGTACTAGCACTAGATGGACACAAATCATTTTCACGAGGAGAATCATTTTCATCATCTAAAGGATCAACTAGTGTTTGCGTACCTACAACAAGATTTTGGCCCTCATGCAATCTAACAATACTGAGAGTACTACAAAAAGCAGACTCATGCACCTCTACCCTAGACAAAGCCGAAACTACACCTACTTGGCTTCTACTAGCCATAACATAATATTCTAAGCTCATAGAAGTGTAGGGAATACATTTTTACCTCGTAGCTCACAAATTTGGCACGAAAAAGGCCATTTCGCACCGTTTCGCTTGTTTGATCGACCAAACCTCCTAGAAAACTAAAATGGCCCACACTAGGCCGCTTCCTAGCCTGGCTGGGGCTAGCCGGTGGTTTTTTGGCCAAAAGTACACTCAAACCCCGAGCCCACCCAAAAAACCATGGGTTATAGCACACCGATTTGGCCCAAAAATGGCTCGTTCACTCTATTTCTCCTATTTGAACAACCAAATCACCCAGAAAACCAAAATGGTCCATACTAGGCCACTTTCGAGCCTGGCTGGGGAAGACCAGTCAATTTTTAGCCAAAATCACACCCGGACCCCAGGCCCACCCCAAAAAAGGCTGGCTATAGCACACCGATTAAGCTCAAAAATGGCCCATTCACGTTATTTCACCCGTTTGACCAACCAAACCACCCATAAAACCAAAATAGCCCATAGTAGATCGCTCCCCTGCCTGCCTTGGATAGCCCAATCAATTTTCTTCAAAAATCACGCCCGGACCCTAGACCTACCCCAAAAACCGTGGGCTATAACTGATTTATATCGTTCCACCCATTTGACCAACTAAACTGCCCAAAAGAATAAAATAGCCCACACTAGGCTGCCGTCTAGTCTGCCTGGGCAACCTGGATGATTTTTGGCAAAAATCATGTTCGAACCCCAAGCCCACCCCAAAAACCATGGGTAATAGCACACCGATTTGGCCAAAAAATAGCCTGTTTGAACCGTTTTGCCCATTAGACCAATCAAACCGCCCAGAAAACCAAAATGGTCCATAAAAGGCCACTCTCCAGCCTGCCTGGGGCTACCCGATCTATTCTACATCATAATCACTTCTGGACCTTAGGCCCACCCCAAAAACTGTTGGCTATAGCACACCGATTTGGCCAGAAAATAGCCCGTTCATTCCCGTTTGACCAACCAAACCGCCCAGAAAACCATAATGGACCATACTAGGCCACTCCCTAGCCTGTCTGGGGCACCTCGGTTGATTTTTAGCAAATATCATGCTCGGACCTTGGGCCCACCCCAAAAACCATGGTCTATAGCTCCCCGATTTGGCCTGGAAATGGCACGTTCGTGCCATTGTTCCAGATTGACAAAACAAACTGCCCAGAAAACTAAAATAACCCACACTATGCCGCTCCCCAGCCTGCCTCGGGCAGCCCGATGAATTTTCATCCAAAATCACGCCCACACCCCAAGCCCACCCTAAATACCGTGGGCTATAGCATATCGATTTGGCCCAAAAAAGTCCCGTTCGCACTTTTTTGCCTGTTTGACCAACTAAAGCACCCAGAAAACCAAAATAGCCAATACTAGGCTGCTCCCCAGGCTGCTTAGGGTAGCCCAGTTGATTTTTGGCCAAAATCACATCAGGACTCCCAGACCATCACATAAACCGCAGGCTACAACACATCGATTTGGCCCAAAAATGGCTCATTCATGCCGTTACGCCGGTTTGACCAACGAAATCGCCCAGAACAAAAATAGCCCATACTAGGCCACTCCTTAGCCTAGATGGGGCAGCTCGGTCGATTTTCAGCTAAAATCACACCCAAACCCCAGACCACCCTAATAATCGTATGCTATAGAACACCAATTTGGCTGAAAATGACTTGTTCATGCTGTTTTGCCTGTTTGACTAACCAAACTGCCCAGAAAACAAAAATGGAAAACACTAGGCCGCTCTCCAGCCTGCCTAGGGCAGCCCAGTCAATTTTTGGCCAAAATCATACCCGAACCCTGGGCCCACCCTAAAACTAGTAGGCTATAACACACTGAGTTGGCCCGAAAATGGCCCGTTCACGTTAATTTGCTAATTTGACAAATCAAATCGCCCAGAAAACCAAAATGGCCCACACTAAGTTTCTCCCTAGCCTGCCTAGGGTAGTCCGATAATTTTCAACCAAAAAAACTCTCAGAACCCGGGTCAACCCCAAAAATCATGGGCTATAGCACACCTATTTGGCCCGAATACAGCCCGTTCCTATCATTTTACCCGTTTGACCAACCGAACCTCCCAGAAAACCAAAATGGCCTACACAAAGCCGCTCTCTATCCTTCCTGGGGAAGTTCCGTCGATTTAAGACCAAAATCACACTCACACCCTGTGCCCACCCAAAAAACTATAGGCTATAGCACACTAATTTTGCTCGACAATGGCCCGTTTGCACTGTTTCACCCGTTTGACCAACCAAACTGCAAAGAAAGCAAAAATGGCCCATACTAGGTCACTCTCCAGCCTACCTGGGGGGGCCCGATTGATTTTTGGCAAAAAACACACCCGAAACTCAGGCCCACCCCAAAAACTGTATGCTATAGCACACCAATTTAGCATAAAAATTGTCCATTCGCACCATTTTGCCTGTTTGACCAACCAAACCGCCCAAAAAACCAAAATAGCCCACACTAGGCCATTCCCCAGCCTGCCTGGGGCAGCCTTGTCGATTTTAGGCTAAAATCATGCCTGAAACCAATGCCCACCCCAAAAATCGTGGGCTATTACACACCGATTTGGCCCAAAATGGCTCATTAGTGTCGTTTTGACCATTCGATCAAAATCACGCCCGGACCTCGAGCCCACCCAAAAAATTGTGGGCTATAGCACACCAATTTGGCCCAAAAATGGCCTATTCAAGCCGTTTCGCCTATTAGACCAACCAAACCTCCCAGAAAACCAAAATGGCCAACACTAGATCGATGTCCAGCTTGCCTGGGGTAACTTGGTCGATTTCAAAGCAAAATAATGCCCAGACCTCAGGGCCACCATAAACACCATGGTCTATAGCGCACCGCTTTGGCCCGAAAATGGCCCGTTTACGTCGTTTCGCCCGTTCGACCAACCAAACCGCCCATAAAACCAAAATAGCAAACACTAAGCCAGTCCCCGGCCTACTTGGGGCAGCCCGCAAATTTTTGGCCAAAATCATGCCCGGACCCTGGGCCCACCCCAAAAACCGTGGCTATAGCACACTAATTTGGCCTTAATGTGGCCCATTTCCACCATTTCTCCCGTTTGACCAACCAAACCGCACAGAAAACCAAAATGGCCAATACTAGGCTGGTCCCTAGCCTTCTTAGGGGAACCAGATCAATTTTTGGACAAATTAATGCCCAGACCCCAGGCCCACCCCAAAAACTGAGGGCTATAGAACACCGATTTGGCCCGAAAATAGTTCGTTCGCACTACTTCACCCGTTTGACCAACAAAATTGCCCAGAAAAAAAACAAAATGGCCCACACCAAGCCGCTCTTCAGCCTGCCTAGGGAAGCCCGATCGATTTTAGGCCAAAATCATGCCCAAAACCTGGGCCCACCCAAAAAATCGTAGGTAATAGCACACTAATTTGGCTCGAAATTAGCCCGTTCGTGCCATTTTGCCCGTTCGACCAATGAAACCGCCCAAAAAAATCAAAGTGGCCCATACTAGGCCGCTCTCTAGCCTTCTTAGGGCAGCCCTGTCACTTTTTAAAAAAATCACGCTTGAAACTTGGGTCCAACCCCAAATTCATTGGCTATAGCACACTGATTTGGCCTAAAGAGGGCTCGGTTACGCCGTTTCACCAAGTAAACTGCCCAGAAAACCAAAAAGGAAAACACGGCCAAGGTGGCTCCCAAGCCTGTCTGGGGTGCTCGATCGATTTTTAGCAAAAATCACGCTAGGACCCCGAGCCCACCCCAAAAACCGTGGCTATAGCACACTAATTTGGCCTTAACGTGGCCCATTTCCACCATTTCTCCCGTTTGACCAACCAAACCGCACAGAAAACCAAAATGGCCAATACTAGGCTGGTCCCTAGCCTTCTTAGGGGAACCAGATCAATTTTTGGACAAATTAATGCCCAGACCCCAGGCCCACCCCAAAAACTGAGGGCTATAGAACACCGATTTGGCCCGAAAATAGTTCGTTCGCACTACTTCACCCGTTTGACCAACAAAATTGCCCAGAAAAAAAAACAAAATGGCCCACACCAAGCCGCTCTTCAGCCTGCCTAGGGAAGCCCGATCGATTTTAGGCCAAAATCATGCCCAAAACCTGGGCCCACCCAAAAAATCGTAGGTAATAGCACACTAATTTGGCTCGAAATTAGCCCGTTCGTGCCATTTTGCCCGTTCGACCAATGAAACCGCCCAAAAAAATCAAAGTGGCCCATACTAGGCCGCTCTCTAGCCTTCTTAGGGCAGCCCTGTCACTTTTTAAAAAAATCACGCTTGAAACTTGGGTCCAACCCCAAATCCATTGGCTATAGCACACTGATTTGGCCTAAAGAGGGATCGGTTACGCCGTTTCACCAAGTAAACTGCCCAGAAAACCAAAAAGGAAAACACGGCCAAGGTGGCTCCCAAGCCTGTCTGGGGTGCTCGATCGATTATTAGCAAAAATCACGCTAGGACCCCGAGCCCACCCCAACAACTGTGGCCTATAGCACACCAATTTAACCCAAAAATAACGCACACTAGGCCGCTTCCCAGCCTCCCTAGGGTAGCCCAATCGATTTTTAGCTTAAATCACGCTCGGACCCCGGGCCCACCCCCAAAATAGTGGACTACAACACACCAATTTGGCCTAAAAATAGCCAGTTCGTGCCTTCTGGCCCGTTTGACTAACCAAACCGCCTAGAAAACCAAAATGGCCCACACTAGGCCACTCTCCAGCCTGCCTGGGACAGTCTGATTAATTTTTGAAAGAAATCATGCCCGAACCCTAGGCCCACCCCAAAAATCATGGGCTATAGCACACCGATTTGGCCAAAAAATAGGCCGTTCACACCGTTTTATCTATTTGACCAACCAAACCACCCAGAAAACCAAGATGGACCACATTAGGCCTCTCTCCAGCTTGCCTGGGGCATCCTGATCGATTTTCAACCAAGATTAATCTCGAACCTGGGCCCACCCAAAAAACCAAGGGTATAGCATACTATTTAGCCCAAAATGATATGTTCGCGTCGTTTCACCCGTTTGACCAACCAAACCATTTAGAAAACTAAAATGGCCAGCACTAGGCCACTTCTCAGCCTACCTAGGGCTGCCCGATAAATTTTCAGCAAAAATTACTCTCGATCTCTGGGCCCACCCTAAAAATTGTGGATTGTAGCACACTGATTTAACCCGAAAATATCCCCTTCGTGCTGTTTCGCCCGTTTGTCCAACCAAACCACCCATAAAACTAAAATGGTTCACACTAGGTTGCTCTCTAGCCTGCTTGGGGCAGCCCAGTCGATTTTTGGCCAAAATCACGTCCGGACCCCGGGCCAACCCAAAAAACCATGGGCTATAGCACACCGATTTGGCCCCAAAATAGCCCGTTCGTGTCGTTTTGCCTGCTTGACAACCCAAACCACGCAGAAAACCATAATGGCCCACACTAGGCCGCACCTCATCCTTCCTGGGCAACCCGATCAATTTTCAACAGAAATCACACCCGAACCTCAGGCCAACCCCAAAAAACCCTGAGCTATAGCATACCGATTTGGCTCGAAAATGGTTCGTTCGCGCTGTTTCTCCCATTTGACCAACCAAAGCACCCAAAAAAAACAAAATGGCCCATATTATGCTGCTCCCCAGCCTGCCTGGGCAGCTCAATCAATTTTTGGACAAAATAATGCCCGTACCCCGGGCCAACCCCAAAAACCGTAGGCTATAGCACACTAATTTTGCCTAAAAATATCTCATTCCCGCCATTTCAATCGTTTGACCAACCAAACCACCAAGAAAACCAAAATGGCCCACACTAAGATGATCTTCATCCTTCCTAAAATGCCCCGTTCGCACCGTTTTACCCATTTCTCCACCCAAATAGCCATGGATATTGAAACGGACGACACTAAGACGATCCCCAACCTTCTTGGCATGCCTCAGTAAATTTTTGACCCATAGCACGCCCGGTCCTCGGGCCCACCTCAGGAACCGTAGGCTATAGCACACTAATTTGACTCGAAAATGCCTTGTTCGGTCGTTTCGCCTATTTGTCCACCCAAATGGCCACGAATACACTGGGACTATCTCCAACCTCCCTGGACCACCTTGGTAGATTTTTGACCCACAACAGGCCCGAAACCTGGGCCAACCCCCAGAACCGTGGGCTATAGCACACCAATTTGGTCCAAAAATACCACGTTTGCACTGTTTAACCCGTTTGTCTACCCAAATGTCCATAAATATTAAAACGGACCACATTGGGACAATCCCCAACTTCCCTTGCTTGCCCTGGACAATTTTCGGCCCACAACACGCTCGGACCCCGAGCCCAGCCCCAAAACTGTGGGCTATAGCACACTATTTTAGCTCGATAATGCCCCGTTTGCGCCGGTTAGTCCACCCAAATGACCACGACTGTTAAAACAGACTACACTGGGATGATCCCCAACCTCCCTGGCACGTCCTGATTGATTTTGGGCCCACATCACGCCTGGACCACGGGCCCACCCCCAGAACCGTGGGCTATACCACACCGATTTAGCCTTAAAATGTCCCGTTCATGTCGTTTTGCCCGTTTGTCCACCCAAGTAGCCTCGAATATTGAAATGGAATACACAGGGATTATCTCCAACCTCTCTAGCATTTCCCGATCAATTTTTAGCCCAGGACCACAGCACGCTCGAACCCAGCCTACACCAGGAACCGTGGGCTATAGCATATTAATTTGGCCCAAAAATGCCCCGTTCGCACCGTTTCACCCTTTTGTTTACCCAAATGGCCACGAATCTTCAAACAGACCACACTGGGATGATCCCCAACCTACCTGGCATGCCTCGATTAATTTTTAGTCCACAGAATGCCCGGACCTCGGGCCCACCCCCAAAACTCTTGGCTATATCACACAAATTTATCCCGAAAAAGCCCCTTTCGCACCATTTTGCCTGTTTGTCCACCCAAACGGCCACGAATATTGAAACAAACCACACTAAGATGATTCCAACCTCCCTAGCATGCACTGGTCAATTGTCAGCCTATAGCACGCCCGAACCTCGGACCCACCCCTAAAATCATGGTTTATAGCACATCGATTTAGCCCAAAAATGCCATGTTCGTGCTGTTTCGCCCATTTGTCCACCCAAATGGCCCAGGGTACGATCCCAAACCTCCATGGCATGCCACGGTTCATTTTTGGCCTACAAAACTCCCAGACCCCAGGCCTAGCCCCAGAACTGTGGGCTATAGAACATCAATTTGGCTTTAAAATGCCACGTATATGCCATTTTGCCTCTTTGTCCACCCAAAGGGCCATGAATATTGAGAAGGACCATACTGGACGATCCTCAACCTCCCTGGCAAGCCTCGATTGAATATCGGCCCATAGCATGCTGGACCCCGGGCCCACTCCCAGAATCGTGGGCTTTAGCACACCAATTTGGCCCAAAAATGCGCTATTCGCGTCGTTTTGCCTGTTTGTCCACCCAAATGGCCACGAATATTGAAACGGACCATACTAGGATGATCCCCAACCTCTCTGGCATGCCCCAATCTATATTTGACGCACAGCACCCTAGGACCCCGGTCCCACCCCTAGAACCATAGGCTATAGCGCACCGATTTGGCACGAAAATGCTTCGTTCGAGCCATTTTACCCTTTTGTCCACCCAAATGGTCACAAATATGAAAATGATTAATATTAGAATGATCTCCAACCTCCTTGGCATACCTCGGTTGTTTTTCGGCACACAAAATGCCCAGACCATGGGCCCGCCCTCAGAATCGTGGGTTATAGCACACCGATTTGGCCCGAAAACTCCCCGTTTACATTGTTTCACCTGTTTGTCCACCCTAATGGCCACGAATATGGAAACGGACCATAATTATATGATCCCCAACCTCCTATCACACCCCGATCAATTTTTTACCTATAACACGCCCAGACTCCAGGCCCACTCACAGAAACGTGGACATCGATTTGGCCAGAAAATGCCCCGTTTGCACCGTTTCACCTGTTTGTCAACACAAATAGCCACGAATATTTAAATTGACCACACTTGGATGATCCCCAACCTTCCTGGCATGCCCCGGTCGATTTTGGACCCACAGTACGCCCAAACCCAGGCTCACCCCTAGAACTGTGAACTATAGCACATCTATTTGGCCTGAAAACACCCTGCTCGCTTTGTTTTGCCCGTTTGTCCATCCAAATGGCCAAAAATATCGAAAAAAATCACACTGGGATGATCCCCAACCTCCCTGGCATACCACAGTTAATTTTTAGCCAACAGCACGCTCAGACCTCAAGCCCACCCCCAGAATCGTGGGCTATAGCACACCGATTTGGCCCGAAAATACCCCGTTCATCCTATTTCATCTATTTATCCATCCAAATGGCCACGAATATTGAAATAGACCACCCTGGAACGATGCTCAACCTCCCTGGCATGCCCCTCTCGATTTTTGACCAACAGTACGCCCGAACCACGGGCCCACCCCCAAAACCATGGACTATAGCACACCGATTTGTCCTGAAAATGCCTCGTTTGTGCCATTTTGCTTATTTTTTTCCACCCAAATGGCCACGAATATTGAAATGAATCACACTGGAACAATCCCCAAATGCCCTGGCACGCCTTGATCGATTTTTGGTCAACAGCATGCCCAAACGCTAGACCCACCCTCGGAATCATAGGCTATCGCATACCGATTTTTGGCCTACAGCCTGATCAGTTTTTGGAAAAAATCATGCTCGGTCCTGGGCCCACCCTAAAAAATGTTGACTATAGCACACCGATTGGGCTTGAAAATGGCCCGTTCACACCGTTTTGCTCGTTTGACAAACCAAACCGCCCAAAAAACCAAAATGACCAACACTAGGCTGCTCCCCAGCCTACCTTGAGCAGCCCGATCAATTTTTCGCTAAAATCTCTCTCGAACTTTAGACCCACCCCAAAACCCGTAGGATATAGCATACCGATTTGGCCCAAAAATGGCCAGTTCGCGACGTTTCGCCTGTTTGACCAACTAAACCGCCCAGAAAACCAATTTGACCTATACTAGGCTGCTCACCAACCTGCTTGGGGCAGCCCGATTAATTTTTGGCCAAAATAATGCCCGAAACCCAAGCCTGCCCCAAAAACCGGGGGCTATAGCACACCGATTTAGCTCAAAAATGACCCACTGATGCGGTTTCGCCCATTTAACCAACCAAACCGCCCAGAAAACAAAAATAGCCCACACTAGGCCTCTCCCCAACCTTTTTAGGGAAGCTCGGTTAATTTTTAACTAAAATCACATCTAAAAATCAGGCCCACCCCAAAACTCATTAGCTATAGCACACTGATTTGGCCCAAAAATGGTCTGTTCTCTCTGTTTTGCCCATTTGACAAACAAACCTCCCAAAAAAACAAAATAGCCCACACTAGGCTGCTCCCCAGCCTACCTGGGGAAGCCAGGTCAATTTTCGACCAAAATTATGCTCGAACGCCGGGCTCACCCCGAAAAACATGGACTATAGCACACTGATTTCGCACAAAAATGGTCTGTTCTCACTTTTTCACCCGTCTCACTAACCAAACCGCCCAGAAAACCAAAATGGCTTACACTAGGCCGCTCATCAGCCTACTCGGGGTAGCTCAATTGATTTTTGGCAAAAATCATGCTTGAAACCTAGGCCCACACCAAAAATCGTGGGCTATAGCACACCGATTTGGCCTGAAAATGGCCCGTTCGTGCCCTTTCTCCCGTTTGACCAACCAAACCGCCAGAAAACCAAAATGGCCCACACTAGGCCGCTCCCTAGCCTACCTAGAGCAGTCTAATCAATTTTAAAGAAAAATCACACCTTGTCCCCAGGCCCACCCCAAAAATCATGGGCTACAGCACACCGATTTGGCTCGAAAATGATCTGTTCACGCCATTTTGCCTGTTTGACCAACCAAACCGCCTAGAAAACCAAAATGGCCCATACTAGGCCGCTCCCAAACCTGCCTACGGAAGCCCTATCAATTTTCAGTGAAAATAATGGTCGTAACTTGGGCCCACCCTAAAAACTGTGGGCCAGCACACTGATTTGGCCCAAAAATGACCCGTTCGCGTTATTTCGCCCGTTTCCCCAACCAAACTGCCCAAAAATCCTAAAAAGCCCATAATAGGCCGCTCCTCAGCCTGCCTGGGATAGCCCAGTAGATTTTTAGCCAAAATCACGTTCGGACCCCGAGCCCACCCTAAAAATCGTAGGCTAAACACATCGATTTAGCCCAAAAAGAGCCCGTTCACGCCGTTTTGCTAGTTTTACCATCAAAAATCATCCAAAAAATCAAAATAGCGAGGCCATTCCCCATCCTACCTAGGGAAGCTCGATCATTTTTTGGCCAAAATCATACCTGAACCTCGGGCCCACCCCAAAAATCGTGGGCTATAGAACACCGATTAGGCCCAAAAATGGTTTGTTTGTGCCATTTTGCCCATTTGACCAACCAAACCGCCCAGAAAACCATAATGGCCCACACTAGGCCGCTCCCAGCCGACCTAAAATGCCCCGTTTGCGCCGTTTTGCCCATTTGTCCTCCCAAATGGCCACAAATATTGAAACATACCATACTGGGACGATCCTCAACCTCTCTGGCATGCCTCGATCAATTTTTGACCCACAGCACACCTGGGCCCACCCCCAAAATAGTGGGCTATAGCACACCGATTTGGCTCGACAATGTTCTGTTCGCTTCATTTCGCCTATTTATCAACCCAAATGCCCACGAATATTTAAATGGACCACACTGGGACTATATCCAACCTCCCTTGCATTCCCTGGTCAATTTTTGACCCACAGCACGCCCAAAACCCAGCAAACCCCCTAAGCCATGGGCTATAACAAACTGATTTGGTCGAAAAAATGTCCTGTTTGCACTATTTCACTCGTTTGTCCACTCAAATGGACACAAATAATAAAACGGACTACACTAGGATGATCCCCAACTTCCCTGGCTTGCCCCGATCAATTTTCATACCCCAGTACGCCTGGACCTCGGGGCCAACCCCAGAACTGTGGGCTATAGCACACCGTTTTAGCCCAAAAATTCCCCATTCATAATCGTTAGTCCACCCAAATAGCCACGAATGTTAAAAAAGACCACACTAGGAAGATGCCTAACCTCTCTGGCACATCCCGGTCGTTTTAGCCCACAGCACGCCCCCTCAGGCCCCCCAAAACCGTGGGCTATAGAACATCGATTTGGCCCAAAAATGTCCCGTTTACTTTGTTTCGCCCATTTGTCCACCCAAATAGCCACGAATCTTCAAACAAACCATAATAGGATGATCCTCAACCTCCCTGGCATGCCCCGATTGATTTTTAACCCACCGCATGCTCGAACCCCGAGCCCACACCCGGAATCGTGGGCTATAGCACATCAATTTCGCTCGAAAATGCTCTGTTTGTGCCATTTCGCCCGTTTGTCTACCCAAAGGGCCACGAATATTAAAACGGGTCATACTGGGACGATCCCTAACCTTCCTAGCATGCCTCATTCAATTTTAACCTAAAACACGCTCGGACCCTAGGCCTACCCCCAGAACCGTGGGCAATAGCACACCAATTTATCCCAATAACGCCCCGTTCGTGCCGTTTTGCCCGTTTGTCCTCTGAAATGGCCACGAATATTAAAACAAACCACACTGGGATGATCTCCAACCTCACTGGCACTCCCCGATCAATATTTGACCCACAGCACACCCGAACCCCGGGCCCACCACCGGAACCATGGGCTATAGCATATCGATTTAGCCTAAAAATTCCCCGTTCATGTTGTTTCGATCGTTTGTCCACCCAAATGGCCATGAAAAATGAAAAGGACCGTACTGGGATGATTCTCAACCTCCCTGGCATGCCCCAATATATTTTTAGCCCACAACACGCCTGGACACCGCACCCACCCCAAAACCATGGGCAATAGCACATCGATTTGTCCTGAAAATTCCCCGTTCGCGCCGTTTTACCCGTTTGTCGACCTAAATAGCGACAAATATTAAAAAAAACACTGGGATAATCCTCAACCCGCTGGCATGCCCCAAATAATTTTCTGCCTACGGCATGCCCGAACCCCGAGCCCAACCCAGAACCATGGGCTATAGCACACCGATTTTGCCTGAAAATGCTTCGTTTGCGTTGTTTCACCCGTTTCTCCACCCAAATGGTCACGAATATTAAAACGGACCACACTGGGACTATTCTCAACCTCCAAGCACACCCTGATCAATTTTTGGGCCACTGCATTCTCGAATCCCAAGCCCACCCTCGAAATCGTGGGCAATAGCACATTGATTTAGACTTAATATTCCTTGTTCGCACCATTTTGCTCGTTTGTCTACCCAAATGGCAATGAATATTGAAATGGAACACACTGGGATGATCCCCAACCTCCCTGGAACGCCTCTATCAATTTTTGGCCCACAGCATGCCCAAACCCGTGGGCTATAGCATACCAATTTGGACAAAAAAATGCCCCGTTCACGTTATTTTGCACATTTATCCACCAAAATGACGATGAATATTCAAACGGACCACACTGGGGCGATTCTCAACATCTCTTGCATGCCTAGTCAATTTTCAACCCACTGTATGCCCAAACCCCGGCTCTACTCTAGAACCGTGGGCTATAGAACTATAATTTAGCCTAATAACCCCTCGTTCGTGCCGTTTCGCCCTTTTGTCCACCTAAATAGCCATGAATATTGAAATGGACCACACTGGGATGATCTCCAACCTCACTGACACTCCCCAATTGATTTTTGACCCACATCACACCTGGACCTCAGGCCCACCCCCGGAACCATAGACTATAGCATAGCGATTTAGCCCGAAAATTCCCCGTTCATGTTGTTTCGACTGTTTATCCATCCAAATGGCCAAAAATATTAAATGGACCATATGGGATGATCCCCAACCTTCCTGGCACGCCCCGATAGATTTTAAGCCCACAACACACCTGGACACTGCACCCACCCCCAAAACCATGGGCAATAGCACACCGATTTGGCACAAAAATGCTTCGTTCGTGCCGTTTCGCCCGTCTATCCACCCAAATGGTCACGAATATGAAAACTAACAATATTAGGATGATCCCCAACCTCCTTGACATGCCCCGGTCAGTTTTTGGACCACATCACGCCCGGACCATGGGTCTCCCACGAAATCGTGGGTAATAGCATACCAATTTGGCTTGAAAACTCCTCATTTGCGCCGTTTCGCTCATTTGTCCACCCAAATGGCCACGAATATGGAAACGGACTACACTTAGCACACCCCAATCGATCTTCGACCCACAACTAGCCCGGACTCCAAGCCCACCCTCAGAAACGTAGGTTATATCATATCGATATGGCTAGAAAATGCCCTGTTTGCACCGTTTCGCCCATTTGTCCACATAAATAGCCACAAATATTTAAATGAACCACACTCAGACAATCCCCAACATCCCTGGCATGCTCCAGAAAATTTTAAACCCACAATACACCCGAAACTTGGGCTCACCCCCAGAACTGTGAGATATAGCACACCGATATGGCCTGAAAACACCCCATTTGCTTTGTTTTGCCCGTTTATCCACCCAAATGGTCGTAAATATTGAAATAAATCACACTGGAAGGATCCTCAACCTCCCTACCATGCCTCAATTGATTTTTGGTGAATAGTAAGCTCGGACCATGGGCTCACCCCCAGAATCGTAGGCTATAGCACACCGATTTGGTCAGAAAATACCCCATTTGCGTCGTTTCACCCATTTGTCCTCCCAAATGGCCACGAATATTAAAAGGAACCACCCTGGGATGATCCCTAACCTCCCTGACATATATCTATCGATTTTTGGACAGTAGAACGCCCCAACCCCGGGCCCACCTCGGAACCAAGTACTGTATTGCACACTAATTTGGCCTGAAAATACCCTATTTGCATCGTTTCGCCTATTTTTCCACCCAAATGGCCACGAATATTGAAATGGATCACATTGGGATGATCCCTAACCTCCTTGGCATGCCTCGATCAATTTTCGGCCACAGTACGCCCGAACCCTGGACCCACCCTTAGAACTGTGGGCTATAGCACACTAATTTGGCTAAAAATGCCCCGTTCTTCGCCCGTTTGCGCACCTAAATGGCTACGAATATTGAAATGGACCATACTGGGATGATCCCAAACATCCTTGGCACTCCCCGAACGATATTTGGCCCACACCTCGCCGGGACCCTGGGCGCACCCCCAGAACCGTGGGCTATAGCACATCGATTTGGCCCAAAAATGTCCCGTTCACATTGTTTTGCCCATTTATCCACCCAAATATCCCACAATAGGCCGCTCCCCAGCCTTCATGGGAAAGCCTGATTGATTTTCAGCCAAAATCACTCCCGAACCCCAAGCCCACCTAAAAAACCGTGGGCTAAAGTACACCGATTTGGCCTAAAAATGGCTGGTTAATGCAGTTTCGCCCGTTTGACCAACCAAAATGGCCTACACTAGACGGCTCCCCAGCCTTCCTGGGGCAGCCTGATCAATTTTTGGCTAAAATCATGCTCAGACCTGGGCCCACCCCAAAAATCGTAGGCTATAGCATACCGATTTGGCCTAAAATAGCCCATTCACACCATTTTATCCGTTTGACCAACCAAATATCCCAGAAAACCAAAATGGCCTACACAGGCTGCTCCCCAGTTGTCTTTGGCAGCCCGGTCAATTTTTGGCCAAAATCATCCTCGGGCCTCGAACCCACCCTAAAAACCGTGGGCTATATCACACCGATTAGGCCCAAAAATGGTGCGTTCGTGCTGTTTCACCTGTTTGACCAACCAAACCGCCCAAAAAATCAAAATGGCCTGAACTAGGCCGGTTCCCAGCCTGCTTAAGGCAGCCCGATCAATTTTTGACCAAAATTATGCTCGAAACCTGAGCCTATCCCAAAAGTCGTGGGCTATAGCACACCGATTTGGCCCAAAAATGGCCCGTTTGCACGGTTTCGCCTATTTGACCAACCAAACCGCCCAGAAAATAAAAATGACCCACAATAGGAAACTCTTCAACCTGCCTGGGGAAGGTCGATCGACTTCAAACAAAATCAAGCCCAAACACCGAGCCCACCCAAAAAATCATAGGCTATAGCACACCAATTTGGCCCGAAAATGGCCCGTTCTCTCCGTTTTAGCCGTTTGACAAACAAACCACCCAGAAAACCAAAATAGCCCACACTAGGCTGCTCCCCAACTTGCCTGGGCAGCCCGGTCGATTTTTAACCAAAATTACGCCCATACCCCGAGCCCACCCCAAAAATCATGGTCTATAGCACAACGATTTAGCCCAAAAATGGTTTGTTCATGTCGTTTCGCCCGTTTCACCAACCAAACCGCCCAGAAAACCAAAATGGCCCAAACTAGGCTGCTCTTCATCCTACCCAGGGTAGTTCAATTGATTTTTGGCTAAAATTATGCTCAAACCTCGAGCCCACACCAAAAATCATAGGCTATAGCACAGCAATTTGGCTGAAAATGGCCTGTCCGTGCTGTTTCGCCCCTTTGACCAACCAAAACGCCAGAAAACCAACATATCCCAGAATAGGCTGCTCCCCAGCCTGCCTGGGGCAGCCCGATTGATTTTCAACAAAAATCACGCCCAGACCCCGAGCCCACCCCAAAAATAGTGGGCAATAGCACACCGATTCGGCTCAAAAATGGCTCATTCATGTTGTTTTGCCTGTTTGACCAACCAAACCACCCAGAAAATCAAAATGGCCAACACTAGGCCGCTCTCCAGCCTGCCTGGGGCAGCCCCATCAATTTTCAACGAGAATAATGCCCGTACCCCAAGCCCACCCCAAAAATCATGGGCTATAGTACGATCCCAAGCCTTCCTTGCATGGCCCAATCAATTTTTGGCCCACAGAATGCCCAGACCTCAGCCCACCCTTGGAACCATGGGCTATAGCACCCCAATTTGGCCTAAAAATGCCCCGTTTGCGCCGTTTTGCTCGTTTGACCACCCAAATGTCCCCTCCCACCCAAATGGACCACACTAGGATGATCTCCAGCCTCTATGACATACTCCGATCAATTTTTGGCCCACAGTATGACCGGACCCCAGGCCCACCCTAAAAATACCCTATTTGCACAATTTTGCCCGTTTGAACACTCAAATAGCCCCGCCCATCCAAACGACCCACACTAGGATGATCCCCAGCCTACTTGGCATGTACCGATCAATTTTTGAGCTACAGCACACCCGATCCCTGAGCCCACCCCCATAACCATGAGCTATAGCACACCAATTTAGCCTTAAAATGCCCTGTTTGCATCATTTCGCTCATTTGACCATCTAAATGGCCCCGCCAACCCAAACGACCATACTAGGATGATCCTCAGCCTCCCTGGAATGCCCGGGTCAATTTTTGACCGACAGCATGTGTAACGCCCCAGAAAATGGGTCCCAGAACATCACACGATGCTTGAGGCTACGAGTAGCACCAAGCTAACCCTTTGAGCCATTTTCATTCAGTTCAACACAAATCAACGGGGTTTTCATAAATAACACTCAAATATCAATAGAGTAATCATCATCCAAGAATAAAAGAATTTCAGAAAGATAACAAAATATGACTTATTAGTCAACTCCCAACATCTATACAAGTCTGACAAGCCTCTAAGAAAATCCATAAAACCAGCGAGCCATTGAGACATGCCCTAACTGACTCATACTCAGTTATAAATGTAAATGATTCCGTGAAACCAACATCAGACATCACGTCCTCGAAACATGAGGACTCACCACAACAGAGGATGTAGAACTGCATGCCCGAAGAATCACTATCGAACCTGAAACTGAGCACCTGAACAACCCACGTTGGGGAGAGTCGTCCTATCCTTGACATCAGAGTAGGACTATCGATATCAAATCCACACAATCTAGTGATCACTATATAAATCAGCCTCAGGCTCACTCCAACAGTGGCACGTAGTTCTAGGAAGTAAGGTCGCTTTATACCTCCCACTCGGTTCTAAAGATTTCTTCCGGACTTAGCTCAGATCATTTCAAAAACAATCCACAACAAAATAATTTCAGTAATATATAAACATACATCGAGAGCCATCACGGTTCCCATCTATCAAAATCAACCATGTTATGGATTTCTTTCACACTCGAGTTCAAAACAACTTCATTAAGACCAAAAGGTCAAATCATTCAAAATATCTCAAATATTCAATATCAACGTGCTTATAACACACACTTTCTCAAAAAAACACAATTTCCAATGGGGATTCACGACCTAAATATCAAAATCATGATAAATATCGTTCAAGATTCATGCTTTATATCTCCACACATGTAAATTAATCTTTTAAAATCATAAACAGCAAGATTTCATAATAATCATCATAAGATATGGGTTCATGCTTCAAATTCATAAAAATCAAATAAAAATCATGCCATTGTAAAGAAAATTACTTTTGGGCACAAGAACGAAAGAGAGTTCTTGTTGAAAAACCCCGCATACCTTGAATGATGAACTTTAGATCGATACTCACTTTTGAGATGTTAATCGTGCCTTTGAATGATGGTTCTTGGAGTTCTTGAACTAGGAACTTGGAATCTTGAATAAAGTTGCAGAATTAATGGTGAAATTTGGAGGTTCTTGAAGTTCTTGAACTAGGAACTTGGAATCTTGAATAAATTAGCAGAATTAATGGTGAACTTTGGAGGTTCTTGAAGTTGGATGTAGGAGCTTAGGGTTTTCTTTTTGACAGAATTTGATGAAATATAACATATAATGCTTCCAATAGGCTTTAATATTGGGTTTGGACGGATTTTAGGTGAGGGGAAATGACCAAAACGCTCCTAAAAATTAAATAATTCTCGAATCTGTCCTTTGGTGGACTGTTTTGATAGTTTGAAGTAGATCAACCATAACGTTTCACTCCGATATCCAAATTGGATGAAACCAATTTCATTACAAAGAGGACTCTCATATATTTCCATTGATATATAGTATCTCACCCAAATCATTGTGTACGAGGAGTTATGATCGTTTGAAGTTGACCCAAAAATTTGCTTTTGCAAGGCTGAAGTAGATGGATCATAACTTTTTGCTCCAATAGACAAATTGGATGAAACCAATTTCATTGGAAAGAGGACTCGTAGAGATCTCCGTTGATATGTAGTAGATTACCCAGATCATTATGTACAAGCAGTTATGATCATTTAAAGTTGGAGCAAAAATATGCCAGGTCTCAGTACTTTTTCCTGCACGTTTTACTGTTCACTACTATTCACGGTTCGATCGAAATGTTCATAACTCGTCGCTCGGGGGTCCGTTTTGGATGATCCACATATCGTTGGAAATATTATTTGATACTATACGCAATGGTGGGTCATAATATAAGACATTCTACATGAAAAATTTATAATTCATTCTAGAAGATAGAAACCAACACGTTTACGCACAAAATTTCAACGAAAAATTTCCGGGGTATTACATCATCCCCCCCTTAGAAACATTCATCCTCCAATGATGCTAGACATGCCAAGATTAGATAGGGAATAGAGCATACAGCTGAAATCATTCGTTAGACTCATCACCACATTGTTTTTCACTCCGAATGCAACATAGAATGCATAAATTCAAGAAACTACAGCTGAACACATAATAAATGACAGCTGAACTGCTGCAACTTTTATCAAAATTGCATGATTTAGGAAAGAACGGTACCTTCGGCTTGATCGGAGTTCGCAAAAAATAGGTGCGGGTACTTGGATCGCATATCCGCCTCAGCTTCCCAAGTTGCACCCGCAAAAGATTGGTTTTGCCACAACACCTTGACCAAGGGAACTTCTTTGTTCCTTAGTCTTCGGACACTGAAATCAAGAATATCAACAGGAATCT
>NC_061121.1:2602896-2659965 GCF_002878395.1 Capsicum annuum
ACACCATCAAGCAAAGTCAAAATAGGGGCTGAAGTGAGTCGAGTCTTCAACTCCTGAAAACTCTTCTCACAAGATTCAGACCATAAGAACTTCACTTTCTTTTGGGTCGACCAAGTCATAGGAGACGCTATAGAGGAGAAACCCTCAACAAAACGGCGGTAATAGTCAGCTAAACCTAAGAAACTTTGGATATCAGTCAGAGAAATAGGTCTAGGCTAATTTCTAACAGCTTCGATCTTTTGGGGATCAACTCTAATACCCTCGGAAGAAATGATATGACCCAGAAAAGCAACTGATCTTAGCCAAAACTTACACTTACTAAACTTGGAAAACAACTTGTGATCTCTAAGGGTTTGCAAGACAGTTCGGAGATGATCAGAATGTTCATCCTCACTATGGGAGTACACCAGTATATCATCGATGAACACTATGACAAACATATCCAGATATGGTATGAACACTCGATTCATGAGGTCCATGAAAGTTGCTGGGGCATTAGTTAACCCGAAAGACATAACAAGAAACTCAAAATAGCTATAACTAGTTCGGAAAGCGGTTTTTGGGATGTCACACTCCGTAACTTTGAGTTGATGATAGCCGGAACGAAGGTCTATCTTTGAGAAATAACTTGCACCTTGCAATTGGTCAAACAAATCATCTATTCTCGAAAGGGGGTACTTATTTTTTACGGTGACTTTATTCAGTTGGCGGTAATCAATGCACTTACGCAAAGAGCCATCTTTCTTTCTCACAAACAACACAGGAGCACCCCAAAGAGAAATACTGGGCCTTATAAAACCCCTATCTAGTAGATCTTTAAGTTTCTCTTTCAACTTCTTAAGTTCTGCAAGGGCCATACGATAAGGAGGAATAGAAATGGGTTGAGTATCAGGAAGAAGATCAATCCCGAATTCTATCTCTCTATCAAGAGGTATCCCTGGGAGATCATCCGAAAAGACATCAGAAAACTCATTGACAACGTTAACAGACTGGAAAGTTGGAGTCTCAGACTTAGTGTCTTTGACTCTAACCAAATAGTAAATACACTCTTTTAGAAATAAGTTCTAGCTTTAGGGTAAGAGATAAAATGACTCTTAGGTGACACAGAATTCCCAAACCACTCAAACACGAATGCACCCGAAAACTGAAACTTGAACACTCGGGTCCGACAATCAATAGAGGCATAAGAAGAATACAGCCAGTCCATACCCAGAATCACATCAAAATCCACCATGTCTAACTCAATCAGATAAGCCAACAAGACTCTATGAAGAACGGTAACAGGACACTTTTATACACCTTCTGGGCAACAACCGAATCACCCACTGTGGTAGAAACTAAGATAGGCTCAGGAATAACCTCAGGACTCATTTCAAAATTCACAGCAATCAAAGGTGTAACATATGAGAAATTGGATCCAAGATCCAACAAAGCATACACATCAAACTAAAATATACGAAGCATACCAATAACAACATTGGGAGATTCCTCCTGTTCTTGGTGGGATGGTAAAGCATAGAATCTATTCTAGCGCTGCCCGCCAGCATTGCTAGAAGAGGCGCCCTGATCTGGGGCTGGGCGAGTCGCTGGAACTAGAGCACTAACAGTCTAAGTCTGGGTCTGAGGGCGATAGTCACGACGCCCTTGTCCATCGTGTGGACAATCTCTAACTCTATGACCTATGTCACCACACCGAAAATAACCCTTCTTCTTACCCCAACACTCACCCGAATGAGCCCTACCACACTTAGGACACAGGGGATAATTTGGCTTACTGCCAGCACTGTACTGGGACCTGGATGTATATGACCTGCTACCTTGCTCCTGCCTACCTCTAGGCACGGGAGCACTAGCAGATGACGGTGCTGGGATAGATGAACGATCCTGATAATGAGGGCAACTCCCTCCCTGCGATTTAGTCTAACCCTGTCCGTGATGCTCAAACCTAGATCTCTTATTCCTTCTCATTCTATCTCTCTTCTTAATCTTATCTGCCTCAATTTGTTGGGCATGAGTCATCAGCCAAGAAATATTCATCTCACTATTCAGCATAGCAGACCTACACTCCTTAACCATATAACTAGACACTTCAGTCACAAACTTACTCATACTAGCCCAATTATCAGCCACTAAGTCAGGAGCATACTTGGCTAACTGATTGAACTTTAGACAGTACTCCCTAACAGTCATAGAGCCCTATCACAGGTTTATAAACTCTTCCACATTTGCCTTCCTCATCTCCAAAGGGAAAAACTTATCCAGGAATGCATTCTGGAACTCTTGACTAGTTGAACTAGGAACTTGGAATCTTGAATAAATTTACAGAATTAATGGTGAACTTTGGAGGTTCTTGAAGTTCTTGAACTAGGAACTTGGAATCTTGAATAAATTTGCAGAATTAATGGTGAACTTTGGAGGTTCTTGAAGTTGGATGTAGGAGCTTAGGGTTTTCTTTTTTGAGGGAATTTGATGAAATATAACATATAATGCTTCTAATAGGCTTTAATATAGGGTTTGAATGAATTTTGGGTGAGGAGGAAAGACCAAAACGCCCCTAAAAATCAAATAATTCTCGAATTCGTCCTTTGGTAGACTGTTTTGATAGTTTGAAGTAGATCAACCATAACGTTTTACTTCAAAATCCAAATTGGATGAAACTAATTTCATTAGAAAGAAAACTCTCATATCTTTCCGTTGATATATAGTATCTCACCCAGATCATTATGTACGAGGAGTTATGATCATTTGAAGTTGACCCAAAAATTTGCTTTTGATAGGATGAAGTAGATCGACCATAACTTTTTACTCCGATAGACAAATTGGATGAAACCAATTTCATTGGAAAGAGGACTCGCAGAGCTTTCCATTGATATATACTAGATCACCCAGATCATTATGCACAAGGAGTTATGATCATTTAAAGTTGGAGAAAAAATACATCAGGCCTCAGTACTTTTTCCTGCACGTTTTACTGTTCACTATTATTCACGGTTCGATCGGAATGTTCATAACTCATCGCTCGGGTGTCCCTTTTTTGATGATCCACATATCGTTGGAAAGCTTATTCGATACTCTACGCAATGGTGGGTCATAATCTAAGACATTCCGCACGAAAAATTTATAATTCATTCTAGAAGATATAACCCAATATGTTTACGCATATAATTTCAACGAAAAATTTCCCAGGGTATTACAGCACGCCCGGACCCCGAGTCCACCTCAGAACCGTGGGCTATAACACACCAATTTGGCCTGAAAATACACCGTTTGCACCTTTTCGATCGTTTGACCACCCAAATGGCCCCACGCAAACGAACCACACTAGGACCATCCCAAGCCTCCCTGACACGCACCTGTTGATTTTCGGCCCACAGCATGCTCGGGATCTAGGCCCACCATCAGAATCGTGGGCTATAGCACACCGATTTGGCCCAAAAATGCGCCGTTTGCACCGTTTTGCTCGTTTGACCACCCAAATGACCCCGCCCACCCAAACGGAGCACTTCTCGGTTATCAATTAGTCCTAAAATTTGTTTTAGTTCAATCCACGAGTGATATTGTTCGTTTAGATGTTAGTTCAACACATATTTAAAATGTGTCATGGGGCCTAAAACCTTGTTTCCTTATATACTCGATCGACATGTTTACCTTATTAACTTTGTTGATGTGCGATTTCTCCTATGATGTTTCAAATTTGTGCCTGTATATATTGCAGCATGTTATTGGAAAAATTATTTGTATCAAGTTTTTATGTCGGATTTATTTTATTGTAAGATATATGTTGTGTGTATAAATCCTTATTTACTAATTATGGTTATGTAATATGTGTTCTCATTTTCATTATAACTTTTCAGGTTAAAATAAATTATATAGTCTTGTCTATATAAATCAACTTTGTCAAGCCCTCTTGTTGATTAATCAACAACCACTGTCTTTAAACAAAATGTTCTTTTTTTACTTGTTAAATGGTTTTCCACCATCTTAATACAAGCTAAATAATAAAACAATTTTAATTGAGGGGGATCTTAATCATGCTAATTAACTTTCTTTGTTGTTGATTGAAAGTGATGGCTATATTATTGTTCAAAGATATTGCAAATCTTAATTATGGCCTACCAACTTGTGTTTATCAAGATTAATCAACCAATTAGAACTTATTGCACGAATTTTTAAACATGAGATTATAATATATTTCAGACGTGATACCATCATAATGTACAAGAAAATTTAATTAAATCATTAACTTTCTAGTCATCTTACTTCCTTTTTGGAACCATTACTTTGGAAGGATCAAAAAAAGGATTAATTAAAGATAATACCCCACAATATTGACTTAGTTTTCAAGTTGTAATCTCCTTTTCTGGGGATGTGTTAGAAAAGCATTAGTATTTAATTAATCCAAACAATGCGGGTATGACTAAATAAGTCCATTCATGTAATCCAAGTGACAAACCTAATCTTTTATCATATAATTAAGGGATAATTGTATTTGTTATCCTTCAATTTTTGATAAACTAGACTTTGGTCCTTAATTCTTATCAAAAAAACTATCTTTTGATATATCCCTAATTTTGTCTACGCCTTTTCGGCAGAGCTTGTCGTACTGTACTTGCCCTGTGCAGTTTATATCTCATGTATAATTGGCAAGCTATTGTACAAGAACGAATGTATCCAGTACTCACCCGACCCGAAGAGTAGAAGTTGCGGATTTCCAAATATAAAAAAGACAAATATAATATGCTTCTTGGGTTATTATATAGAACAAATCATTAAAGTAGATACTTAAATACATGAACATACACATGCATAACATGTCATGCAAAAACAACTAAGTTGGTTAAGAGATCTTTTAAGATGTAATAGTATTTAATAAATTAACCATGCTCATTAATTAGTGTATTTCTATATTCATTCAATTTAATGTCTTTCTTTCTACTATACATTCTTCTGCCACTTATACGGCTTTGAGGAATGTCTTCTCTTGTCAAAATACGCCACGTGTTTGCAAATGACCATGTCAAAAAAAAATAATTATAGCAGAAGATCGATTAATAAAATCGAAGCATTTAACAATACCAACAGCCTTATGAGAACTGACCGTCACAAAATTGTTAAATATTTCGTATTTAGTGATAAATTCCTTTGTAAGACCGTCATAGTATCCTGGAGTGGGAGAGTCATAGTCGAAAAAAGGGTTCCACACTTCTTTCTCTCATTCAAAGCAGTATATGAGACTTTCACCTCACACGTTTCATGTAGTTGATATTGAAAACATTCAACCCAAAAAAAAGGGGGGGAGGGGGGGAGGGGGGGGGGATTGAACACAAAATCAAATAAAATAAGCAATTGCACATAATGAATTTCTTTTTCTGAGTGACAAAAAAAAACTAAATAAATAATATGAACATGTACAAGATCCCAATTGTAGGATAAATTAATTCTACTCTCCTATGGATTATATCCAAGCGAAGTCGCGAACCGACATAAATTCACAAATAGCCACTTTTCAATCCTTACAATTGAAATATCGTATGGGAATTTCACCTGTGAAATTTAAAACTCTAGCCACTTTTCAAAGACAGAATCGAAAAGTCTTGAAATGACTATTTTTCAAAGATGGGATAGAAGAGCGGCCAGTAAACGTTATTTCTATGACCCGGCGGGTGCCAGGCTAAGATGTAAATCCAACCCAAAAGCATCATCAAAATTGGGCCCAAAATCCGTTCTAGACAACCTATTCAATGATGGCCCATTACTTCCATCAACTCGACCACCATGGGCCTTGACATGTTGAGGCCCAACACTTACTAAGTTTGGCTCCGCCATACCACTGGTGTAGTGAAAGTTCGCTACGCCCCTCCCTCCATGTGACACGTGGAAGGGCGGCGTCCCACGTGGTACATAAACCCACGATGGAGTAGACGCCGCCCCAGTTGTCGGGTACACTAGGGTACCCGGTGGAGCAAGGAGGTGAGAGGGCGGAGCGAAGGCGGAGATAATAGGGTTCCTCATGTATGCATTTCTACTAGCTTGAATTTGGGCACGTTTCAATTGTTGCCTTTCTTTTTTATGAGCATTTTGATGTCCACCTAGAGCTTGTGAATTTGCAAATTCCCTAGTGCAATATTGACACTCATATTTCCGGCCATCGATCGTCGGCATATCACCGGATTCTGGTGATCCTGATGACGTTTTCGTAGACTCAACCTCTTGTTCCTGATCCTCAATCACGTTAAAACCAAACAATTTTAATCGTCCGCTAGTATTAGTACCTGCGCGAAACTCCAATTCCGCCATATAGACTATAGTTGTTTTAATATATGTGTGTTTGCGACTTGTAAGTGTATGAGATTAATGAAAGAGAAAGTGAGACCAAAAAAAAATGTAGAGAATTTTGAAACAAAGGAGAAGGCGTTAGGGAAATGAATGCATGTATAGGTTATATTTATATAAAAAAAAAAATTGGAAGGGTTATAATATTTTAACTTAGCAAAGAGAATAATTTATTGCTCCGTATAAAGTAAGAGAGAGAAATAGATTATTATACATTTGCGGACATTGCAAAGAGAAGAAAGAAAGTATGAAGTTTAGGAACACCAACAAACTAAGAGGACTAAATTGGGGACCCAATTCATTGCTAAAATATTTATATAATCTTTGATGTTGTAAATTGTAATAATCATGAAATAGAAATAAATATAGATATTTTGAAATATTCGTATCTTGTATTCATTGAATTATAATAAATATTATGTGTAAATGCATACACATATGATACTCATGACAGAAGATACATTAATTAATGAGGGAGATCGAATTAATAGAATGAGTGTCAAAATTCTAAAGATTAGGATGCATATAACATGTTAGGTACTTATGTTAAAATCATACATTGGAATGGAGACAAATGTAAATTAAGTACATATGATATGCGCGCTTTTGAAATTTAATGATAACGTATTCAAAGAGACAAATTTGTGAGATCTATTGAGCCAAAGCGAATGCACATGTCAAAGATTTGGACTGCGGCAAAACATTATATCAATCAGATTCTTTTCTATATCAGTAAAGAGTGTGATGAGTTCTACAGTTTATATCTTTCAAGAAAATAAAGAACTTTTGAATAAGGGACACGAGCTCTTTACTTTCATAGTAAATCTACTCGATGTGAATCGTAATTAGTCTAAATCAGTACATTGAATTAATTAATGTAGAATGTAAACAACTAGAACCTCAAATATCTAGAACATACTTTTTTTTTAGGGTGGAAAGGAAGTGTCAATAATTCATTTGTTGTTTTTTTGTTTACTTGAGGATTTAGATTTTGTCTTGTAGGGTGGTTGAACTATCAATTTTTATTTTTTGTAAATTTAGATCACTTATTTTAGCAGTGTATATTGTAGTTTTGTTTGCCAAAATCGTATGAAAAATTCAAAGAGTATATGAGTGTGTTTCGTATGAAGGAAAATATACATTAAAGTGGACGCAAATTGAATATTTCAACAAATAAATTATCATATATAATGATATTATAGACGTTCAATCTCTCAATAAATCATATCTCTAGAACTGTCTATAGTCTAATGTCTTATATGGTCCCTCAAAATATTGTATGCCAAATATATTTGTATGAAATTCATTTTCCAAAATTGTCCTTTGATTTTTTTGTTTCATTTGAACAGCTGTATTAGCATAATCAGAGGGAGTACACAGGCCAAAAGTCCAAATCAGGAAATAGAACTTGATGTTAAAAATTAAAAGCCAAAAAAAAAAAAAAAAAAAAAAAAGAATTAGTAGTTCCAAGCATGCAATATACACTAAACTGAACTTCAAGACTTGTATGAAATAATAAGTAGAAATTAACGTGAGTTACGGTGGGATGATTGAGATCTTGAGTAACATGAACTTCATCTTTAGTAAGAAAATCTCGAGTTCGAGCTTTTAGAGGCGGAGCAATCTTTCATTTAGAAAATTCATTCAAACACTTTCGACGAAAAATTATATTATTTTTACATGGTTAAAGATATATTTTGTGTATATATAATAGATGTTGAAATCCCTTCAGGTAGTTCGTATGTAATCCTGACTCCGCAACTGCGAGCTCCGCATATGAAAGAAGTCATGCTGAGAGTATCGTCTTTAGAAATGGACCTTGTAACGTGTAAATCCGGATTAATCGAGCTCTATTGCGAATACCGAGCACCGAATAAGAAACTCAGAAAAGAAATACTAATACGTGGAATACTTAGGATAAGTCAATAATTACCCAAAGGTTACATAAGAACAGTATCTAACCTTAGATTCATGCACATATATGATTATTTATGGATCTAATTATATAATCAAATCTTTCTCTAGAAATATTGTCAAATATTCAACAAGTTGAAGAAGTCATAAGTTGCAAATAGAAAAATGAAATCAAAATAAACCTCCTTATGGGATGACAATGAGTCATGTGGAAAACTTTACAAAAAGCAATGACAACATCTTCATTTATTATAACAAAAAATATTAGATTGTTGTAGCTTTGGTGGATAGAGTTATCTGATACGTGTTGCTGGTGGGAGATGGCAGGTATTTTGTGGAATTAGTTGAGGTGTGCATAAACTGGTCCAGACACCACGATTAACCAAAAAAAAAAAAGATATACACATATATATATATAGTTTGAGTGGGATAAAAACTTATTTGTACTCAATGTATACATTAAATCAATAAATAAAAGATATTTTCTCCTCTTCGTCACTTAACGATATGTATTTCAAGTCTAATTTTTCACAGTTAGGATGAAAAATCAAGAGCGAATAATTATTTATCGGTACAACAAGGGCAAGGCAGCTCATGCACTAAAGCTCACACAATGGAGGATGTTCGGAGAAGGACTGAACCAACAGCGGAACCAAAATTTTCATTGAGGGGGTTCAGAGGTAAACATACGAACTAGCTGAAAGGGGATTCAACATCTACTATATATACATCAAAAATATTTTTAACCATATAAAAATAGTATTAGTTTTCATCGAATTTCGACCCCCCCCCCCCCAATAAAGAATTATTGTACGTAACTTTACTTTGCATTTTTACAAGAGGCTATTTCCACGACTTGAAC
Organism: Capsicum annuum; assembly: GCF_002878395.1. NCBI lineage: Eukaryota > Viridiplantae > Streptophyta > Magnoliopsida > Solanales > Solanaceae > Capsicum > Capsicum annuum. The sequence goes on from NC_061121.1 coordinate 2,612,006, forward strand.
CCGTAAAATATAAAAATAAAATGGACTAACAATTCAGGTGTTATAAGTTCAAGTTTGGACCCCACATTACATGTTGGTGATGAATCATATAGTTAAGGAATTTTGCGTGATTGACGATGAAATCAATTATATTATATAGTTTTTTATTTGTCTATATTTTCATTAGTTTATGATTTTGTGTATGGACAAGAGATCTATTCGAATCTTACTAACTACTACATGAGACTTTAGAGTAGAAAAAAAAAAAAAAAGAAAGATAATTATATAGTTAAATTTCACTTAAAATAATATCAAATATTCTTCAACTTCCTTTGATTTAATATTTTTTATATTCATAAATGTTCAATCAAATGCTCTTACAAGTTAAACAAAGTCCTCACCACAACTCCAAATATGTCCCACATGTCTCCTTACCCCGTAGGAGCAAATATAGTCTTAGAATATATTCGAGATCGACAAAATTCAGTAATTTTAATTTAAATTTTTTATTTATATTTAAAAATATATATTACGTAGGTGATTGGACAGAAAATATTGGAAAAGCTAGTTACATTTTAGCATATATTTAATTTGAAATTAATCTTTAAAAAAAAAAGTTGAAGAAAATTGTTTTACCTATAATTAGACGTTGTTTTGATTATTTAAAAAAAAAATGAAATTTTGTATGGAGCAAATGGGAGTTATTCATAGCTTAATACTAGCACTTGAGATTATTATTCTAAAATTTATAAAGTTTATATTCTGAATTCGCGTCTGTCCCACCTTAGAATTTTCTTATATATAAAATATAAGACTTTAGATATACACCACATAATGTGTTGAATTTAATAATTTGAATTTATCTTTTCGACCGTTAGATACTTATCATAATTAATCATAATTAGTTTGTGATACTAAATTAATAAAATGCTAATTGTTAAGAGACAACAAGGATATGATTTGATATCCATAGACTTTAGACATGCATTTTCTCCCTAGTAATAAAAACTTTAATTAGCTATTCTTTTAGGTTATAACTAAATGATACCTATCTACATATATAAATAAAATTTAAAAGTCAACTTAACCATGAATTAATTTAATTAAGGAGCTAGGCAAAAGTTCATGCATGATGAATGTAGGGTCAATTAAACTAATGGTGATTATATATAGGATTTGTTAATATGAAATTAATTATTGCTTCTAGATTTAGTAGTAATAGATTAGGATCCCATGATGAAGCTTAAGAAATATTTAACAACACACTAATAGCCTATAATAATTTTTAAATATGTATAGCTTCATCTATATGGATTATCCAATGATCTTCACTTTCTTTTCTTCTCTTATTTCTCTTAATAAGGTTAGAAAATAGAAAATAGATGCAAATCTTGCTTCTTATTTATCTACGTTTTGATGGATAAAATTACTTGATATATCGAAGAAAATTGCTGAGTTTCGATGGAATGAGTCGAAATCTAGCTCATCAGTAACGTCTCTGACGACTTTTCCATTAGATCCCTTTACTGATCGACGAGCCAAATTTTGGGTTTCCAAACTGCATTACGCATAAGTTTGGGTTACTTATTATATATTTATACTAAATATAATATACATATATATATATTATTTACATTTTTGGTTTTTTGATTCAACCGATTTTTTTCTGAAAAGTCAAAAATCAAACTGTTTTATCAATTTTTTAAAATTTAAAATTGAAACCGATCCGAAATAACGATGAGAAACTATCTCAAAATTTAAATTTTTTGATACTAATGAGAAATAACGACGCATCTGATGAAATTATTGGGATACGTATAAACTGTCTCAAATAGGGGTGGGTATTCGGTTTATACGATTTGGCTGTTTAATATCGATTTGGTTTTTTCGATTTTCAAATTGACGAAAATGAAAACCATAACCAAATCGAATTTTTGGTTTCTACAAATTCGGTTCGGTTATTTTGAATTTTTATTTCTGTTTTGAAAATTAAAGTAGTGAGCCTTTTTTTGTTATAACTGACCATGTAAAATTGATGATTCTTTAAAAGAATGATTTTCATTCCCAAATATAAATAACTCAACATGTATGAAATGAAATGAAATAACCATAAGTTAACATAATACATAACTGCATTACGCATAAGTTTGGGTTACTTATTATATATTTATACTGAATATAATATATTAGGGGCTGAGCTACACTTGCCGAACCCCCTTCGGCGAAAAATTTTATTATTTATATATAGTTAAAATCATTTTTTATGTATATACAGTAGACGTTGAACCCGTTTGATTAGTTCGTATGTTTACTTCTAAACCCCCTTAACAAAAACTCTGGCTCCGCCACTATAATATATTGAAAAGTCGAAAACTAAATCGTTTAACCGAATTTTTAAAATTTAAAATTGAAACCTATCCGAAAAATCAAAAAATCAAAACTAAAATTAAAGTTTGGTTTAATTTTTCTGAATCAAAATATGTCCTAACCCTAATCTCAAACACTATAATTAAAGAGGTTAGGAAATATATAGTAAAGCAAAGGTTGGGCCACAATGATCTTGTTATGGGGTTCAAGAAAATTGGTATGACTTATAAAAGAAATTTTATTAGTGAAGTGACCCTTAATTAATTGGGAATTTAGTAGTCATACTCAAAAAGACATTTGAAACTTAATTATAGCACTATAAGTTGTTGGGACTTTGCAACAAATGACTAAGCAAAAAATATTTTGGAGAAATACTTTGGATACTTTTGTAACCTATCTATGAAAATAAAACAAGTGGTTAAACACTAATAGTTTGTACTTACTTTAGGGTTTTGTATGCTAGCTTTTCATTTTTTTTTGGCTAAACACAAGTAGTTACTTGCACCATTTAAATTCATGCATCTTACTTGAAAAACAAAAAGCTTGGTTTTAAAATTTAATAATTTATTATTTTAACTATATGGACAGATACATATAGTTCTCTTAGAAAACTTCATATCACAAATTCTTTTTAACATTATCAACAACAATAACATACCCAGTGTATTTTCACAAAGTAGGGTCATCGTCGGGGGAGGGGGAGGGGGGAATGAAGTGTACGCAGTCCATATCACTACCTCAGATGAAGTAGAGAAGTTGTTTCCGATAGACCCTCATATGTTCCCATATGTTTTAGGTATTTGTACCGTATCATCAAGGATTGTAATGGGATAGATAATTAGATTGCTTCCTCTACAATCAGAAGTTCAGGTTCGAGTCTTTATGGAAAAAAATACCAATAGTAAACGCTTTCTTTTTTAATGAGATTCAAATTAATCGAAACTTCAAAGCGAGTAACCAACATCGGATCGGATGAGAAAACAACAAAGAATAGCTATCATGTAGGGACCATTTTGTCTATTTACTATGATTATAACAAGGCTAATGCTATTCTAGTTTGAAAACATAGCCACACAAAAAAAAAGACTAATTATTAAAGGACAATCAAACTTAGTTTTAAATCATGTCATCTTTGCCAAATTTTGGCTAGATTCATTTTAGCAGACACCCCTAATTAATCAAACTATATTTGAGTCCATCATGTCTGAAAAATATTCTATTGAAAATATATATGAAATTTCAACTACCAAAAGATGTGATTGTCCATTTTTGCAAACTTTATTAGTTGTGTAGTACTTTGGTTGAACTTTTTGGATATGATTTGAGAATTTGGTTTGAAAAATTTCACACCTATATATTTGAAAAGAAAGCACTATTAATCTACTCTATCAAAGGAGACAACTTGAAACTTCTTACTTGTACTTATTGTGTTTGACAAGAGTTGGAGAAGGGTCATGTCTCACCGAAAGCGGATTCAAGATTTGAACTTGATGGATTCGATCGACCTGTAAGGTTCTGCTGATTTACACAAATGTCCACTTTTTTGATCAGCATCCAATAACCCTCGAAACTATGACCAAAGTTGCTACGACACACTCCAACTTTATAGGGGTCCTATTACCTCCCTGAACTCAATTTAGCATATTTCGTCATCCTTTTGTGCTGATGTGACACATTTATTACATAAAATGGGATCCACATCAAAGGTCAGAGGCGGAGCCAGAATTTCAACTAAGGGGTTCAATATTCAAAGAAAACTTAGTCGAAGGGGGTTCAACACCTACTATAACCGCATAAAAAATAATTTTAATCATTTATAAATGATATATTTTTCCGTCGAAGGGGGTTCGGATGAACCCGAACCCCCTAATGAAAGGTTGGCTCTGCCCCTGTCAAAGGTGTTACGTCAGCTAAAAAGGCTGACAAAAGATGTCACATCAACTAAAAATGATGACAAAAATACGCTAAAAGTTAGTTCAGTGGGTAATAAGGCCCCCGTGAAGTTGGAGTGTATCGTAGCAAATTTGGTCATAGTTCAGGCGATACTAGATGTTTTAATCTTTAATTTTCAACAATACTAAAATAGACATTTGTGGTTCGGCACCTTCCTCGGACTTCACGTATAGTGTGAGCTTTAGTGCACCGGACAGGACTTTTACGACATAACCCTCAACTCATGACCCTCCACCCCCACCCGCACCCCCACCCCCCACCCCTTGCCTAAGTACTTTTTAATTAGAATTTAAATAGCACATAGGGTTTTAATATATAGCATTCTTGTCCAATCAACTTATTCAAATTCCTTGTTGAATCATCAACAACTGTCCTTAAACAAAGTGTTAATTTCTTTTCCTAATTGTTAATTAATAGTACGTGGCTTCCACCATTTCAATATATTAATTAATTATAATTAAAGAAGACCTTAATCATGTTTTTCTTGTTAATAATTAAAATTATGCTGTTATTATCATCTTAAGATCTCCCAAATCTTGATTATGGCCCACCAACTTGTGTTTATCAAAAAAATTAACCAATAACAAGTGATTAAGTGAATTATTAATATTAAACATTATATTATTTCAGACATGATCCATCATAATTCAACAACAACAAAAAAAAAAAAAGTTATATCAAAGATGTCTATTCATTAACTTTCTAATTATCTTTGTTTCCCTTAAGCAACCATTAATTACTTTGGAAGGATTTAGAAAAGATTAAAGATAATAAGTCCATCAATCCAATGAGTTTGTTTACAAGTTGTAATATCAATCCCCTTTTGGATATGTCCTAGACATATCTATTTAAGTACAAAGAAGTGAAAATAAGCAGCGGCGGAGTCAGAATTATCACTAAAGGGGTTTAAAATCGAAAGAAGTAAGCAGACAAACTAGTTAAATCGGGTTAGACAGCAACTATATATACATAAAAATAATTTTAACCATGTATAAATAATAAAAAAATTCGCCGAAGGGGGTTCGGAATCCCCTAGCCATAAGGTGGCTCCGCCCCTGAAAATAAGAGACGTACAACTTCTGTCACTAAACAACAAAAATATCGCCACCAATCTTATTTAATGACAGATTATCGAAATTTTATTAGATATAGATTATCAAAAATTCATGTTAGCTATGAATTGTCTATCGCAAACAACCTCTCTACCGCTAAAGTAATGATACGATTTGCGTACACTTTATCCTCCCCAGATTTTACTTAATATTAATGGGATTCATTGGATATATTATTATTTGTTAGCTATGAACTATTTAGCGATTGAATTACTAAGAAATCCTATTTAAAGTATTTAATAACAAATTTCATATCTAATTTTTTTTTTTAATTTATTTTTGGTTATGAGTCAATCAATATGATCATATCCATGTATACCAATTGACATATACCTACTCTTTTAACATATAAAGGTCCATATGTTTGGGTGGAGTTAGCTTTAAGTCATGTGAAGTGACAATTTTTTTTATTTAATTGATGACACAAACTAATTATTAATTAATCTAGTTTATAGTTTAGGTGTCTATAAATTAATTTAATATAGTTAATGGCAATTCCATCAAAATCTTCTTTATAAAAAATATAAAAATAAATTTAGCAATAATAGAAAGACCCGTGAACCATATAAACACAACATATAATACAAAAACATATTAGTTGGGAGACCTTTGCACATGTATTGGGGCTTAATTAATTAATTAATTAATTATATTTATTAAAGTATCCTAATCCTAATATATAATAATAATAATAATAATAATAATAATAATAATTAATTTTTATTTGTCCAAACACTCCACATGTTTGTGTGTGTCCACATCGATCCCACCAATTTAACTTCTTCTTTTTTTGTTGCCTTATTTGTTACTCTTTTAATGTTTCATGGTTTTTCCTTTTTTGGTATATATATACTTTGTATCTATATCCTTAATGTCAAATCATCAATAAAATAAAGAAGTTTGGTCTGCGGGTGAGCATTCGATTTGTTCGATTTGATTGTTTAATATCAGTTTAGTTGTTTGGTTTTGGATTGATGAAAATGACAATCGTAACCAAATCGAAATAAATTCGATTTGGTTCGGTTTATACAAATTCGATTCGGTTATTTCAAAATTTTATTTTGGTTTTGAAGATTAAAGTAGTGAGTCATTCATTGTCATGACTGGCCATTTAAAATTGATGATTTCTTTAGAAAAATTATTTTTCCAAACCTGATTTCCATTCTCAAATATAAATAACTCAACATGTATGAAATGAAATAACCATACTGCATTATGCATAAGTTTGGGTTTATTGTATATTTGTACTGAATATATATAATAAAATATATATATTATCTACATAAATCGATTTTTCGGTTTAACCGTACCCTTTTTTTCTCTTTTGGAAAATTGAAAATCGAACCATTTAATCGACATGTGAGGACTTTGCAACATGATCATATGCTTATACCTTCATAATATATGCTTTAATTTGATTATAAACAAACAACTTTTGAAGTGTTTAATTTGGAGGTATTTTGATGTGCCATACGAGTCCAAATTCAATGAATGCAACCATTTTTTTTATATATAATTGGCATAAGTACCAAACACTTTAATTAATATGGTCCTATGAGCATTCAAGTTAAGCTTTTATTGAGACAAAATAAAAAAGAATCATTATAGTTCATAGTGACTATATATGTATGATACATGTTATATATATATATATATATATAGTATGATGTTCTCTATACTTGAGCTGGGGATTATCGAAAATAGCTTCTCTATCTTTACAAAATAGGGGTAATATTGTATACACGTTGTGGGATAAATAATCTAAGATTTTATATTTATATATATATATATATATATATAGAGAGAGAGAGAGAGAGAGAGAGTATGATATCCTCTATACTTGAGCTGAGGGTTATCGAAAACTTCTCTATCTTTACAAAATAGGGATAATATTGTATACACGCCACGGCACAGATAACCTTAGATGGTGCGTTCCAAAGTGTACACACAGATATATATAACTTTAGATGGTGCTTTCCAAAGTGTACACACACATATATATATAATACGATGTCCCCTATACTTGAGCTGAGGTTTATCGAAAAGAACTCCTTTATCTATACAAGATAAGGATAATGTTGTGTACACGCCACACTTCTGAAATCTCACTCATGATATTACATCAGATATGTTATTGTTGTCGCCGTCTTGACTAAGAGAGATACAATATTATATATCTAGGAACCAAAAAAAAACCTAGACAACTAATCTACCTTACATAATAAAGCAATTGTAAAATGTAAACAATAATACATCTTAGCTAAAGAAAGAGTTGGAACGTAGAAACAATATTAATGAATATTTTTTTAACTTTGTTCTATTTTTATTTTTGGTTGATTAAGGATCTTTAGTACAATGTCATGATTTATTAATTATGCATAGCCTTATCTAAATGGAGCTTATTGTTATTTTATTAGTTAGGACGGCAAATAAAATTTCTCAAAAGAGTAGAATGGTCCTAACACTTTGATTAATTAAATTTTGAATTATAATCTCTTTATGGAACTTTTCAAGATATCCCCCACATCTATCCAGAAGCAAGTGTAGTTTACCGGTTTCACCAGATGTTCCTATCTCTCAACAAAGGTCATGTGAGTGTGGAGTTATACTTCGGATGCTTCACCAGTTGACTAGGAAATAATTTGTACGCGCGTTTTCATCTTGTTAGGTCTGCATGAATCCTACTAATCCCAAATTGGATGCACCACAAGACCTCTCGTTGATGCTTACCTAAGCTATGGAACTCAATTGTTGGCGCCTTAACTAAAGGAGCTAAACCGGAGGATTTTGTTCCACCTTATCCTTGGCTGAATCTTTCCTTTGTCCTTCCCCTAAACTGGAGACGGAACTTTCTTGTTCCACTATGGGGGTTAGCGAAGGAAAGAAAGGTCAACACGTCCTTTTTAAAAGAATTTTCCTGCATCGGTATATCAACTGATTAGATATTCCCAACAAATAAGTACTTTTTCATATCCTTCTATGAATCGTATGCGCACATCCTTTGTCACCGCCCACCGCGCTTAGAGCTCGTACGAACACGTCCTCTGTCACCCTCCTCGTACGAGCACGTCCTCTGTCACCCCCCACCGCGCTTACAGCTCGTACAACGTCTTCTGTCACCCTCCACCGCTCCTACAACTCGTACGAGCACGTCCTGTCACCCTCCACCGCGCTTACAGCTCGTACGAGCACCTCCTGTCACCCTCCACCACGATTACAGCTCGTACGAGCACCTCCTCTGTCACCCTCCACCGCATTTACAGCTTGTGCGACGTCCTCTGTCACCCTCCACCGCGCTTACAGCTCTCGTACGAGCACCTCCTCTGTCACCCCCCATTGCGCTTACGGCTCAGTTGTGAAATTAGTATGTTGTTATTGTTGTTCCATCTTAATGTAATTGTAAGCAACCCAATTAATCTAAAAAGAATGAGAGCCTAAAATGGGAGGAAAACATAGAAAATTAACATGGCATAATACACTTACTATTTTAGTGGATAGTTCTATACCGAACTTATGGAATCACACTAGGTATGTTGTCGTTTATCAGATAGATAGGAGGGGAAAACTTCTGAGAACGAAAAAATATTATGATTCTTAAGAACTCAACGAGCATTTCCCATTCGAATTACAAACAATGAAGAGAATTTCGTTGAGTTCTTATACTTAAATGTTGTGCTCAGAGATTGAAAATTTTGGTGTACATTGACTAGTACATTATGATACAGAAACACCAATTGTACGTACAAATACAGAAACAAAAAAACACCTATATCTTCGATCAATCGACAATATCAGACATCAACATGTCCAAAAAATGATATTTGGAAAAAATAATTTAAAAAAAAAAAAAAAAAAAGATCGTCTCAAAACCCCAAGAATTCTTCTGGCAGCCCTCATCCTTGGTCGCGAGGCTGGATTTGGAAACTCATAGCATCTAAGTGCGGTTACTTTTTCTCGGATCCTTTGAGGTTAAGGTTAAACCATTTTCTCTTGGCGTATTTATCCTTGGAGTCTGAACTGCCATCGTCCCCTGGGCTGCTATCGGCTTTTAAGTCATCGCCAGAAAGTTTACTGCTACTTCCGTTACTGAAATGCCCACTCCCACTCCCACTTATGTTGGACACTGTCCTTGTTACTGTGAATGAAGAGTGGATGGTGTCTCTCTGTTTAAGCAGCTCGTCGACCTTTACAAAAGTAACATCACTCAGAGGGTAACTCATGGATGATTCTTTTCCTCCGCCCCCCCCAAAATCCCTGGGATAAATCATGGTTACTAACAAATAATGCAATGAAACTAAGGTAAGAGACAAACTTACAGACTGCTTCTCCTGGCTGTATCTATTGGTCACTTCCTGGAACCGCGCCAATGCCTGTAAACATCGCATGGAAAATAGTGTGATGAGGATGCATGAGGTGCGACAGATTCAAGAGAGTCATGGTTTATGAGCAGATAGACAACCTTTCTATATTCTGTTTCAAACTGTCGAAGCTCATTTCTCTTCCTCAAAATCTGAGCCTCAATATCCTGGAGCTTTTGAGTTGTGTCCTCGTATGTCTTGGCACACAGAGCCTCAATGGTATAACTAGCAGGCTTAAAGAAATTATCTCCTGCAGACATCAGATCAAATATTTCTTTAACCGTTGCACAATCAGTAGCAATTAGATAGCGTTTGCCAAAAATAAACAGTATATTCAACGACGAAAAAGAAAAAGCTCAGACCATAAACAGCGAATATGTGCGTGCCAGCATTTAGTTGTGAGACCTCACAAGGTTGAAGGCCCTCCAGCCTCTTAAAGAAAGCAGCTTCAGGATCTTTGGCCATTGCTAACTACATACATCATCACAAGTACTGTCAATTTTGACGAACACTGCATGCTAAACTATTATTTTTAACCAGAGAGATGAAATTCACATACCGCATTTAAAGTTGAATCCATTCTGTACACTTGAAAGTGCAAGAAATACATTCCCGCTGAGGTTACCTTGCCGGCTTTCTCACTATCTTCCTGTAAATAGTGACAATGGATCAGTTTTATCAAGAAACACTAATCAGTGAATTGCTTGAATAATTGCTTCATCAAAATCCAGTTTACAAGCTCATAACATACAGATGATACACACAGGATTGGAAGTTACAAGTGAAAAGAAACATCTAAAGATGGTGCCACTCTTAAGGTTCAAGATAGACATGTATAGCAAGAAGCAAATCAGACTTCCCCATATTGATTGCCAAAAAAGCACGTGAGCCTAACTAGTTTCGAGCTTTTCCCAGGCAACCACCAACGAGCTTCTAGGTTCTAGTCTTCCTATCAGTTTCTTCCCATAATTTATAAGAAAGCAATTTCTTTTCATATTTAGATACATTAAAGTCAAATTTATCTCCTTTCCACACAATCTTCCGCTAGATGTTTGAAAAGTTATTGTTCTACTCCTAATCATCATCCAACCTATACATTCTTTAGACATCACATATCAATTCATTATACCTTTGCGTCATCCTTGCTCTCTATTTACATTCCTAAGTCTATAGGTGAACTCTTTCACATTCAAGCTATGACAATCACCGATTAAGGAGATATCTTCTAAATTTGGAGACTAATTGAGGATATGTTACTTCTTACACCTTGTGGTACTTGGGAGCTTTGTCCTTAGGGTCCAACAACTCTAATTTTGGTTGTCAATGAGTGACATTAAAAGTTGGTAAGGTGGTGAGATTGATCGGTCAAATTTTCTAACAAATGTCTTCACTTCAAAAAAAAACATAAAGTACGATCAGGTTAAACATGTCTACAAAATTAAACCGACATATAGAATGATGTATTCATTTGTTAGTAATTAAACATATCCCGTCTCAGGTGATAGTTCCCTATACTGCTTTACTATTCTCTAGCCACATTAAATCACTCAGAATTCAGCATCAATTCCTGTTTTTCTCTAAGCAAACATCAAGGTTCTTCAACAGAAATCTATAGCAAAAAGTATCTCAAGCGCACAATAACAAACGGTTGGCTATAGGAATCCTCTGTAAGCACACAATGAAGAATTAAAACGGTAAAATGTTTTCATTACCTGCAAGGCCAGGCCGTAACCCCCACTTACATCATGTTCAAAATATAGTAGCTGAAATTTCATGAAAATCAGTTTTAGTATCAAAGAGCGTAAAAGTACCTATCATATAATTGTATCAAATGTACCTTGAATTTGCTTTGGGCAGCTGAAGTAACTCTTACTACAATCCCTGCTTCTGCTTGTTCGTCACTAATTGTTACACCGAAAAAATGAGCATTTTGCTTTTCTACCTGCATTAAAGCTTAATTGATGTCAAAACCCTGGTACAACTGATAAATTTTATCCTGCCACTTGAAGAGACAATTAAATTATACCTTTCCACTGACTGATGTGCCAATTGGAAGGGGGCGGACCGTGACAGTTCCATTCAAAGCTTCTTCAAGAACATTAGCAGAAATAGTTGTTTTGATAGGAACGCCCAACTTGCTATCCAGAAAAATAAATAATTTAAGAAAACTAATCAAAAACACCACCAGGAATACAGAATTTTGGGAGGAAGACTTACCTAAACAATGCTGCGAACATTGTGTTGACAGTTCCAAGGTTGGACAAATCAATTTCCATATCCATTCCTTCAGCTTCAAGAGCCTTAAAATTCAAGAAAAATGTCAATAGAGTCCAGAACTGGCATTCTTTGCGCATAGTAGACGCTCAAGAAGTTTTATCAGCTATAATTTGCCAAAGAAATTATTGCCAGAATTGGAACTCAGGCTTCCAACACAAAATGCATATTGAACCAGAAAAAAATAACTAAACGATTTTGATACCCCGAGTCAAGTGAATGGATAAAATAAAAGGCAAAAAGCATATACAAGGCAACAAAAAGGAGATGTTTTCACCTAGTTAATTGGAGAAATCTTGCACTTAACAAGATATCTCGGGGCCTAGGCATAAGATTTCTAAAACTATGCCACAAAAGCTTACTCATGAAATGGATTTGGAGATTCTGTAAGGAAAAGCAAGCATTATGGAAAGAGGTCATCACAGAAAAGTATGGGGCCAGTGACAACACTATATGGGGTCAGTTTATGGAGGTCCATCAAGGTCTTTTGGCCTCTCCTGGTTCCAAATATCAACACTATAGTAGGGAATGGAAGAAATACATCTTTCTGAAATGAAAACTGGTTAGGACTTGGTCCCTTGAAGGGACATGTTCAATGATATGAAGGTTTTGAATCTTAATCCTGAAGTTGCAGCAGTGGACAGTTGGGATCAGCAAGGGTGGAACCTCAACTTTTTTTTTGAGGAAGGCAACACATAAAGTCTATACAAAGACTGTATAATCACCCATAATAACACGTAAGATGGACAAAAAGCACAAAATTCACAGCTCGTCTATCATCTACAAGGAGGAAGTCTAATACATCAAAAATTGAATCCTGATCTTCTAGACAGATACTCTCCTTTACTCAAAAAATACAGAAGGGCCAAGCACTTCATTTTTTATCTTCTGAAAGAGACAAGATTTATCTTCAAAGCATCTTTTCTTCCCTTCTTCCCGTATTGTCCACCAACTTCAGGAGACAATTTAATGACTGGGAGCTACTACATCCTGGTCAGAAGCTTCAGTTGTGGAGTTTAAAACTAGTATGGCGAGTGAAAATACCACCTAAAGTAGCTTGTAGTGTATGGTTAGTTATTAAAGATGCTCGCCTAAAACAAGACAATTTAAAGAGAAGGGGGACGCAATTGTGTTAAAGGAGCTATCTATTAGGAAAGGAGGCTGACAGTAGTAGTCACCTATTTATAAACTGTGTGATTGCTAGAGTCCTTAAGCAAATCGAACGCTTTTGAGTATGAATGGACTGTCGTTGATCATGCCTAGGACCAAAGGGGAGCTGCTTGCTTGTTGGAATTTTTCTGATAGACTGAATGGACAAAAGAAGAGGTGGAAGATCTTTCCAGGATGCATATGGTGGACCATTTCAAGGAAGAAACTGTAGGTGTTTTCAAGTGCATAGCAATTCCTTTCAAAAGATTAAGATGAAATGTTTTTCGTTTCACTTTTGGTGTAAGGAAAATTTTGTACAGGATATTGCTTCATCGATAGATATCATAGACTCCCTGTAGTACGTGCTAGAAGATAGACTGGTTTTCTTTTCCTTGGATAAGTAGGGGTTATCACAGTCTGAGTACTACTCCTTTTTACATATTCTTTAATAATTTCTTTGTTGTCTTATTTTCTTCTTCTTGTGTTTGCAAATACCTGGCACAACTTCTAGGTATCTATCATTTAAGTCTTACTAACAATCCTCGCAGATTAAGATACAACCTACCTCGATGCATATATAACAGCTTATTTCTAGCATACAACTTTATACAATCATTCCATGAATGGCATCACTAAGACACACTATAACCTTCGAACTGAAAGATATTGGCATTAGAAAGCTCTTGCAACACTAACAGAAGCACCTTTTGCTACTAATATGAAAACAAAGACTGCCTTTGTAGGAACATGTTCCTGAGATATTTTGGGGATCCTATAAACAATCCTGAACTAGAAATCTCAAGAAGAAGTGAGGATTCCAGAAAATGCAGCTGATGGAATGACGTTTCAGCTTTACACCTATTAATATCCCCAAATACAAAAGGACAGAAACTTCGAGAATGAAAGGAGCTGTTCTAACATCCAGATTGCTGCAGCATTATCCTGCAAATTTCAAGTACCCACTTTTGTTGAACCTTTTCCAACATGTTAAGCTTATATTGTCAGCACTTAACGGTCCCTGTATGGTTTGACATTTGAGTGCATATAACTAAGTGTACAATTTTTTAGTCAAAAAATAACTAATTATTCAATCTTTCTAGATATGCTACATTGAAGCCATGAAGTTACAACCTATTGTATAAGCAAATATTAGCCTAAGCCAGCTCTTATATCTATAACCCCTCTTGAAATCAAGAACATAAAGAGTTCTCTTTTTGAACTACTTGCTTTGTACTGCTAAATCAGAAGCCTCATTCAAATGCATTGTAGTACATAACAAGCAAATGTAAGGTGATATATATCAAACAAAGTATTCTCCATGATTTCAGTCTGTAAAATCAGCAAATAGTAAGTCTTTCACATCATATATCATTACTCATGATGAACAACCCCAACGGAACATTATGTATTAGACAGTGGACAGGGGGTGAGTACCTCAAAGCCTGCCATATCATATTGCCTCCTTTTCTCTGGATCAGATAGAATGCTATATGAGTATGCAACCTCCTTGAAGAGTTCTGAAGCTTCGGGATTGTTAGCATTCTTGTCAGGATGATACCTGCCAATAATTTATGTGTCCATTATTTATCCACAAGAGCAAGTATCAAATCAAGAAGTTCCTAAATCCCAATATCCAAAGCCCAAAAATTTCACACACTTTTTCCTTTATACCAGATTTCACTTCCCATAACCGTCAAATTTTTTCCATCTAACATATCATACATTAAAAAAAAAAAAAAAAAAAACTGTAAAAGAAAGTTCCTCCCATCTATATCTATGTCCACAGATGACAATACACATCAACCATCACATTACTTAATTAATTACTTGATCACTAAATTCGACAAGTGTTGTCTTGCTACTAAATCCAATAATTCCCCTGTGCTTAACAGCAAGCTACATGCCACCAAAACTTAAAAACAAGTTCTGTCGAGTGGTGGTTAGACCAACTATGGTGTTTGGGATGGAGTGTTGGCCAGTCAAGAACTCTCACATTCAAAAGATGGAAGTTGCAGAAATGAGGATGTTGCTTGGATGTGTGGACATACTAGGAGAGAAAGGATTGGGAATGAGAATATATCAGGGACAAGGTAGGAGTGGTCTCAGTGGAGGATAAAATGCAGGAAACGAGGCTAAGATGGTTCGGGCATGTGAAGAGGAGATGCACAGATGCCCCAGTGCAGAAATGCGAGAGGTTGGCAATGGATGGTTTTAGGAGCAGTAGAGGTAGGCAAAAGTATCGGGGAGAGGTGATTAGACAGTACATCACGCAGTGTCAGCTCACCAAACCAAGGGCATGACCTTAAATAGAAAAGTGTGGAGGACATGGATTAGGATAGTAGATTAGTAAGTAGTAGTGTTTGTCTTGCTATCCGCCCATACTAGTAACCATAGTATTTCTAGTTTGTTTTCTTTTGTTCTTCGACTAGCCTAGTATTTCATTTTGTTATGCTTTCACTTCCATTACTTCTTTCTCTAAATACTTTGGATCGTTTTTCCTCAAGTCGAGAGTCTATCGAAATCCTAAGCTGCTCGAACTTTCCAAAACTGTTGCTGCACCCGTGTCGGATCCTCCAAAATTGCACTACTTTTGAAGGATCTGACACGCACCCTACGACATTTTTGAACAGTCCGAGCAACACAGTCGAAAACAGCTTCTCTACCTCTTAAATAGGGGTAAGGTCTGGATACATCTTACCCTTCCCAGATCTCACTTTTTTTGATAACCTTGGTGTCTATCCAGCTTTCGCCTACCTCAACTATATCCACGGGATACCTGTCACCTCCCACCAGCAACAAATAGCAACAAATATCATCAGGTAACTCTGTCCATCAAGGACATACGGAACTACATTCGGGTCTTTTTCATTCCAATAACCGCATTTAAACACCATTACACCAAAAAATAACTATGAATTGACATACGAAAACTACAAAAAGACAATACAATAATCAACAACAACAACAACGACAACATATCCAGTGTATTCTCACAAAGTGGAGTCCGGGGAAGGTAAAGTGTACGCAATCCATATCACTACCTCAGATGAAGTAGAGAGGCCGTTTTCGATAGAACCTCGACTCTAGAAAATTAACAATATAACAAACATAAAAACAAACAACAAAAAGGGACAACACACCCCGTGTATTCCCACAAAGAGGGGTCTAGGCAGTGGCGGATCTACATAGGGTCCAAGGGGTTCATCCGAACCCCCTTCGTCGGAAAATTATACTACTTTTACATGGTAAAAAAAATATTTATGTATAAATAGTAGAGATTGAACCCTCTTCGACTAGTCCGTATATGTACTACTGAACCCCCTCACTGAAAATCCTGGATCCGCCCTTGGGTCTAGGGAGGTAAAGTGTACGCAGTCCATACCACTACCTCCTATAAATTAGAGAGGTTGTTTCCGATACACTCGGCTCTGGACAAATAACAGCATAACAAACATAAAAACGAACAACAAAAAGAGTAATACTATAAACTATCTATCCGAAATCACAAACACGACAATACAGTAATCGAGCTACAATAAACAACAGATAGTAACAACATAAACCAAAAATATCAATGAATTGAAACTAGTAATATATTGTTAGGCATAAACTTACTTAAGAGCAAGCTTTCTATAAGCAGTCTTAATCTCCTGATCAGATGAATCCTTTGAAACCCCCAACACCTCATATGGGTCCCTCCTTACCACTGGAGCCGATGGCCCCTCCAATTTTGAACCACTCATTACACAACAACAAGAATTTGAAATTCACAAAATCTACAAAGAAAAGCAAAATTTTAACAAATACACATTAAAATTCAACATGAATTCAACATTCTTATACCAAAAAACCAAAAAAAAAATAGAAAAAAAAAAAAAAAAACCCCTTTTTGGTTTCTTGAATAAATATCAAATTGTTAAACCAAGAGATCTAACAGTAGGATTATAAATCAAGAAAATTTAATACCTAGGGTTTAAGGGAAAATTTAGGGGAAAAAATTGACCTTTAATTTATTTATTTTTTTCTTCAGCTGCTTTGAAAAAAAATGGAGTTTTTTTTGCTTTGCTTTTTTCTGATTTTGGAAAAAAGATTCAATTTTGAAAGTTTGGTGTAGCTAGCACGAGAAGGTATGAATTGTGAAAATACAAATATGTACATGTGAGGTTAAGGAAAGTAGAGCAAAATGGTGAAAGTACTTATAGGGGTAATTTTGGAAAACACATTTTGAAAGCTTCACATTTGTTTGTTACGTAGTATAGTATTTTTTACTTGATATTTTAGGTATTTGATTTCTTTTCGAGGTGTTAAGTGATGTCTATAATTTCGAATATATTATTTTTAGCATTATTTTATGACTATAGTATTATGTTGTGACTAACGCCTAACAATGTTAGAGGATGTTTGAATTAGCTTATTTTTTAGTGCTTTTGACTTTTAAGCATTTTTTAAATTTTTGAAAATGTTTGGCAAAAATAAAAAGTGCTTAAAAATATTTTACTTTAGCTTGAAAAGTACAAAAAAAAAATAATAATAAGCCAAATGTAAACTATTACCTACTTTTGGCTTTTGGCTTATACCTTTTAAGTCACTTAAAATAAGTCCATCCAAACACCCCATAATTTATTTTACATATTGTACTAGTTTATAATCCAAACACCCTGTAGTTTATTTTACATATTGTACTAGTTTATATGCATTTATGTTTTGTCTTTGTTATACTGCTATCGGTCATAAGTTGGAGGGCTATCGAAAACAGTTTCTTTACTTCACATGAGATTGTGATATGATCTGCGTACACTCTACCTTCCCAGACCCCATTATATGAGAATACACCGAGTATGTTTTTGTTGTAGATATTTGGTTTTTGACATGTATAAGATTTATTTGAAAGTATTTGAGTGGGTTGATCTCAAAGACAGAGTTAGAATTTTTATCAAGATGAATGTCAGAGTTAGAATTTTTATCAAGATAATTTAAGAAATGAAAAGTAACACCTAAACAAGTCAAATGAAACTTAATGTGTAGTCTATACATATACGAATTAAATTTTACGGCGTGTAACTGTACAATTTTTTATTGAAGAGAATTCATATAAACCCTTAATAATACCATTTATTCATGTTTACTATTTGTTTAGCATAGTATATAATAATGGTCTTCTCATAAAAATTCTATTGCAAGTATAGTATAATGTCATATCTTGTTGTGTTCCTTCTCTAATATTGAGCATAGGAGCTGAGTAGTTGTTTTATCATGTTGAATATTGCTTCATTAATTCGTATGTGATTTTTGTTTTTTGAATTTCTCATTTGGTGCGTTCGAGTAAATTCAAATTTACATATTGCAAGATTCATTTCTTTGAACATTTCATCCTCGTAAACATGATTTTCGGATAAACAGAATGTTCTTGAGTATAACAATTAACAAAATTTTGGCGATCGAAAATGCTCATATATTTTACAACCCTATGTATCGGGCTTACTCTAAATAATGATGTATTTTAGTATGTAAATCCTATGAGAGGGTAATCTCAATCGCGGAGAAGAGATTTTTACCAAGGTGTTCAACGTCTATTATATATACATAAAAGAGACTTATGGTCTTGTATATATATGGTGCGATGTGATTGGCAGAGGTCTCATTAGCTGGAGCAACTAGGACTTGTTTCCACCTTTATGACTCTGGTATTGTAGGATCCGCAAGATGCACACTTATGATATAGCCAATGAAATGGTGCAGTTCCCCTCTTACCGCAATCGTTACACAATATATCCTGGGGAGATTTCAAATAAATATCTTGAGAAATAGCAACAACAACGTACCCAGTGTATCGACAAATGGAGTCGGGAGAAGGTAGAGTGTATGTAGACCTTGCCTCTACCTTGGGAGGTAGAGAGGCTGTTTCCAATAAATCCAAACTTCTTGAGAAATAGCTCAAAAACAATGCACTCAGTGTATCGACAAATGGAGTCGGGAGAACGTAGAGTGTATGCAGACCTTGCCCCTACCTTGGGAGGTAGAGAGGTTGTTTCCGATAAACCCAAACTTCTTGAGAAATAGCTTCAAAAATAATTAATAAGCATTAGAGTTGTTAAAAGATTCCATACTTGGCAGCGGTTTCTAAATTCTTCTGGTAGTACCTCCGAAGCCATTAAAGCATCAAGCATTCCGAAGTACACCTAAAGGAGAGAACGAAAGTTGAGGTCATTCATCAGAGCACAAGTAAAATAGAATAGGGAAAAAGGATACAGAACGATGGAACGGTCTTGAAATAAGAAATATATAGGGCTACATGCTATTATCCACAAGAAGTGAGAAGACAATATGATTTCTTCATTTTTTTTTTTTGATAACCATAATATGAGTTCTTTATATAATATGATCAAAGACAATGTCCTACTTCTTTCTTAATATTACTAGAATTTCATGAAATAAAACACCATGTCAATATCAAAGTACGTCGTTCATAAACAAGGTCAAAAGAGAAGCATAATAAAAGTATGATGTTACAAGGCTATTAGTGTTGACTATACATAAGAGATATTCAAATCAACTTTATCACGAACACATCCAAGTTAGTGTTATACATAGAGGTAATACAACTATAGCCCTCTGAGAAATTAAACCAACTGTTATGAATGCAGCCTGGAAATTCTTTTTGAAACCAGAAAAAAGAAAAATGCAGAAAATTATATTTTTATAGTCCATATTTCAAAACTTTTGACGAATTATAACAGCAGTATCTCACAATATTCTTGCGTTTGCATATAATTCTATGAATTTACACAAACAAGCATCACTAAGTAAAACGGTTTGTTTAAAGAAGGAAGAACATATCTTACCGACATATCTCCCATAGACTTGCTGCAAATGGGACATATGTAGTGTGTGCAAGCATATGCCTGAGGAAATAACAAGATTGCTTTTAGTTCAAATTAAATTTCTAATAAACAACATAATATCTTTTCTGACAACAAAGTCACGAGAATAACCCAGCAGAAAAGAAGCAAACAGACCTGAAAGCATGCTGAATGCATAAAGTGCCCACAGGGCAGACCCCTGACAGTTTCACTTGATGTGAACAAAAAATCGCAACATATTGGACAGTTGGTTTCAAGACCTTTCTCCCTGCATTTGTGGTCCACAAGTTTCATTCCGAGGCAGCAATTGCAGGTCATGCAATGAAAGAAGTCGACACCTAGTCCTTGCCCCAGCCGGCATAAATTGCAAAACGGGCAGTGATATACTGTCCTGAAGTAGGAAAAGAATAGAACTTAGAGAAAATAAAGATCAAAGCTCTATCAGAGGTATTATTTCATCTGGCAACATGTACAAGAAGCAGAAATAGTCGAGACCCAAGGATTTCATCCTTGACTTTAGGTATTAGGTATTGGCATAGATTTTCATGTGACTATGAGTTTGTCCAAAAGAAATTGACAAACAAATTTTCAAAAATGAGGGTGTGATGTTCTAGATATTGATCTATGTGATTCAGTCTACTTCATCAACGAGAAACAAGGTATTGTTATTGTAGTATCACCTTTCATCATCGAAAAATTTGCAGCTGCTGCAGTAATATTTTGCCATCGAAAGGCCGTTACAGGATGGAGTCGTGCAAATAGGTCCAACTGGTTGAACTTTGAGGCAGTTCATACACATCATTTCAGTTGTTGCCTTCCTGAAAATTACTAGAAAAATTAGGGATGTGATAAGAGTTCGATTAGAAACAGAAATGAGTTCAGAAATTTACCTTTCCATAGAATGGTCACTGACTTTATCGTGACAGAATCTGCATGGAAATAGTTTACCACAGCAAGCTGCTCGAAGCTTGCAGTTCCTTTTATAATGCTCACATCCGAACACTTGCTTATCTGGATCACGGAATGAAGGTGAACATCCAATTTGATCTTGACCATTTGAAGTTTCAACAGATCTTGCTTCAGACTCCTGCTGAGCAGCTATCCAGCGACTGAACAACAGATGCCCAATAGGTTATGTGGAATATTAACAAAGATCTAGTAATCACAAAGGTTTCACAAGATGGATTTATTGAAAACAAACCTGGTCATAAGATTTTGAATGAGATATGCTTTTCTTCTTGGATCAAGCGAAGAATCTCGGGAGACCTTCCTTATTTCTGACTCTAGTTCATTTTGATTCATCCGGAATATGTCCTTCCATCCAGGTTTAAAAGTGGAATCACTTTGTTCTAGAGATTCAGGAAACTCATGTCCTGAAAAGGGACAATTTTAGAGGCTAAAATGAATATCAGGAAAAAGCTCAGTTTAGATCCACTAATAGTCTTGTATAACGTAAATATCTTATGGAACATCACAACGGCATGATTAAACTAGTAAAAGCATGGTGACAACCTCGTGATACAATGTCCTCTGAGCTTGATGTTTGGGAAGTTTCATCTGGAGTTCCTTCCCACCATTCATTGAGCCATTCACTGAACATTGTGTTTTTGGTAGCTTGCTTCCATGTCTCCATCATTTTATTTTGTTCATCCTGAGTAAGAGCAGTGGTTACCCAGGGCAACATTGACTGAAGTACTTCTGCCCCAGTTGTACCTATTATCCTACCAACTAGTTTGTCTTGTTCTTCAATGCTAAAATGCCGGTCAAACAACGGCCATAGCTCAACTTCCTCCCGTATAACATGTTGATCCAGGGTTACTTTTATTGATTTGCACATGGCTTGAATTTTTGTTGCTAGCTCATTATATTTTCTTGAATATTCAAGTAACTCGCAAGAATCAGAGTTTCTACAAGGACCTTTAACTGAACTCCCACCATTCAAGTTTTCACGGAGCTGAGAAAGCTCATCAAGCGCCGATGAAATGTCCTCGAACAGCTTTTCTTCCTGT
This sequence comes from Capsicum annuum, assembly GCF_002878395.1. NCBI lineage: Eukaryota > Viridiplantae > Streptophyta > Magnoliopsida > Solanales > Solanaceae > Capsicum > Capsicum annuum. Next base: position 2,634,067 of record NC_061121.1, read on the forward strand.
TTGTGGTCCAAGGTGTAAGAATGGCTAACATTATGAAGCGTCTCTTTTGATTCCAAAGCTGGGAATACTATATCATCCTCTGCATTACTGTGAGCTTTATACAAGCCCCGCAGGAGACGAAAACGACCACAAAACTTCCTGAGGAAAGTCTCATCACAATCAGTGAGTTTTCCAGATTCAACATCCAGAAATTCCAAATCCTTTCTGATTGCCTTGTGAAATTGGAAAATGTTATCAATCGGCCGAGTTGCATTTCCAGCATTGGTCAAGCTGGTATCCCAGTTGAAAAGACAGGAATTCAGAGAAGGAGCACTTGGACTAAAAGTGCGTGATGATTTTGCTGCAGCTAGGGAATTTACGACGCCTAATGCAGGAACACAACAAGACTGATTACCAGTAGATCCTTTACGAAATTTTCCACCTCCTGAAGGATCATGACGATAGCATTTTTCCTCTGACATTAAGTTTACACGCTTGGTTGGCCTTTCACCATTACTTTGCTCACCATTTGAGATACTACGTTTGACGATTCTTGAAGAAGTGCACGTACCGCAACATTTACCTAAATTCTCTTGATTCCCAGCTAAAATTTTAGCAGGACAGCAACCGGTTGCACTTGAAGATAAACAAATGTCAGCTGGACGACCTTTGCATGCCCAACCAGAGAAAAGTGTGACCAAAGCAATGTCCGATGCTGGTGCTGCATTAGATAACTGAATCAGATGAGTTGAACAGGCATACTTCCTATCATTGTCAACACCGAAGCCAAGTTTTAACTAAATCAAAGTATCAAGCAGAAATTAGGCTTTACCTGCCATATGCATGTTCTGTAGAAAAGACCTTGCTTCCTCCTCGCTTAATGATCCTACCAACCATGGTAAGACGCATTCTATGAGTCTAAGTGGCATAACACACAAGCTTTGGTAAAGGAGCTCCCGCTGCCGTTTGGGGCTAAAATGCTTTCTTGCGAGTGGAAGAACCTGGGATCACATAGAATCCAAATAATCATCGTCAATTTCTATTAACTCTTTGGTTTAAGTTTTGAATGGCAACCAGAAAATATAAGCATTGTAGATGGCAAGAACGCCATCCTACTTTCATCATGTTCGAGAAAACAACTATTTTTTACCGGGGGAACTATAAATATAGAAATGTTGAACTTGCAGAATATTTGCGATTCTGATATTACTCACCTGAGCCTCCTCATTACAGAAGTGTCTTTCCACTGTCTCCATTATATGATCAGCTTGTGAGCACAGCTTTGCATAAAATTCTACAGAAGTTGAGTTGGAACCTGCACTCTGAACGCTTTCTATCAAGTATCTAAATTTATCAAACTCGTTTTCTTCTTCTGCATGCTCCTGGGCAAATGATATTTCTGCATCTACTGCAGGAAATATAACTTTGTCCTCGGCAATACTGCAGTCAAAGTATGAAAACGGTAAGAATGATACAGATTCAAGCACCGTAGCAGTTACCTTAGTCGGATAAAATAATTCAAGCCAAAACTTCAAACGACCAGTCGATAATAATGATGTCGCATACCTATGAAAGATACAAACTTCAGCAATAAACTGGAGCCTTTGGTTGAAGGCAGATAAATCAGAAAAATCTCCACGCAACTTTATTTCCCTAGCTGCTTCTGTTATGTCATTCAATTCCTTTCTAATAGCCTTGTGCCAATGCAGTATCTCATCAACCGGATGATTTAAAGTAGATTCCTTAATATTGATATTTGAGACTAGTTCACTTCTAGAAGATTCACAAGGACAAGGAGCATTCTCTGCCTTACTGATTAAGCCTCTAACAACAGAATCTGAAGTATGGTCCGCTGTACTCTCTTCACAAGCTTTGCGTTTGTTTGTCAACTTTTTCCCATCCATCCAGGTAAACATGATCTTCATGAAAGATGAATTTTATCAGCTCTGCTATACTTAACAAAGGTCTTTAGCATCTATAAGGAAGCTAACTCACCTCTTGAAGAAGCTCCTCATCTGGAACTACCTTGTGCAAGCATTTATGCATATCTTTGCACTCATCGGCCGAAATAGAGGATGAAAGCCAAGGCAGAAATTCAGCCATCATATTCACGGGGATGCTGCACAGGAACTGCCACACCAGTGACGCCTGCTCCTCAAATGAAAACTTTTCCATGAGCAGGGGCAAGACCTGTAAAATTGCGCAACAACATCAGAGAGCAATATAAGCGATAATAATGAAGAAGAAGAAGAAATAAAAGAAATGCTAGTGAACAACTTTAACAATCAACAAAACAATGAAACAATCATCACGCTAAATAAGGGTCAGTTACTCATCAAGAAAATGAAATGGTAAGGGGAAATTTGATACACCAAACTCTATCTCTAATGAAAAAGGTAAGACTAGATAATTTCATCTCTAAAATAAGATTATATTCAATTTCTCTTTTGATGAAGATTATGTTCAATTTTAACTAACATATAAACAACGGAAAAGGCTAAAAATACCCCTGAACTATTCGAAATAACTCAAAAATGCCCCTCGTTAGATTTTTGGCTCAAAAATACCCCTCCGTTAAATATTTGGCTCAATAATACCCCTCCCTCTAACGGAATTCGGAAAAGGATCAAAAATACCCCTGAACTATTTGAAATGGGTCAAAAATACCCCTCTGTTAAATATTTGGCTCAAAAATACCCCTCCCTTAACGAAATTATTTCGATTATTTCGTTAATTTCTATAAAGTTCATCATTTAATTTATATTTCGTTAATTTCTTTAAGTGAAAATTTATATTTCGTTAATTTCTTTAAAGATTAAAAAGATGTAAAGTGAAAATACCTTTTTAGAATAAATGTATGTTTATTTTCCAAATCAAATTCAACCAATTTATATTATAATTCAAATACTTTTTTTCAACCAATTTATATTATAATTCAAATACTTTTTTTCATTATCTTCTTTTTAAAATTGAAAAAATACTTTTATGTAAAAAAATTAAAGTATTAGGGTTAAAAAGTTAAAGTTAGGGTTTAATTCAATCGAAATAATTTAATTTCGTTAAGGGGGGGTATTTTTGAGCCAAATATTTAACAGAGGGGTATTTAACGAAATTAAATTATTTTGATTATTTCGTTAATTTATATAAAGTTCATCATTTAATTTATATTTCGGTAATTTCTTTAAGTGAAAATTTATATTTCTTTAATTTCGTTAATTTCTTTAAAGATTAAAAAGATTTAAAGTGAAAATACCTTTTTAGAATAAATGTATGTTTATTTTTCAAATCAAATTCAACCAATTTATATTATACTTCAAATACTTTTTTTCATTATCTTATTTTAAAATTAAAAAAATACTTTTATGTAAAAAAATTAAAGTATTAGGATTAAAAAGTTAAAGTTAGGGTTTAATTCAATCGAAATAATTTAATTTCGTTAAGGGGGGGTATTTTTGAGCCAAATATTTAACAGAGGAGTATTTAACGAAATTAAATTATTTCGATTATTTCGTTAATTTATATAAAGTTCATCATTTAATTTTTATTTCGTTAATTTCTTTAAGTGAAAATTTATATTTCGTTAATTTCTTTAAAGATGTAAAGTGAAAATACCTTTTTAGTATAAATGTATGTTTATTTTCCAAATCAAATTCAACCTATTTATATTATAATTCAAATACCTTTTTTCACAATCTTATTTTTAAAATTAAAAAAATATTTTATGTAAAAAAATTAAAGTATTAGGGTTAAAAAGTTAAAGTTAGGATTTAATTCAATCGAAATAATTTAATTTCGTTAAGGGGAGGGGTATTTTTGAGCCAAATATTTAACAAATAGGTATTTTTGACCCATTTCAGATAGTTCAGAGGTATTTTTGATCCTTTTCCGAATTCCATTAGAGGGAGGGGTATTTTTTAGCCAAATATTTAACAGAGGGGTATTTTTAAGCCAAAAATCTAACGAGGAGCATTTTTAAGTTATTTCAGATAGTTCAGGGATATTTTTGAGCCTTTTCCGTATAAACAATAATCTATCTCCTAATTTATTTTTTTCATCTAGTGGTAAGAGCACAACCTGTGATGTGTGCCACAACATGTGATGTGTGTGTTAGGCACACATCACAGGTTTGAGCACAGCAGCACGGTGCTTAAATGGACAAAATTAGAGATGTGGGTCTACTATGCACTAAATTTTGAACCGTTCAACATTTCCCCTTAGGGATTTCTCTCCCTTTGTTCCATTTTATGTGACTAAATTCGATGTATGAGGATCAACCTAACTAATTTTCGGTATGAATTCAAACACAAAATCTTCAAAAACGAATTAATAAAATTTACACATTTGGAAACTCCATAATACAAGTCATAATAGCTAGCTAATGATTCACGATATAAAAAGTATTTGAAAAAATTGTACTCAAAATAGCATCTTTTGACTCTCTAAATAGCAACTAGGACATATAAAGTGGAACAAAGTGAGAAATATACATAAATTGTACCAAGTGATAATATACAATCTACATCACCGGGATTTTCCCTTTTCACATCAGTAAAATAATTAATTGCATAAAAGAACAAGGCATATCACACATCCCCTCAAGCCACAACTAAGAGTAAAGTAAAATTCTAGAGTATACCTGCTCTTCTTCCTTAGACATGTGCTGGCTAATTGATGTTTGAAGAGCTCCTGTACAGGACGCCAACTCTCTGCGGTAGCTTTCTTCACTTTGCATATCCGAGTCAAGTAATGCAAAAAGTTGATCAAAAAGCACACCTTCTCCTTCATGCTCAAGCGAATAGGTCCGTGCTACATTCTTCACACGTATATCAAGTGCTGGAAAGATAACCTGTCAATCACACAAAGATATGCTATGATATTTGAAGCAGCATATCAAGGTAGCTCTTTTTGTAGGATGTAGCCACATTTTGCTCTGTAACATGTGAAACGCTTATTTATCAAGAAGGAGATGCCATACCATTTGGGTTGGGTTCGGGGTGGGGTAGGGGGTGTTTATTCTATTATTGGGGTGCAAAAGGGAAGGCAAAAATCCGCTGGACTGCTCCAGGGTGTACTTTTAAAAAAAAAAAAAAGGGATTTTATTGATTAATTAGCAAAACATACAAGACCCAAAGGCCCAAATAAACAACACAAAGGAAAAGAAAATCCTATCCGGCAGCCCAAATCTGCCAAATTCCAGGGTGTACTTTCGACATGAAAAAAGGAAATGAACCCTTTTGTGCCCACGATTTTCTTGAAGTTGATTTAAGTAGAAAAATGCAGGAACCTTTCAAAATCTCTCGTGAACCCTTTTTCTTTTTTCTCGATTTCACATATTAAAAGTACTCTTTTTTTATTTTGTATTTTTTCCATAACCCCTAAAACTTTCTTTTGTGAAAAAGTGGTAATGTTCCATAACACCTGATTCTCAAACCATTAATTTACCTTTTTGTCATTTCCAATTTTCAATTTTAAATAAACTAAAAAAGCAAGAAACACAATTGTTCAAACATCAGGAGATTTCACGCAACAACCTCTCCAGATTAAAAGTGAAAAATCATAATAATATCAAGAGCAGGAGAAACTGAAAATTCAAATTTGATTCTGCATACATCTGCTCACAACAGTAAGAAGCCTCTAACATTCAAAATTGAGAATTAGTTACCAGAATATAGAGAGCTTTATTAAATGACTCAACTTACATAACTATGCACCAGAAGGAGACCTCATATACTACATTGTATCTCCCCAACTAAAGAAGACATGAAGAAATAACAGTTCATAAGGATCTTCTTTTCATTGTCAACTTCACATTTGACATTTGGTTTCTCATTTCCATGAAAACCAATACAGGCACTAGCAACTAATCAAGAAGCAAACTGACTTCTAAATACCTCGAGAGAAAATTATGAAATAAATTTAACGCTAGACCTAACAATTAAAAACAAAAAAATAGACGGATTGAGCTACAAAAAGCTCAAATCTTTTCCCTCTTTCCACCACCTGAAAGTACACCACGACTACCAAAGAGATCAACTAAATACCGGTGAAGAAAGGAATCAACTAAATACCGGTGAAGAAAGGAACTCCAAAAGAGCAATTTGCAGCATAACCTAACTAAAGATGCAATAACTACCCGCCTCATCAAATTATACCAACCACAACCTATTCCTATCATATTGTTACAAAATTCTACATTTCTATAAAATATAGGAATATCAGAAATTTCACATATGCAGTTAAAATTGTTCCAGTTCAATGATGCAAAAATTACACAAAATTTCCAGAGCAGGAGAAACAGAAAAATTCTACATTTCTTTCTGTTTTTTCATAAGTACTACTCGCTCCGTCCCAATTCACGGTCAAAATTAAACTATTTGACTTTCGAAATTTGAATAGCGCCACATAAATTGGGACAGGCTGAGTAATTTTCTATCAAACTTTACAATAAGTGAGCTAAAAATACAAAAATCACATAAAATTTCAATTCTTTTATGTGTATATACTTGCTAAGCTGCTAAAAAATTATTCACCAGAAGAATCCTCCTGCACAAAAATTCCGCAAAATAATTAAACAAAATTCGAGCTGCAATTGAGCTAAATTGACCTCAAATCATACAAATTACGCAAAATAAAAACAAAATTCGAGCTGCAAATGAACTCAATTGATATCAAAGAGCACAAATTTCGCATAAATTGAGCTCAAAAAGCACAAATTTCAGATAAATTGAGCTCAAAAAAAGCACAAATTTCTCATAAATTGAGCTCGAAAAGCAGAAATTTCACATAAATTGAGCTCAAAAGGCACAAATTTCCCATAAATTGAGCTCAAAAAACACAAATTCACATAAATGGAGCTCAAAAAGTACAAATTTCACAAAATAATCAAACAAAAAATTCAAGCTACAAAATGAGCTAAAAAAAACTTCTTTAAAAAAAGAGCTAAAAAACTTTTTAAAAAAAGAAAAGAAAAGAAGAAGTTGAAACGAACCTCATCTTCAGCATTGCAGTGATGTTTATAAATCGACCTCAAAAAGTAACACCTTTCCATAAACGGCTTAATTTCGGTATCCTTATTCGTCGCAATCGCCATAGCTGATCGATGTAGCACATCTAATTCCTTCCTTATAGCTTTATGAAAGAACAAAAAAATCCTTATCGGCGATGAACCTGAACCTTTCACTCCACCTATCGGTCTATTCAACGGTCCAGATTTATCCACGTGTCCTGCCATTACCGCTCCTCCGCCGCCTCCGCCGCCTGCCGTAGTCGTTAATGGCGTCGCCATAGCAAAATTCAGTACTCGTGATTTATTTCTTTTTTTCAGATTTGATATTTTTGTTGAATTTTTGTTAGTATTTGTAATTTAATTTTCTCTCTGGCTATTTTTGTATGTATAGGTTTGGAGTGGGGTTAAATGGGGGAGGATAAAGAGGATGCAATATATAGTTGGCCACGTGGCAATATGGGACACGTCAGTAGAATGATGGCCACGTGGAAATATGGGACACGTCAGCAGAATGATGTGTTGGGTGAGTGGGGGTAAGGGGGTGGGGGTGGTGGGGCACGTGCTTGAATGAGGTTTGGAATTTGGAAAATTTGGCTTTACACATTAGTTTTCATTTTACTTCTTGTGATTATTGAAGTTAAATATTTATTTAGTGGTATTCGATTACAAAATCTATTGATAGTTGTATAAATGACTAGAATTTATTTCGATATTTTTATTAATCTTATATTTTTATTAAGTAAATGATTAAAGTTTATTTTGATATTTCTATCAGGCTTGTATTTGAATAATGTCATGAGATATAGCATCTAAGTCTTAACTAAATTGAGCAACACGAACCTCTTTGTGATATTGTGTCAATTCAAATTTTGAACTATCGTAAAGTATTTCATACTTTTCAACTTATCAAAAGACCCGACGCGATCTACAGATAAGTCAACATTGATAACAAGTCTAATTTCGCAATAAAAGAGTCTTATTTTCAAATAGATTTATTCATTAGTAATAGGGATCACATTCAAGGGAATATAGATCGATAAATTTTCAGCTTATACTTCAATTACGAGTAAGACGGTCAAGTTTCCTATGCATGTCTCGTTCGGTCGTTATTTAACATTTAGAAAGTCAAATTTTACTTTTTAAGTAACAAATTAGAGATAGAGATAGGGAAAGTATACAAGAAGATTAAAAGGTCGCAATCGAACATCTAATCAATTGTGCTATTAAAATTAAAATATACATTAATTATTTATTTTCATCTTTGTTCTTACTCAGTGAATATGGAAAGAGATTAATAAGTAAAAGAAAATTACATGAAAATCAATGAATAGATAAGAATAATTTAATCAATTTACATTTTTAATTAATGCTTTTTTATAAAGTGCATAAAAAAAAAAAAGACACGTAAAATAAATGGAGGGAGTAATAAGGACAGAAAAAACTGTCCAAAAAAATAATTTCCATGGAATTATAAATAATTTTTATCCAAGTAATAATCAGTCAAAAACAAACTTCCATAAAATTTAATTAGTTTATACTAACAAGCAAGTATTAATCAGTCAAAGGTAAATGTCCCATGAATTTTTTTTTTATTTATTTTTTTGGTTAGAGAAATTATATTATTAATTTTTACGCAAGTATTAATCAGGCAAACTATAACTTCCCATGAAATACATTAATTTAATAAGTAAGTACTAATTAGTCAAAATATATGTCCTTGATTAAGAAATTATAAGATTTAGAAGCAAAATTCAACGTATCTAGTTTTTAATAAATAAGACTATTCTTCATGACTAATTATAAGCTTTGAAATTCGAGGATAATGAACATGTTCTTTTACTTTTCTTCACTTAAATACATGCATATTAAATCACTATCTTCTTTACAATAAAAAATATTTGTTTGGCAATTGATAAGGTGAAGGCCTTGATGCTCTTTAGTAGATTTGCAAGATGATATTTAAAATTCTTAATCATTTAATCACTTTCTATTAATTTTTTTTTACAATTTAAATTAAAAGTTCAACGCAATGATATAATGATCATAATATAATCATAGTATCTTAAAATAATAAGAAATTTTTTTAAAAAGAAATCACCAAGTATTTTATATATCCTTGACTAGAATCTAACCATGGTCTATCTACATTTGGTATAACTAGAATTTAACTCTGATATCTGTCATAATTTGTTGTTTATTGTGTTTTGATTATAGCACTTTTTGTTGTTATTCATATTTCTTTCTCGGAGACTTTGTACTGTCGTTGTGCTTCATTGTTTCCTTCTTTCTTGTATTTGAATTTGTTGCACTTGAGTCGAGGGTCTTTTGAAAACAGACCATCTATCTATCTCTGACAGGGGCGGACCTACGTGATCGCCAGGGGGTTCACCCGAACCCTCTCAACAAAAAATTACGTTGTATATATAAGGTAGAAAATCTATATTTATGTACATTTATTAATTTTGAACCGCCTAAAACAAAGTTGTTAAATAACTCAGTGATCTTATCTCCAATTCTAGGATGCTTACTGCACTCACTCTGTGGTTCGATGCCTGCAAGCGGTATTCTTGTTGTTTTATTTTTCAAAAAATCTGTCCAGTTGCTTTAGAACTGATGCTACTTAAAGAATATACTGCTGCTCTAATTGCTATATAAAAAAAAAAAAAAGTTAAAATACAAAATCAACAAAAAAAACTTAAAACCCTTTTTTTCTTTTTCCAAAATTTAAAACCTCAATTTTAACTTTTTTCTTTACTTATTAATTACTTCTATTTAAGTTTAAGTATTTTATATCTATAGACTATATACTATTACATTTCTTAAAATTTTATTTTGTTGGCTTATTCACACATTTATATTTTCATTTTTCGAACTCCCTGAAGAAAATTCCTGGATCCGCCATTGATCTCTGAGATAGTGGTAAGGTCTGCGTACATTCTATCCTCCCCGGTCATACCTCGCTTGTAGGATTTCAGTGGGTATATTGTTGTTGTGCTTCATAAATATAACTTCATAAGTTATTACTCCGCTCTTTAATTTTACTTATCTACTATTTTAAATAGATTCTCATTTTTAATATATCATGAAACGACGATAATAGATAATTATTCTTTTTCATATTTTACCCTTTAAATTAATTATTTATTCTCAATTTATTTCTCAAGACCTAATATTAAACATTAATTATTATGAAAACTATAGTAAATACTCATATCAATTAGTACTATTTTTTAAAAAATAAAATAGCAAGTTAAAAGTGGATAAGTAAACGTATACTTAGGGTGGGAATACTGAAAAGGATCATTCACATGATCCATCTTTATCAAAATAGAAAGAATTGAATGGGAAATATTTAATGTGAAGGAAACAATAGACTTTATTCCCTCCGTTTTATTTTATATGGCATATTTTTATCTTTAATCCGTTTCAGAAAAAAATTCACAATCATTATTTTATCCTTATTAATCCCACTTAATTGAAAATCATGGTATTATACTTCTTCTTTTTTTAATAAAGATCAGTTTAGTAAACATCATCGAGTTTTTTTTTTATTTCTTAAATTTCATGCCAATATCATCATCGAGTAAAATGAGTCGGAGGGAGTAATGTGTTACTCTAGTTGGTGTGTTGGTAGTTGTATGGGTGAAGGGGGAAGCAAGCGCGCACACAAACACGGACAAGCCGTGCCAATATTTAGATGGCATGTGAAGCATTCGTGCCATCACAAGTTTATTGCCTTGTCAACCAAAAATGCCTACTTTTTAATGTCCAACTTTATTCAACTTTACTTTGACATCCCAACCAACTTAAATAGTGACGATAGTGGTGCAAGGTTGAGTCAGAATTTTTATTGAAGGGGGCTTAAAATAAATGTACGGACTAGACGAAGGAGGTTCAATACAGAGGCGGATTCAGGATTCGGAGTCTTCGGGTGCCAAGTAGACTCGTTGATTAAATTAATCGGAAACTATAAATCGTAAATTCGAGCCAACTTATGGATAAGAGGTTCATTGAATCTCCTTCGACGAAAAGCAATGTTATTTATACATGATTAAAAAAATTATATTTATATAGTAAATACTGAACTCGAGAAAACAAGAAATTTTTCAGAGTTATACTGTAGTGATTGATTAAACTTACTAAAAAGACAGGTTGTTAGCAAATTTCGAACCTGGTCCTGTTGGGTGAAATTGACCATATACATACTTTATATAGAGAGTTTCCGTCGAAGTTTGCGGGTGGCGTGCCACCCCGAGAACCCTTAATAGATCCGCCCCTGGTTCAACATCTATTATACATACATAAAAAATATAAAAATCGACCATATAAAAATAATATAATTTTCTGACGAAGGGGGTATGCGAACCCCCTGAATTCAATGTGGCTCTGCCACTGGGTGCAATACATAAATATGTCATTTGGCATCAGTTGATATTTATGGCCCTCAACTTTGAGTGTGTGCGCGATTAACTTCTTAAAGGTATATTATATAAAGTTGAATAAGTAAACACACGAGTTCTACGTGATGTCCTAATTGACAATTTGCATGAGACGCCACGTAGGACGTGTGTGTCTATTTATTTAACTTTATATAAATGTAAGTTGAGGACAAGTTAAAAAGTATATTTATGTATTAGCGTAATAAAATATTATTCCTTTAATTCATAATACTGATTAGTGAGTGATATTTTTAACATGATTGCGACTCTTAAAAGAAATTACTCACTTCTAAAAGTAAAAAATATTTTTACCAACTTACCTTTAATCAAATGTCTTGAAAAAGAATCACTCTCTTTAATAGAGATATTAACTAGAAAACCTAATGTTTACTAAAAAAAAAAAAAAAAAAAACTACTTGAGTGTAAGAAAAAAAAAACAAGTAATTAATAAATAAAATTCATAAATATTTTAAATCAAAGAAAAAGAGCATTTGGAGGACTTTTTTGTCTTCAAATGGAGAAAAGATATCACGTCAATAATTGTGACAAAAGCAAAGCTTCTGATAGAGAAGGTCCAAAACTAATTTAAAATAAAAATTCATACATATATTTAATAGATTTTTCAAATTTTCTATTGACATATTTTAAGTTCATCCAATTAAATAACAAAAAGAAATAAATACCTACGAGACAATTTTTTCTAAAAATAAAACACTTCGTATTAAAATGAGCTAATAAACTAGAAAGCTAACAATATGATTATAAAAGTAAAAAATTAATTTGTAATAAATAAAGTGTTTGTTTTAGTAAATACTTGTAAATATCAATTTATTTTTATTAGGTATTGATGATTAATGTTTATTAGGGTGTGGAGGACAGTGGCGGAGCCAAGATTATTTTTATTGAAAGGGTCGGAAGTAAACATATGAAATAATCGAAAGGGGGTTCAACATCTAATATACACATAAAAAATATTTTTAGCCATGTAAAAATAATATAAAAATAGCATAGTTTTCGGATGAACTCCCTGGATGAAAGGTGGCTCCGATCCTCTCCGGTGGAGGGTATGGAAGGCGCGTATTAGAGTAGAAGGATAGAAAAGTAGGAGCGTTCTCGTATTTTTCGAGGAGTTAAGATTGTAGGTGCGTTTGTCATTGTTCCGGCCGTAGTATTGTAGCTTGCTTGTGATATCTAGCACGGTTTGCTGTTTATTGTGTTTTTTCGATTATTCCATTATTTTTTGTTATTCTTTTTTCTTTTATCGTAGACAACTTTGCACTGTTTTCCTCACTGATTGTTATATTTTCTCCATCGTTTTCTTCTCCGTTATAAATTGGAATTGCTACACTTCAACAGAGGTTTTTTCGAAAAAAGTCTTACCTCTCATGATGTAGTGATAAGGTCTGCGTACACTCTATACTTGCCAGATGTCCTTAATAAAATTTATGAAATATGTCATTGTATTAGTATTGATCAATGTTTATGACATAAGTTTATTTATAATTATTTTATGTGAGTTGATTAGCGGGAAATGTTATTTTCTTATTAATCGTGGAATAAAATCAACTTAAAAGGAAATTAAACCACCCCCTTGTTTATTTAATTTCATCTAATTACGTCCTAAATAGGATTATTAGAGTCAAGATTTGATTAAGACAACCAAATAAAAAATCTAAAATACTATATTATACTTCATATTTTAATTAGGATGAATGTTAGGTTATTTTATTCTTTAAATTAAAAGCAGCCACGATTTTCAATACTTAATTAGTTATTATATTTTTTATTCTTATATGTTTGTAAACTACAATAAAAATGGATTGTACATGTCACACTATCACTAATTAATTCTATCTTATGTAATAGAAAATAGTATTTCCTTTGTGATAACTATGTTTCCTTATAATTAATTAATTAATAAATTAGTTCATGTGTTCATTGACTGTGTAAAGAATTTTTACGCTATTAAAATAATAAAAAGTAAATATTTTTATCGAATTTGTTATACTATTGTAAATTGAAAAATAAATTTCATATCTTCAATTATTACTTTTTTTTTTAATTTAAATTGATATTTCTTTAATGAAGAGTCAAAGATTAATGCTAAGAATGACAAGATATACATAAAATAAAATTATAAAACCTTAGAATCATTGACGTTGATTGTGGTTAATTAAGTACTTAAAAATATTATATAGGGATTAATAAATTGATTAAGACAAGAAATTGTCTGTTGTTGAATGCTACCAAATTTAAGAATATTCTTTTAAATATTTTTAACTGTCCTCAAGTAAATCAAATTAATAATTAAGGGGGTGGGGGTATATATAGTTTTGGTATTTGCAACAAGTATTAGTCAAGATGCCACAATTAATATATCAATAACAATACTACTACAACCACAAGGTTGGTGTGGTGGTTTAGCACCTCACTCCTTAAGCAAGAGGTTGGGGGTTTGATCCCCACCTTCTGCTAAATGTAAAAACCTTTGTGGTTAGTTTCCTACCGCTTAGTGCGTTGACAGTAGAAACAGAGAATTATTGACAAAAAATATCGGAGGGGAGTTATCGAATGAAAATTGATTCGATTAGATAAATTGGAGTTGGATACACAAACATTCATGATGCTGTTTTTTTCATATGATTCAGTTTGAGCAAGTTAGGATCGACGATATGAATTTTAGTGTTTACATAATTTATTCAAATTACTGATTTCAACCCAAATAAAAAGGTGAGATATTGTGATTATAAATTGACAATGAAATCCTTAAAATCACTTCTACACTCCAATCAAATCATGAATTGAATAATAAACAAATAATTTTAACATAAAGTTATTTTAATTAATTAGTTGAATGGTGCCAAATGACTTAACAAGTGACAAAGGTGAGCACTAACAAATATTTGATTAATAATTAAGCGTGTGGTAACCTAAAGGTTTCCCAGCTTCTTCATTTTTAATTAATAATAAATAATCAAGGATTAAGCAAAGTGAATCCTCCACATTGTTCATAATTTACCTACCCTAGTAACACCTTTGTCATGTTCTTTTTTTTAAAAAAAAAAATATTTTATTCAAACTTTTTGTTAAATAGGATAAAGATATTTAAATCCACTACCATAGATGAGTTTGTTTAAAAATTAATTCACTTTATCCAATAAAGGGATACACAAAATAGGAATTGTTTCCATTATATATACCAACTTTTTTTAAACATGAATATTATTAATAATGGTATATTTATGGGAAAAAAATTATGTGGGTATAATCTAAAGAGTATCGTATCACAACATGTTAAAGATCGGAATATCTTTTAAATGACTTATTAGTTTGACAATTAATATTAAACTAGCACTCGATGATGTGTGTATCGAGATCAGTTGTTAATGAAGGCTTAGTATTTACTATTTACTATCTTTATCATACCAAAAAGAGCTTTGAAATGCATGCGCACGAGAAACAGTTAGTTCTGAGTTTCAATCGCTATAAATTCTCCATTATGTGAGTAATATATAATGAATCTCAAATCCTAAACAAAATAATTAAACTTTTAAATAGAAAAATTATGTATAAAACATACTCTATTTTCTAATAAATTAGAATCTTAGAATCTTTTTTATAATTTTTTTATTGAAAAGAAAGAAGAGAAGAAGAAAATTATGTTTGCTTCCACCACATGTAATTGTTATCCACGTCTACATTAAAGTTGTTTATATTAAGAATAAGGTTTAATATATACTTTAATCCTTCAATTTGCACTATTTTAAAAAAAAAAAAGCGCACATCTTTAGCCTAATCAAATCATTATTTAAGTATAATTATATCATTATGCAAAGTAACTTTAGTTGAGTGATGTGAAATGACTTAGCCCATTCGCCCTAACATTAGTATATACCCTTAAATTAAGGCAAAACTCATACGCAGCCTCCTTAGGTACGCGTCATTTTTTTCACTTAGGCACCTCAAGTGGATATTATTTCATTTTGGCATCTCAAGTAATCACAAAGCGTGTCATTTTGACACCTTTTGCTGAGTTGGTCAGATGCGTGTATTGCACCTCCATGAAGGCGCGTGAAAACCATTTTTTGGCTGATGTGGTGCCCAATTTGATCCACCAACAATATATTAACTCATTTTCATTAATTTATACCTTTTTTCTTATTTTTATCCATCATTTTTGTCAATTTTAAGCTTATTTAATGGTGAAAATTATTGAGAGAGATTTAAAAATTAGAAACATATTTAGGAGTTTGTCTTGCCAAAAATAATATATTAACTCAACGCCCGTTAATTTATACTTCTTTCACATTTTTATCCGTTATTTTTGTCAATCTTAATTTATTTAACGGTAAGAATTATTGAGAGAAATTTATATACACATTTAAAGGCTCGTGAAAATTAAATAATAAGTACCTTTTTTTAAATCATTAAGGGCAAAATCGATGAAGAAAAATAAAAGATAAACAACATCAACGAAGAAAAACTAAATATCAAACAAAATCGATGAAGAAAAATGAAAAATAAAACTAAATCAGTGAAGAAAATTTGAATTTAAACAAAATCAAGAAAAAAAAATTAAAATCGAAGCATAAAAACCAAGAAAAATCAGTAAAGAAAAATTGAAAATCGAAGCAAAATTGATGAAAGAAATTTAAAGATAAAGCTAAATCCGAGAAGAAAAATTAAAATCAAATAAAATCAATTAAAAAAACTAAAAATTGAAGCAAAATAGATGAAGCAAATCTGAAAAAAAAAAATGAAGCTAAATTCATGAAGAAAATCTAAAAATCAACTAAAATTAGTGAAGAAAAATTAAAAATCGAAGCAAAATCAATGAAAAAAATTAAAGATGACTGGGGTGCGGGGGTGGGGAGGGGGGTGGGGTCTTTGAAGAAGATAAAGAGGGGAAGAAGAGTGGCGGGGTGAGTGGGGTGTTTGAAGAAAATATTAACGGGGTACGTGGGGTGGGGGTGAAGGGTGGGTGGGGTGTTTTAAGAAGAAGACTAGTGGAGTGGGGGTGGGTGGACTGGTGGGGTGGGGGTGGCGCGTGGGTGGGTGGTGTTTGAAGAAGAAGGTTGGTGGGGTGGGTAGGTTAGGGGGAGGAGGTATTTTTTATTTAAATTAATTATTTATAAATTATTTGGGTATTTTTTATTTAAAAATTAATTATTTATAAATTATTTGGACAAAAATGACACGTGTCCGCATTTTATTCATCACTTTCCACCTCAGCGGAGAGTGTGTTTCACGCACTAATATTATTTTGTTGATTCAGTAAAACGTGTCAAAGTGACACACTTGAAGGCCGCTTGAGGTGCCAAAATGGAACAATGTCTACTTGAGATGTCTAAGTGAAAAATAGTGCGTACTTAAAGGAGCTGCGTATGGGTTTTGCCTTAAATTAAATGTGGATTGGGTGCGCAACCCAAAATGAGTCCTATAATGTGCAATCTGAATTAGACAGGACTCCAATAAAAATACCGGACATCAGGTGGAAAACAAAAAAAAATGTGGGTTGAGTTAATTAGAAAAAAAAAAATATGGGGTGGGGTGGGGGGATTTGTTAAATTAGTCGAAATGAATGAAAATGAATAAAAATATTTTTTTTCTGATTCATTTTTTCTTACGATACTCCAATCAAGATTTTTGTAATTATGATTCGACATTTGTATCATCTCTAGGAGTATATACACGATCATCAATCGAAGGAATAGAAGATCCTTATGATGGGAGATATGATTCTGATGGTGCAGAGCAAAGTCTTGAATCATTCATCATCCAGGTAAAAGAGTCTGAGTTCTGTTGTAATCTAATAATCCCTAGTCAAAGCTTGTTTATTTTTTAAGAAGATTTCTTCCTTCAGTAAAAACAGAAGTTTCAGCTGTTCAGACTTACTAGATTTCAGGCCCTACCTATATCTGTTGCAACATTTGAAATTGTGAATGTTATATTCTTTTGACTATGGAAACCTGGAACTTCTTTCTCCTCTTTCATATGAAAGCAGAATTGTATTTAATCTTAAAATTATTAGATCTGAAAATTTTGTGTTTCTCATGTTTAATGTGTGATACAAGTGCAACAAGCTCAAGACCATTCACACGTAGCCAAGCTCGGGAGTTACAAAAATTCCAAGCCATGTTCATGAATATGGTCGTGTGTGAGTGTGTAATTAATCCATCTAAGGCATTACATGTTTTGAAGTGTGAAGAGGGACTTTGAAGTGTAATAAACTTACATTCCAAAGCCGCCCCTAGGACCAAGGATAGAGTGGTCATTTTCCTTTCATTTTGTGATGTACTATATATAAATAATATTAGGGTCATTTCCATAGTTAGTTCATAATTGATATTTCACAATACATGCCTTGTAATATTGGAACCTTGGCCGAAACTTGTTGTCTTGTTGTGTTGACTTGGCCAAGAGTTTGTGACTAGATCCAGAGTAACGGTGAGATTGACAAGGATGTCTCGCACCGTATTGCGGCGGGATGGATGAAGTGGAAGCTCGCGTCGGGGGTGCTGTGTGATAAGAAGGTGCCGTCCAAGCTTAAAGGCAAATTCTACAGGGTGGTAGTCCGTCCGGCCTTGTTGTATGGAGCGGAGTGTTGGCCAGTTAAGAACTCCCACATCCAAAAAATGAAGGTGGCAGAAATGCGGATGTTGCGCTGGATGTGTGGGCTGACTAGAGGGGATAGAGTTCGGAATGAGACTATCCGGGAGAAGGTTGGTGTGACTTCAGTGGAGTGCAAGATGCGGGAAGCCCGATTGAGATGGTTCGGACACGTGAAGAGGAGGGGCATGGATGCCCCGGTCCGTAGGTGTGAGAGGCTGGCGTTGGATGGTTTTAGGCGGGGTAGGGGTAGGCTGAAGAAGTACTGGGGTGAGGTGATTAGGCGGGACATGGAGCAGTTACAGCTCACCGAGGACATGACCCTAGATAGGAAGGTCTGGAGGACGCGAATTAGGGCAGAGGACTAGGGCCAGTTTGGGTCGCTAGTGTAGGGAATTACTTGGTGGGGGTTTTATTCCTGTTATGATTCCGTGTTCCATGTTTTATTACGAATCTGTGTGCTTTCCTTTGCTTTCCTCTGTTTTATATTACTTATGGGTGCCGTATTTATGTTATGTAATCTGCTTCTGTGCTTTACTATGTGTTTGTGTGGTATCTCGTGCCTTGAGTCGGGGGTCTATCGGAAACAGCCTTTCTACTTCTTTAGAGGTAGAGGTATGGACTGCGTACATCTTACCCCCCCAGACCCCACTAGGTGGGAATACACTGGGTTTGTTGTTGTTGTATGATTCGACTGAATAAAAACTAAGTCTATTTATTTTAGCGATCGATTCGATTCTTTCAAATTTTTTTCTCATTATTGACAAATAATAACAAACATAAGATGTGAGCTTGTTCTACAGCAAAATAAGCTAGATTATTTTCTCTCCCACATATATAATTAATTCATATTGTGGGTCGCTAAAATCTCATAAAATCACAATAATCGTTTTTTCTTAACTTTTATTTTATCCATTCCATTTCGTTAGTTTAATTACTAAAATAACAGAATTTATCGACGGAAAACTTCTATCGCTAAATAGCAAAACTTCATTACTATTCTATTTAATGATAGATTAGCAACCAATTATATTAAAAATCATGATATCTATGAGTTATTTAGTGACATATTAGTGATGAATTTAGTAAATTAATATATGGAAGTGTCAAATCTAGGTGCATCTAGATCTAAGTACATGTCCTAATTAAATAATTTATAAAAAGACAATTCAATGTTCCAAAAGGAAATTAAATAAAGTAATAATATAAATCATGCTTTCTTGTCAAATTAGTTGAAAGAGGAATCTTGACCCAACCTTTTAATGATAATCTCTTTTATTTAAGTGTATTATATTAATTAAGTAATAAGTTTGTTTCCACCAACTAAATTGTACATGGATTTTTTATTTTAAAAATTCTTTTAATATCTAGAGAGTCAAGGAGAATCTATATTTTAATTAAATAATTTAATGGATTAATTGTACATGGATTCTCATGCACCTAAATGTCAAAGCAGAATGGAATTAGCTAACTAGCGATTAGTTAGTAATTAGTAAGTCCAAAAAGGTAATCACTAGAGTTGGTGTGGTGATTTAGCACCTCATTCCTTAAGCAAGAGGTTGGGGGTTCGATCTCCACCTTCGGTGAATGGAGAGAACTCTGTTTCCTGCCGCTTAGTGCGCTCACCGAGGAACTAAGGTTAATTTTATGACTGTCGACTGTGTAGATATCTTGGGAAAAAAAAAAAAAAAAAAAAAAAGTCCAAAAAGACATTAATGGAACCAAAACCATGTAAATTATACTCATATATTGTCAATGGAAATTTTATTTAATTTGGATAGTGATTTTCTAAACTATATGCTATCTTGTACTCATAAGGATTTAATTAATTTAAATTCTTACCACATAAAATTCTATTAAAAAAAAAAATTCATTTCTAAAATCAGAAGCGAAGCTAGTAAAACGGAAGGGGGTCAATTGAATTACCACCTTCATCGAACAATTTAATTATGCAAGTTGGGTAAAATTAATTTTTATTATATATAAATTATTAAATCCTCTTGACATAAAGAAAAAATTACAATTAACAGTAAACGTGTTTCAAAAAAAAAATATTTTGAATTTTCTTACATAAATTCCTGACTTGAGTACTCATATTCAGAATTTATTAAAGATAAAAAATAAAAAAATCACATTCATCCCATCTATGTTTTTTTGGTCATAAATCATAATGATGGAGGTTTGGCTCATTGTAACAAGCACTATATGTAAGTTTAATTATCTCTAAGATTATTATTTTACAAAAAAAAAAATAAAAAAAAATTGCTATTTCAAAAGTAAAATTATCCTTTTTTTTCTCAAACTTTCCAACTTCAAATGATTAATTCTTTTGTCTTCAATTGACCCAAACATGAACCATATTGATAACCACTTTTTTAATTTGTGGATTATCATGAAGACCAATAAAACTGTATAATCTTTTTATCTTCTTCTATCCATAGAAAGTATAGAGTCAAAAGAAGGTGAAAGTATACATTATCTTTTTTTTACACCACTAAGGGGACATATTTATTGGACAATGTATACACCAATATAAGAGAGAAATCTTTGGGAAAATATAAGCTTTTCATTGTAGTAGTGGATTTTGAGTAATGTTCAAATATATGGAATATAAAAGCTAGATAGGGAGTCATAAGAGGTTTATCGTCAGAAAATTATGTTATATATATAATGTTAAAATTATTATTTCAATGTGTATATAATATATGGTGATATGTTATATATATAATGTTAAAATTATTATTTCAATGTGTATATAATATATGGTGATCTTCTTGACTTTTATGTAAGCTTATTTTCTTATATTTTAAAGTGGGGTGTCATCAATATAGGTTGTGGTGTAGTGGTGAGACTACTTCATCCTTAACTAGAGGTCTCGGGTTCGAGCTCTGGGTATGGAGAAAATTCTGTTGGGAGTGCCACCCCCAGAATGGGCCCTATAGTGCGCTATCCTGCCACCCCCAGGATGGGCTCCAATGTGGGTATCGGACACTGGGTGAAAACCAAAAAAAGTGGGATGTCGACTCTGACTTTCCTTGAACCTGCTTCTTCGTCTTTAATTAAAGATTCTGAATTCGAGCCTTTGAAATGAAGTCCTTTTTAGCAAGAAGCGACAAAACCACACATAATAGATTTTTCTATGATACAAATTTAAATTAGTCGAGCTAGTGATTCCGAACACTAGATGGTTAGCCAAAGAGAAAAAAAAGAGGCTATTGCATCTAGTTGTAGGCCTAATAGGAGCGTATCATTTGCAAGATTTTGTAACTATTTGTAGCTTTATTTTCTATCTTGAAATATAACTTTAATTCTGACCAAACCTTTCTTATCCTACATAGGTTCTTTTTCTTTTCTACAAAAAAAATCAGGTTTGAATTGAATTTCACTTTGAAAAAAAAAAATCATAAATATACACTTTAACTTATCATATTTACACAATTCCCCATCCTTACAAAGTAATTAAAAAAACCTCAACTAATTATGTATCTTCGTTCGATGTATCGGAAGCTAATTATCTATCTCGACGGATTCAAAATCTAAAAAAATATATTGGGAGCTAATTAATGTATCTTTGCAAAGGAAAAAATATATCTTCGTTGGATGTATTATGTATATCGACAGATACAAATCGAAAAAATGTATCGGGAGCTAATTAAGTATCTTTACAAAGGAAAAAATGCAAATTTATTGAATGCATCGGGAGCTAATTATGTATCTCAATGAATCCAAAATTAGAATTTCATTAATATGTAAAATGACGAGATTTTCTGTAATTAGCCTTCAAGCTGTCGAGATTTATGATGTTTTCCCCAAGAATACATCTTCTAATACTTTTGATAATTTTGGGCCTAGTGTATTTGGGCTGGGCTCAATCTCTACCATCCACAAGGGCTAAGAACTATTTGAGCTTATTCCTGAAAGGAGTACTAAAGGCTATTGAGCTTTGAAGGCCCATAAACAACTTGGATGTTTTTAAGCCGGAAAAATTACAGAAAGTAGCATATTTAAGACTATAATTACAATAAATATTAATACTTTTATAAAATTACAGTTTATAGTAAGAGTAATATTATTTTGTTCATTAACTAGGCAAGTGCATATTTTACTCCTACTACTTTATATTTTCCTATTTTCACTCCACTATTTCACCTTCCCTAAATATAACCATATCTTTTACCCATTTTTTTTCATCTTATTTTTTTATCATTTTATTTTATTTTTTATTTCCACTTTATTTTCTCTCTTCTATTTCTCTTTTTTTTTTTTTCATTTTTTTAAATTTTTTGTTTTCTTTTTTATTCTTTTCATATTTGAAGATAATTATCTCCGTGATCTTCAATATTTCAAAATAAAACATGTCTTTCACTCTCTTATATCTCTACCTTTTTTACTTGTTACTTTTTTTTCATCTTATTTATATCATTTTATTTTAATTTCTTTTTCTTTTTTATTTTTTTCTTTCCATTTTATTTTCTCTCTTCTATTTCTTTTTTTTTTTCCTTTTTCATTTTCTTTTTTTTTCCTTTCTCATATCTTTTTTTGCTTTTTCTATTTTCGTTTTCTTCTTCTTCTTTTTCTATTTTATTTTATTTTCTTTTATTTTTACACTTCTATTTCTCTTTCTTCCTTTTTTTTTCTTTTTCACTTCTCTTTTTTTTGTTTTTTTCTTTTTATTTTTTTCATTTTTTTACTCCTCTATCTCTAACTTTTATTTTTGAAAAGACAAATATGTATATCACATACAAATATTCAAAAAATACAAAATACATAATCATACAGATCTGAATATGTATTTACAGTACAAAACATACATATGTATTTACGAAATATATATTATATTCATATTAAACAATAACAAGCATAACTATACTATATATCTTCATATATATTTGCGAAATATAAAGGTGACTCATATAAAATAAGAATATACATATGGATCAGGTATGTATTCTGTAAATACATATGCAGAGCTATATGTATTTTATACGGTGTTGAATTTGTCTTTGAACTGTACATACTATGTCATTTTAGAGGGTAATATATATATTTATTTGTTTTCTTTTACTGTTTTAAGATATGTACATGTATTATTTTATTACGTATATGTATATGTATTATTTTATTACGTATATGTATATGTATATAATTGTCATTTTTGTTAGAGATTTTGTGTCCTGTATGTTTACATATAAATGTGAGTCAGATATGTATTTCTGTTAATACATATGCAGCTATATATGTATATTTTTTTACCGTAAATACATATGCAGATCTGTATGTCTATTTATTTTGTATATTTTTTTGAATATGTATATATGATATAGCTATTTGCCTTTTAAAAATAAAAGATTGAGATAGAAGAGTGAAAAAATAAATAAAAAATAAAAACGAAAAATAAAATTTTGAAAAAATAGAAGAAAGAGATATAGAAACTTGAAATAGAAGTGTAAAAACAAAAGTGAAAAAAAGAAGAAGAAGAAGAAGAAAACGAAAAAATATAGGAAAAGGAAAAAAAAACAAAGAAAAAATAAATGAAAAAAAAGAAAAAGGAAAAAAAATAGAAGAGAAGTAGAAGAGAGAAAATAAAGGGGAAAGAAAAAGAACTTAAAAGAAAAAGATTAAAAAAATGAAAAAACTAACAAGAAAAAATAATTAGAGATAAAAGAGAATGATGTTTTAAAATTTTAAAGATCATGGAAATAATAATCTTCATATTTGAGTTTGATTTGAAAAAGGAATCTGCTAGTTTAAATAAGAGTAATTTATGAAAATTTAATTAGATGAGATAATTATTCCTTATTTAACTCAACTAATTTGAGTAAAACAAAGAAAGTAAATCTTGTTGTATATGTATTTGTATAGCAGCAGTTTACTTAAATACAAATACAATTTACTATTTTTCGTAATTATGAAACTGTTGTTATAAAAATTACAATTAAGACTCTATAGTTGTTATTTCTGAATTTTTCCCTTTGAAGCCTCTAAGTTCCATATCCACTCTACTTATACCCTGTTTGGCGGGTTAAGTTCAGAAATGATCTTAAAATGAGTTGGCCTTGATATTTCGTTCCTCGTAGAAAAAGTCTTACGAAAATGGTCTTATGCCAATAATCAAGTCTTCAGTCAATTGGTGGAATTCTAAACAAGAACTCGAGACTTGAAATGAATCCAAGTGCTTTGTTATTATTACAGTGTTATCTGCACCCAGCCAATAAGTAGAGATATGGAGAGAGGGGACAGCTTTGTCCTGTAGAATGAGTGTGAAAAGCAGAATCCTCAGAATCGTATGATTTACATACCTGACGAAATGAAGTCCCAATAAAAGTTGACTGACCTGGCTCTTCAATCGACGATCTACTGCTCCCTCAACATAGCAGATGCGTATGCTTTGATTCGAAGGAGTGGTCTTGATTTTTTGACCCCGCGTAAAAGCGCTTACACATAAGACAGATGTTCATGAGATTTCAAGAAGATGAACCAACACAATTGACGAGAAGTTTTGCCTTATAAACAAGAGTTAGAACTTAGATATGTTGTACATAAGACCGACGTTCTAATGCTTAACCGTAAGGCACATGTTCATAACATTTCAACACAATGAACCTACATACTTGACCACAAATTTTGCCTTATAGGCAAATCTTAGAACTTATTTGTCGGGGACAAAAAATCAAGAACACAAACTTCGGAGAGAAAAAAATTCAAGATCAGACACTTTAAGGGACACCAGGCTACGCATAATTTCCTGTAAACTGCTTATTTTGAGAAGCATTTTTATTACAATAGCTTTTTCAAAAAATGCTTTCGAAAAAAAAAGGGGAAATGAGTCAGAAATATATTTAAACTTTGGCGAAATTTACTGTAACACGCCTCGACTTTGCGACGGTCCTATGACCTCCCTCTACTATTTATTACCGTATTTTTGTGATATATATTTGTCCAATTGAACCACTTCAGACCTTTATTACTGTATTTTTGTAACATATATTTGTCCAGTTGAATCACTTCAGACCCTCATGCGCTTAATGTGCGTGTGGTCCAATTAGACAAATATATGCCACAAAAATATGATAATAAATAGTCGAGGGAATCATAGGATCCCGCAAAGTTGAGGCGTGTTACAACAAATTTCGTCAAAGTTTAGATATATTTCGAATTTTTTTTTTCCGAAGAACTATGTATGTTTGACTAATTTATTTTTCATTTTTGTGTTTGGCTAAATATACAAAAATTCCAACTAACATTACAACTTCTAAACAACCACCACCCACCCACCAATTATTTAAAATTACTCTTTAACTTCAACAACAAAAATTCAACTGACACATACAACAATTGAATTTTTAGTTCAATGGAAACTGCCTATAATGTTTCATTAATAATCAAGAATCCATCAAATGAAGATGAATTTCTACTTGTTAAACAAAACCCACCTCCAAAATTCAATGATATTGAATATGATTCCTTTTTAGATTCCCCTTTATGGGATTTACCTTCTTCACCATTATTATTACTTCTTGATTCTCCTTCAATTAATCAAATTTCCATAAATGTCCCTCAATCTTGTTCACATGGGGTTGATTTAAGTCAATTTGATCTTAATTCAGCTATTCACAAGGTACCCTCAAAAATTCTACTCATATATATATATATATATATATATATATATATATATATTTAAAATTTTAAATTTGTATTGATGTTTGTCCATATTAGTAGCTGTAGTATTATTCTCGTAGTTTCTTGTCCTTCGATTTATGTTACTATATGTTGTTTTTGTACTTTGACTATCATATTATTTTGTTGCAGTACGGTTTTGTTATTGTCAGTTGTTTGTTGTACTTTGACTATGGTGTTATTTTGTTG
>NC_061121.1:2662965-2672058 GCF_002878395.1 Capsicum annuum
GCAAGAAACGTGCTTTTCGTACTCAGTAATACTTCCTTTATCCAAAATGATGGACTTCAAAGCATAAGGGTAAGATTATCTTATTTCGGACTGATTTGTGTAGTTTGCTTTTGAAGAACTAATCTAAATAGCTGCCCACAAAATCGCTTGAACTCAAGATAGCGGAAAAATGTATAATCCATGTGTAACTCAAATATAATTATGCGTAATCAGTGTATAATCTATGTAATAGTAAATCCGATCGGTTATTTTTGTAAAGATCCTTTTTTTTCAAAGATAAAATTTACATATGATTGAAATATATGTCCTTTAAAGGATACTCGAAATTTGCGTAGTATAAAGGTCCTTCTTTTAGCGAAAGAAAGTAGAATTTCTGGCTAAATGAACAGTCAGATTATTTGTGTAAAACTGAAAGTAGTCTTCGTAAAGTTACAATACTTGTTCTCAATGAATATTCCTTAAGAGGACCGTCTCCACATTTCACAGTCGATACATATGCATATCTTGCGATATTTAGTTATTAAGCTTGTAGGTGATGCTTATTGTAGGTTCTAGAGCAAGTGGAATTAGACAATGCCACAATCGAGTGGAAGTTCCTGAAGTACGTACAAGAACCTGAATTTGGACCAGGATTGCCGGTAAAGACCGTCTACATCGTTGGAGCTTTGGATCCTAAAAATGGCAAATTGAAAGGTTTGACTGACTTCAATCAAATATTTAGATGAATAATGGGTCTTACATTATACTTTATAGTCTTAATAAAGAATGACGAATGGGTTATGAATGACAAAATTACCATCTTTTTTATTCTTCCCGAGCTCTCTCTCTCTCTCTCTCTCTCTCTTTTTTTTTTTTTTAAATGACTGTTGAGATTGTAACATGGTAACTCGTGTTGAACAGATGTTGAGTTCTGCAAGTGGATGAGCATCGAAAGATGCATTAGTATGCTTACTGAAGTGAAGCCTAGCAGCGACCGTATAGGATCATTGGTGGTTGTTGGTCTTCTGAATGATTCAAATAAATCCGGGACTTGGAGAATTCCTCCCACCTTGCGATGTCAGGTTTGTTATTATGTCTTATGCTTGCTGACCTGTCAAAGTTGTCATTTATGAAACGATAAATGAATAATAGATGGACAACTAGTGGTGTGTCACATAGCAAGAGGGAGTATGAGTATCATGAAAAGCGTCAGTACCAATTTGACGCTGATATTTCATGGCACCTAAGCAGAATTTTTCTGGAGACCTACAGACTGCAGCCAAGAAAGATCGTAAGGGAATATTTATCAAAAACTCCCCGAGATTGTCATTCATTCTCATGGTTCTTTGTTTCGGAAAGCGGATGATTTAACATTTGAACATGTAGATATGAAAATTTTGCGTCTTTGATTCTTTTTATCATCTTAAGGATAAAATACTGTCGACTAGGAACTGATGTTTTTTCTCATGTTTCAGGAGTACCCTCTTGGTGTTAAAGTTATACCGATGGAAAGTAGAACAGCTAAGCCTTTTCGCACGACAAATTTAGTTGTTTTCCTGCCTGAAGGCAATGCTAGTGGGAGTGACGATAGTTTTGTCGCTCATGGGGAAGCACTCATAGTAGACCCAGGATGCAAGTCTGCTTCATATGAACAGGTTAGAGCTAGTACATGATCTACTTCTTACTGTTTTTTATAACGTGCAACAAACAAATGATATTTTCTTAGTCCTATAAGTGAAGCCAGAGAATGCCGAGAATAATCCTCTCAAGCAACTGCTTTCACAATTTTTGGTCTTAGGCCGACAGGGTTAGCGATTCCCTAGTTGTACACTTGTTGGTAGATTTCTTTTGAAGTGCGAGACTTTCACAGGACTACCAAGGTCTTTCCAAATTGTCTAAAGATTGGTTGACTATAACTCTATAACGGTCATGTAAACAAGCAATCGAGGCAAATGCTAGTATGAGTGAGTAAATTCTGAGCAATTGCTTTAGGAGTTACGTTCCCTTCTACTGAAGAATGGTCGAAAATATTGGCCAAAATGCCTCAAATTTTAGGTGACAGTAGATAAGAGCTGATTAAAGAGAGACCCTTCGCTATCCAAATATCTGTCTTTCGCAGTTCTGAGCAATTGGCATGTCTCTTTGTTGCTACATTTCGTGTGTGTTTGCTTACCACCACATAGGTTATGATAATGCCTTAATGATTCACCTTTCTGGCCAAAAGCTTTGCTCTTTATCCTATGATCTTCCTTGCCGGTTATGCGATGCTTACATTTTGGATTAGAAAGTAGTAGATATGGTTTGTTAAAAGAAAATGTCAAGTTTTGACACTTTCAATTGCAAAAGCTGTAGACGAGGTAAAGCTGAGAATATTTGTTCAATGTCGTACGTTCAATAGCTTTACCTTGGTTAATAGGTTCCTGCATGTGTTTCTCTTTTCTGTATGTTTTGGTATTCTGTCTCGGAGTGGTTTAGACTCTAATTATGTTTCTCCTCTTTGTTCTTTTTTTTCTTTCTGGTAATTGGTTCCGCCTCTTATGCTGTTTTTACATCTCGATGGCCTGATTTGGATTACCAGCTCAAGGAAATCATTGCTGCTTTGCCGAGAAAACTAGTCATCTTTGTGACGCATCATCATAATGATCATGTTGATGGTAAGTAGCTGCAGAAACTTTCACATATAGGCCTGGAAACATTCACCTGCTTAGTGTAACCGCCTTATGCTATACACAACATTTGATTTTCTAACACGGATGTCGTCATACTCATCAAGGGTTATCCTTATGCATTTTCCTTTTGTTTCAAATGATATCCCACTTTTCATGTAAAGGAAGTTATAAGTTTCATTTTCTTTTCATCTGGCCTTTTTTATGGATTGGAAAAAATTCGCCTTGCAGTTTTATGAAAAATTTCCTTTATAAAAACTGGCTCGGCAAAAGCTGGTTGACTAATTGCAGCATGAATTTAGTGGATGTCAATTTCAATAGCAACTGGGAAAACATATAACATGATGAATAGTTTCTTTATTTTTGTAGTTTATTTCTGAAACTTGATCTGGTGATCCATGTGCTTCCTGTTTTGCTCAGGTCTTTCAGTAGTCCAGAAGTACAGTCCTGATGCTTGTCTTTTGGCTCATGAAAATACGATTCGTCGAATTAGAAAAGGTCAGAAGTTTTTCAATTGTATAGAATTGTGTCTATCTTCCTATAATTAGTTCATCTAATTATTTAGATAGTTATTCGTCGTATAGATCTTCCATGTTTTATTACGAATCTGTGTGCTTTCCTCTGTTTTCTAATACTTATGGGTGCCGTATTTATGTTATGTAATCTAGTTCTGTGCTTTACTATGAGTTTGTGTGGTATCTCGTGACTTGAGCCGGGGG
The DNA here is from genome assembly GCF_002878395.1 of Capsicum annuum. Lineage (NCBI taxonomy): Eukaryota > Viridiplantae > Streptophyta > Magnoliopsida > Solanales > Solanaceae > Capsicum > Capsicum annuum. The sequence continues at coordinate 2,666,330 of NC_061121.1, forward strand.
TCTATCGGAAACAGCCTTTCTACTTCTTTAGAGGTAGAGGTATGGACTGCGTACATCTTACCCCCCCAGACCCCACTAGGTGGGAATACACTGGGTTTGTTGTTGTTGTTGTTGTTGTAATTATTTAGATAGTTGTCTCTTTTACTTTACATCCTATTCTTTCTAAAAGTTGTTTAGCTTTTTAGAGATATACATGTAAGTAGAAAATTTAATGATCTTCTAGTACGTATATTATTATTTTACTGATGTTTTGATGCTCAAAACAAAAAGCTCTCTTTATGGAAGGGGTTTGGGGGGAGGGGGATTCAGTATCTGCAGTTTTTAACTAACAGGAAGAGTTGCTATTGTCTATGACTCATGGAACTATTTCATGCTCCATTTACATCTTGTTAATCTCACAGTATACGTGAAACTGAAATATTCTTTATCAAGTAAATGAATTTAGCACCTTAAAAGTAATTTCCGTGTGATGCAGACGATTGGACTCTCCCATATGTTTCAGTTTCTGGATCTGAGGAAATTTCGATAGGAGGTCAGAGATTGAGAATTATCTCAGCACCGGTAATCTCACTTTATATATCCTAGTTTCCTAAACAGGATCAACATTTCCCCATGAATTTCGTTAATGACATTCATTTTCTTTGGTCTCTTCTGATACTCATTTCTTTCTTGAAGGGATTCATTGTAAGAATAGTGAACTACACTTATATGTAGAATCTATAGGACTTTCGCTTGAGAAACGATCCATCTGAACAATTTTTCACGTTTCCAACTCATTGCTGTTCTCTGTTTGTTTGTTTGTTCTTTTTTCTGGGGTCGGGGGTGGGATAGGGTGAGGGGTGTTTTTTAGGTCAAATTTTTTAATTATGTAGGAATCCTCTGAAGCATTAACCTAAAGCACCTCTCTGTATGTCTGTAGAGAACAAGCCGCAAAAGTAGTTCCTATCGGCTATCTTTGTTGAGTGAGTCTTTTTCACATCTACACTGCCAGTCTGACACCAGATTAATTCCTTGACGTATCTACCATAAAGTTATCCCTGTTTACGAATGGCCTTTCTGAATAATTGGTAGTGGCGTTATTTTCATTATCAGTTCTATATTTACATTGATGCTACAGGAGAAACTATTTCCTTCTACATTGACGCACTAATAGCTAGGTGTTGCAGAAGTGGAAACTCTTGACGACTTGATTGTTAAAAAGTCTTTACTAGAGCATGGTGAAGTTGTGATTAAACTTAATACCAAACGGTGCAAGAAATGAATCAAGTTAAAAGTCATCTCCTAGTTTTACTTCCGTATAACACAGTCCGACTTTCTTTTAATCATTTTCTGAAACTTTAACATGTTCTTTTGGTGACAATATTGTGATTCAGGGACATACAGATGGACATATGGCACTGCTTCATGTTAGTACAAACTCGTTGATTGTAGGGGATCATTGTGTGGGGTAAGATATTTTAGATCATGAAAATTCATTTCCTTTAACAAATGGGCATTTTCACTTGATAAATAATTTGTGGACATGCCTACTGATTCTTAATGTAGTTTCCTAGTCCTTCTGAACAAATTTTTAGCTTTCGATGATGATACGGAAAATAACCTGTTCAAGAATTCTGTGATTGTGTTGGCCAACTTTGCATTTGTTTTTCATAGCTTCGATCATTTCTTAAAAATTGCTAATTTGGTGTATCCTTTGGTTTTCAGCCAAGGAAGTGCTCTTTTAGATGGTGCGTCTGGTGGAAATATGAAGGTAAGTTAACGTTAGCATCTCTATGCTTCTTTTTGCCACTATGTCATACGTGGAATACTAAATTGCTACTTTTATTTATGTTTTACGGCAACACACTTTTTTATAGTACTTTTGCAAATACGCTGAATGAGATATGAAATAAAGCAAGTAGGGGGTTGGGGTGTCAGCAAAAGTGCATTTCTGAATTCTGTAAAGCTAAATTACTATCTACTTTTGCTAGTTTTGTTTCCGCTCTTTTCTATAATACCCTTGTGCATACGGAATAAGATTAGAATTAGAGCAAGTAGTCGGCGGTCATATGATTTTTTATTATGTTCAAGCGTGACTTAGTTTTTTCCTCTTTTCAAAATTCTCAGTATTGACATTTCAACATTTTTATACAGGATTACTTTGAGACGACGTACAAGTTCATTGAGGTCTCGCCTCATGCTTTGATTCCAATGCATGGAAGAACTAATATGTGGCCAAAACACATGCTCTGTGGGTATCTCAAGTATGAAACTCGTACCTCTTATGACGCATTCGATATATGTTTTTACCCAGTGTCTTTTCTGTCTATCGGCCGTTGGCAATATCATTGGAAATTAATATATGGTTAACAATAATGCAGAAAACCTGCATGTTTCCTTGATGCCTTCTCCCACGATGTAACTCTTGTAGTCTTGTTTAATTGAACATTCTGCTAATATATGTCATAGGCTGTGAAATTTGTTCATTTAGTAATATGTTCACTTACGTTGGTTAAGCTAGATGCCAATCAAATTATCATTCTCAGAAATGTATAAAACAAATTCACGGATAGATTCAATCGATGCACATCTAACTTACTATTACCTGGGATTATCAGAAACCGGAGACAGAGAGAATCAACCATCTTAAAGGCCATAGAGAATGGCGCCAAAACGTTGTTTGACATAGTTGCTTACACTTATGCGGATGTTGACCGAAGCCTCTGGTTTTATGCCTCATCAAATGTGAAACTGCATGTGGATCATCTAGCACAGCAGGACAAGTTACCAAGTGTATGTCTTCTTGGCTCCCTTGTGATTCAACAACAATTCATTATATGTCAGAGCTTATCTTCATGATAACTCCTGTTTAGCATATGCACGTCTGATCTATTTCAGTTTCAGTGTTCTATTGTCTGAGCGAGGATGTCATATTTAAGGATCAATAATAAGCGTACTAAAATTGACGCTCCTCTTTGTAAATCCGTAACGCTTGTCTGTCTTAGCAGCTTTTGAATGAGTAGTTCAAAAATTTTGTAGCTGTTTTCACGTTAAATGATATACATGCTTATTTTTCTTGAATTACTTAATCGTGAAGTAGATATATTTGTTTGTCCATCATGCAGAAACTTTTGGTGATTTATAGAATTAGATTCGGCCAGTTGGATCCCATAGAAAATAATTGACGAGAGATTCCATGCATGCCAACACTTTTGAGTGCTGATTTACTCTATGTCTGGCTTGTGTCTATATATAGTTGCAATAGTTGGGCCATTGATTCATATGCCTTTAGTAAATTGATTAGGATCCCAAACTTTTCTCTGTCATGTGCAGGATTTCTCGTTAGAAAATTTCTATCGCAGTTGTGCTGAGTTTGCTGGCATGGTGCATAAAATATAAGGGAACTTTCAGAAAGCTACCCCCAAAGACTGGCAGTTAGCTTTCTTCGTATTGGTTGGACGACTACTTGTAATAGCTAGTCTGTACTGCCTGCATACATTACGTCAGATACAGTCTTGAATGCAGATCGTTTTTCTCAATTATATACGAGTACAACCTGTACAACTACTTCTGTTCGTGCTCTTGGCTATCATATTGTCATTTCCATCATCAATTTGCAGGATTTTTCGGTCCAAAAGTTTCAGGCAACTTGTGGCCTGCGTTTCCTTTTTAGGTGGGTATTGGAATTATCAAGTAATACAATAAAGCATCACCCGGTGAGAGCATCCTTATTAGTCGGTACTGGGGCCGTGGCCATCGGTTATTTAGCTGTATCCTTCTCCGCAAAGAAACAAAGATTTTTCTAGTTGATGCCAACGCTTCTTTCTCCGGAAGGCAGAAGCTGGCTACCGGCAGGCTACAGGTCTCATCCTCCCTCTCATTGTACCAGAAGCTCTAGTAAAAGCGTGACGATGTTTCAATGCTATTTTTAGTAGTAAAATACGATTGATAGTGTTGTGCGCATAACTCGCCATAATTGTTCTGCTTGTCTGCATTTCTGATACTTCTTTGTGGCTAAAAGAACGAGATTGGATCAATATTAGAATTGTAAGACAAGATAGTGTTAATTGATCACACTACTTCCGCGACAGTTATTACCGAAACCATCTTTTATTTATCAGTGCCTGCTATTTCATCGATGAATCCTTCACGTAGCTCAATAGTTCTATATAGTATCTTCTCTTTTAATGATTCATGCATATTCATAATGTCATTCTGCACAAATAAGTTGTTCAATCTCCTGGCTTTGCCACTTTTATTGAGCTAGTGGATGTCTTCTGCTACAATATCTGTCCCCTTATTACTCACAGATGATTTTTAGCGTTTGTGTTCTTGTTCAAGTTTAATTTCATACATGGGCCAGGCCTAGCAGTGGCGGACTATGTTGCTCGGACTCTTCAAAAATATCAACGGGTGCGTGTCGGATTTGCCAAAGCTAGTATATTTTTGGAGAATCCGATTTGGGTGTAGCATCGAAAGCGAAGAGTCCTCACAACTTAGGTGGTGGATACAAGATTTTCACTAAGAGGGTTCGGTTGAACCCGTTCCGCCCATCTAGCTTCTGCCTTGGGGCTGGTTACAATGCATTTCCTTAACCTTCTGGTTACATAATATTGAAGGGGAGCCTCGGAGTAACTGGTAAAGTTGCTGTCATGTGACCAGAAGGTCACGGGTTCAAGCCTTGGAAACAGCCTCCGGCTGAAATGCAAGGTAAGGTTGCGTACAATATACCCTTGTGGTGGTGCCCTTCCCCGAACCCTGCGCATAGTGGGAGCTTTGGTGCACCGGGCTTCCCTTTTTCTGTTCTTTCTTCAGATCTCATAATTGCAGTTTTTACTTTTTAACTGCAATTAAAACAAAAACCACACCTACTTCTTTTCATTTCACATTTTTTCTTTCCCCATGTCAACACTTCCCATGCTGCATTTGCATTTATTCCTCATTTTCACTCACTTTATACACATCATAAATTGAGTCCATTTACTATCACTTTATACAAAATCATTTTCAAATGTTCAAATTTTCTGTTAGAGAAATGAGTTTCCATCTTGTTACTACCATAGTCTTTACTTTATCTATGTCATTTTTTGTACTACTATTAGCCTTATTCATCAATGACCAATTCAAGAAGATTGTTATCTATGAAGATATCTACTTGCCTCATCAATCACCAATCTACAATCTCTCCATCATCTCTACACATCTTGTTTGCAACACTAGTTCCAATAGGAGCGTGGCGTTGAATGACTGGCTCTCTCCTAAGGGTGTTTGGCACTCGATGAGCGATGAAGAACTCATGTGGAGAGCTTCAATGGTACCTCAAATTGAGAAGTACCCGTTTAATCGAATCCCAAGAGTGGCATTCTTGTTCTTAACAAGAGGAAGATTGCCATTGGCACCTCTTTGGGAGATGTTCTTTAAAGGACATGAAGGGTTGTTCTCAATATACCTTCATACTTCACCAGATTTCAACTATGAACCTCCTCCATCTTCTGTGTTTTATCAAAGAAGGATACCCAGCCAGGTTCAACTACACTTCCTTTTTAGCATTTTTTTTTACGACATGACGAGATTCGTGTCAGGTAAGCCCAGTATGGGGATCGTAAAGCGTTCCCTACCAAGTTCTCCGTTTGTAAGGTTCAACTCCGATACATTTGATTAAGAGCGGAGGGAACCCCACCATCCAGACTAGTCAAGATTCGTGTCAGGTAAGCCCACTGTGCGGATCCTAAAACTTTCCCTATCAGGTT
>NC_061121.1:2675058-2715526 GCF_002878395.1 Capsicum annuum
CAGCTTGCGCGCCGGTTGGTCGACCATAGTCGGCATGACTTCATAAACGAATGTATATTCTATATATGCATCGACAATGTAATGTATTTTCGAAATATCAGATTAGGTTGATCTACAACGTATAATTCTTGAGCCTGAAAAGTAATCTAGAAAACTCACGAGGAATATGATCTTGATATTATCGAGTTTACTATAACTAGTTAAATTACACTAATAATATTTCATCATCACTTTCCAGAGATTGAATAGTTGAATATACGCTCGGTGTATACACTAAGAATGAAAAAATTATATAGCAGGTTAGTTATCATTCACTTTCACGAGACACATATATATTGAGAAAAAAACATTATATTCCAAAATTAATTTCTCTTTTAGAATCATTTTTTTCTTAAATTAAGTAGAATTTTGTTGAATTACACACCTCATCTAAATTGCAATAACTTAATCTTATGACATTAACAATGAATTTGGAAATTACACCACAACAAAGTAAATAATTAACTAGTAATCACATGCATAGTCATTGATAAATCCCAATTTACTATTTATTTTTATAATTAAATTTACAGCTAGCTTTTACCATACAACTATGCAAATATAATAAACAATGCCACAAGGACTTTGGATTCATCTAGCATCTTTTGACAATATTAAATAATTTATTTTATAGCTCGTTTGATATGTATAACTAACTAATCTATTTTGAATCTACCAACATCGGTTGTGGTGTAGCGGATGGAGCTGCTCCACCCTTAATCAGAGGTCAAGGGTTCGATCCTGGGTATGGAGAAAACTCTATTGGGAGCGCTGCCACTTTAATGGGCCCTGCAATGCGCGATCCAGGTTAGTCGGGGCTCTAATGCGGACATCGAACACCGGATAGGAAACCGAAAAAAAATCTATTTTGAATCTGATAAGTTATCATGTCACGGAAACTAAAATCCATAAACTTAAAATCTTGGATTAATCTCTGCAAAGGCGAACCTAGCTTAGAAGCTATGAATTCACATGAATCAATAATTTTTATCCGATGTGTTACGATAATCACAAATATCTATAAGTTTGATCGTGAATGTAAATATTATTGTATTATTAACTTGAAGCAATTATGAAATTAAAAAATTTTAAATTCTAAATTCGCCTCCGATAATTAACTAAATTCGTGTATATAACTTGTCTCAGGCATATTTGTTGTTGTTACTAATTTATTTTTCCCCTCTATAAAAAAGTTGACTTTTAATTATTAATATAAAATAATTTGGACATTTTTAACGAGATTATTCCTTGTGACGAAATACATATGTTTAAAAATACAGAATTTTTTTTTACCCCTTAATTAATTCTTAATTCATAACATATAGTTTTAAAAAGTAATTGTTTTGCTTACTAATTATTGTTTTGATAAAGTCTAAGCATATTTTATTTGGTGGATTAATGGATGTTGAATATTTAACAACCTAGTTAGTCAACCTTAATAGAAAAATTAGGGATGTCATTAACCACATTCTCTATGTATAAAAAATAATATATACCAAATTATTATTAATCCCTCCATTTAATTTTAGTTGTCACATTTTGATTTGACGTACACCTATAAGAAATATAATTACTATCACGACTATTTTATCGTAATATTTCTGTTAATTGATGTTTATTATTGTGTCTTGAAATTAATTTGAAGAGTAAACAACTAATGCTAAGGGTAAAATAAGAAAAAGATTTGTCTTTCTTGATATGTCAAAAATGACAAGTAAAAATAAAAACTCAATTAGAAATAAATAACAAATAAAAGCGAACGAATGAAGTATTATTAACTATATATATACAAGGGTTTTCAATTGACCGTCCTTCAGTGCTATCCCTAAATAACTGCATATGCATATACAGACACAGGCAAATTCATAATTACGCTCCGTGAATTCAACCTTTAAGATTCTCAACATTGAACTGATAGTAGTTTTATAATTATGAATTCATACCTACTACTTATTACACTTTTAGTGAATTTCTACACATAAATTTATGTGTCATATTGAAATTACATGCATCGAAAAAAAATGCGTACATAATTCGTCGCTAATATGTTTGTAAATAGGTCGTACATAAAATTATTTTTTTAATAATTTATTTTTATTCTGTCATTAAAAAAATTTATCGACGTATTTTTGTTGTTCAACAATAGAAGGTGTTAGTCGATAATTTGTATTTATTTTATAATGTGAGTTCAGATGAATTCGTTGTTGCAATACTACATCGGTACTTATAAAAATATATATTATATATTCATTGAGTTGATATAAACGTCGATGACAAGTCACACACACACATATATATTTTAGTTTTTCATCTGGTGTCCGGTACCCGCATTGAAGCCTGACTAATCCTGATTAGCACTGCGTAGGGCCCATTCTAGGGAAGCGCTCCCTACCAAGGATTTTTCCATATCCAGGATTCGAACCCGAGACTTCTGATTAAGGGAGGAGCAGACCCGTCCACTGCACCTAGAGCCGTCAATATGGGCCATGCCCGTTGGGCCAACCCGAGTAGACCTGTAATTTGATGGAGTTAGGCTTCAGTTTTTGCAGCCCATTTAAGAACAGAGCTTTTTAACCCGGCCTGAATAAGCCCGTGGCCCGTTGGGTTTGAGCAATGTGGGTTGGGCTAGCTCGTGAGCTGGCCCGTAAGTCAAATACATGCAACTATTTCAATTGTTTATTAGTATTTTTATTTGGTTCGAAGGATATCATGTCAAAAGTTATTTAATTTCGTTATTAGGAGTATTTTTTTGGGTGTTGGAGACTTGATAAACAAGTATTAATAACTATGTAATATTGTCTGACAATATTTATGCTTATTAACATTCTAAAATTAAATTACAAAATATTATTTTTTAAAAAGTGGACTGACCTATAAGGCCCGCATATTAATGGGTGGGCTTGGTGTTTTTTGGCCATCATTTTGATATATATATATATATATATATATAGGTCAATGGTGATGGCCTTATGTTTTGGGGAACTTTATTGAAAAGTCATCTTCAATGGCAGCTAATTGCAACAGAAAATTGGACCAAAAACTAGAGGCCCCTTTGACCAACTAACTATAATTCTCAATTATTGCTTTTTATTATTCTTTTCTTTTTTCTTTTTTATTTTTACACATTAAAATTATAAAAATTGCAATTTTCTTAATAAATGAAAACTAGCTGCCAACTAAAAAAAGACAATAAAAAGAAACAATTAGAGGAAGGTAGGTATCATTTGAGACCTTGTACAAATTAAATTTGCAATTTGAATGTGCTTTGAAATTGTCTTTATTCTTTAATATTTATTTATTTATTTCATTTTTATTTATTTTTTAGATTTTAGTTTTTGGTTTGAGATCTCTATTATTTGGTTTGAACTTGATCGAAATTTCCCATAAAAGTAGAGAAACTATTTTCAGAAGACCCTCGGATCAGTGCAACAAATCCAAGTATGAAAACTGAAAGAAGAAAATATAGCAACTAATGAGGAAAGCAGCAGAACCTAAAGACAGGACAAGAACAACAATAAAATAAAAGCAGCAGAACCTAAAGACAGGACAAGAACAACAATAAAATAGTATGATAATCACACACCGTAAACAACATATGATGATAGCTAGCCAAAACAAGAACTACTATAATAATAGACGACATATACCAACAATCGATGAACAATAACAAAATAGTATGATAATCAAACGCCGTAAATAATATATGATGATAGCTAGCAAAAGCACGAACTACTATAATAATAGACGACATATACCAACAAGCGACAAGAACAATAACAACATAGTATGATAATCAACACCATAAACAACATATAATAATAGCTAGCAAAAGCAAGAACTACTATAATAATAGACGACATATACCAACAAACGACAAGAACAATAACAACATAGTATGATAATCAAACACCGTAAACAACATATGATAGCTCGTAAAAACAAGAACCACTATAATAATAGATGACATATACCAACATGCGATAAGAACAACAATAAAATAATATGATAATCAAACTCCGTAAATAACATATGATGATAGCTAGCAAAAACAAGAACTACTATAATAATAGACGAGTGCATAGGCGGAGCCAAAATTTTCACAAGGGGGTTTAAAATAAAAATAAAAACTAATCAAAAGGGGTTCGACATCAATTATCTATACATAAAATATCAGTTTGGTAATGTATAAACAGTATAATTTTTCGCCGAAGGGGTTCGATTAACCCCCATTACACATGCTGGCTCCGCCCCTATAGACGACATATACTAACAAGCCTAAAAACCCTAAAAAAGCATGACAACCCTCGACTAATATGCGTCCTCCACACCCTCGTATCTAAGACCACGTCTTTCTAAAAGAATTAAATAGGCACATTTTTTTTCAATTTTCCAATTGGCCAAATTTGTCCCATTATTAATTAAAATTAAATTTCCATTATAAAAGGTACATTGAATATAGGGGACCTTAGTATATAGAAACTTCTATGGGTCTCAAATTCCCCAAAATTTGTTCATTCCACTTTATGCACATGCCATTTCCTTTCTTTTTCCTTCTATTATTTGGATTTTTTTAATTTTATTTTTTTGACTTTTTCAATAATATTTTCTTTCCAAAAATAAAAATCCACTGAATTTGAACTATCTAAAAGTCAGTTTGACGGCTAATACGTGTTGGTTTTAGGTCATATATATATGAAAAATATTAAATGAATTTACATACGGTTATTTTAATGTATTTTTAAAAATTAATTTTTAATGTAATTAATACATATTTATTAATTAACATTGTTATAATTATCTTTTTATATGACTTGATTCTGTAAATATTTTATGCGACGACAAAGCTAAAATTTTGAGTTTATCAATTTTGAATGTTTAAAACACTTATTCGGTTATTTGATAAATTATAATTCATCACGAATATAAAGTATGAGCTAGAATTATTAAATTTTATCAAAATCATATGAGAATTATAGCTCCATCCTTGATTTTATACACAATCAGTTCATAGAGCTACTTTCTGCTAAAATTTGACTCGTCGATAATATTTTTGATGAATTTTCTTCTAAAAACCTATCAATAAATCAGATTTTGACGTGATATTCATAAAAAAAAAAAAAATTAAATTATTATTTATGGAAAATGTTTTAGCAATATTCTATCAAATCTAAGCCTTGTAGCAATTTTTTATCGAAAACCTTTTGGCGATGAGTCAAATTTCGACGAAACATTCAATTCTAGAAATTAACGATTTTTTGATAATGAAAATAAATATAAACCCTATCTAAGGAAAAAAAAAAATCTCTTTTAAGTCCTCCCCAAGTTTCAAGTTACATTAAATTCATATGCCTAAATTAAAATAATTATTATCATAATCTTTATATATGGAAAAGTTATAATATTTACTAGTTACTACTATAGAATGTTTGTTAATTAAAACGCCACTCTCAATATCTACATTTTATTTTATAACAAAAATACTCCAAGTTTGACTTATATATTCCAAGTTGTAATAATAACCAAAGTACCATTTTTCTTGTTTTATTATTATTATTGGTATATATAATATTACTTGACCTTTTTTTATTTTTGGTACTATAGTCTATATATACAAGACTTCTTTTTCTTCATTCAAATTATTTTTCTCTTTCTTCTTCTTCTTGCTTCTTCTTCTTCCTTAACATCATGAAGAACCAAAACCAAAATTCCATAACAATGGCTATAAAATTATTTAATACTCCATTAAACATATTAAATCTTCTTTCTTCATTTTTCTTCTTTGCATGTGGTTTAACATGTGGTATTATTTTAACTTTTTATTTCAACAATTTTAATCTAAATTTACAAGTTATTAATAGCCAAATTTTGAACTATTCTTCATCTATTTCATCACAACTATCACCACCAGCAGTACCAGTACCGATGATTCATCGATTAGGGTTTACTGATTATATTAAACCATATAATATACAACATGATATGAATGATGATGAGTTGTTATGGAGAAGTTCAATGGTGCCAAAAGTTAAAAAATTTCCATTTAAAAGAGTGCCAAAAATTGCTTTTATGTTTTTAACTAAAGGGCCAATTTTATTATCACCACTTTGGGAGATGTTTTTTAAAGGATATGAAGAGTTTTATTCAATTTACATTCATTCAAATCCTTGTTATAATCAAAGTGAAGTTGTTGAAAGTCCTATTTTTCATGGAAGAAGAATTCCTAGCAAGGTTAGTATACTTTTATATTATATAGTTTTTTTTTTTTTGGTTTCTCTTTTATATTATGGTTTTTTATTTGTTATAATTAATGAATTTTTAATTACGTAAGATGGAAGTTCGGTATTTAAGTGGAGAAGGGTAGAGGGATGAACCGACTTGAGGTTTTGGGTGAAGGGATGGACCCAGTGGCAGACCCACGATTTATGGATCGTGGTGCTCGTGAGGTTTAAACACATATATTGACGTCCAAACGTTTAAGGTTAACCAAAACATTTAACAATCTTCTTGATTTCCTGGGTGCTTTTTTGAAGCTTATGTCAATTTTTATATTTTTAAAATATAATTATATCTAATATGCGTTGGATTTAATGGGTGTCGGAGCACCAAAAAAATGTATATAAATCCACCCCGAATGGACCAATTATCTATCATGTTTTGTAGCATGCAACATTGGTGACGATGTTCGGTATTTGTATTAGGGTCCAAGGAAAGGTATATCAAAGTCTCGAACTCAAAACTTTGATTTATGAGGATGGAGAAGTACTTACGACTCCAACACGACTTCTAAGTGAGAATCACTTGTAGTGAGAGGAGATAGGTGCAATGTGTATTACTAATTGATCCTCAAAAATTTATGTGTCCTAATAAAAAAATTAAATATTAATTAAGCTTCAGACAAATATGAGATAACAGATATTTTGTAAAAAATTAGTCAAAATAAGTAGTAGTGAAATTAGTCAAAATAAGGTTTGAGATAGTAGATATTCAGTAAAATTAGTCAAAGTATTCTAAATTAATCCTAACACAATATTATCAAAAAAAAAAAAAAAGACAAATCATATAATTTTTAACTAAATAATGAGTCTGCTAGAATTCATAAGGTTATTAAAATCTACTTTTTGGTTTATAATATTTGTCACTTTACTATGGTACGTTAGAATTAATGTATAGATTAGCTGGGGCCAAAAACAAATAAAAATTGAACCATTTTGTGATAATAGTTAAATTTGTATAGGACTCTGACAAAACATAAATTGAATATTAAAAAAATATTAAATAAAGAATATTTATAATATTTTTTTTTATTTGGTGTCCGATATTCATGTAGAAGTCAACTACATCAATATTCACACCACAAAGTTCCACGTTTGACGAAGGCGACTCCGTACCTATGAAAGCTCGAACCCCACCATACATAACCCTTGTTGGTAAACAGGGGCGGAGTTAGCCCGTCGATAGAAAAATATATCATTTATATATGATTAAAATTATTTTTTACGTATATATAGTAGGTATTGAACCTCCTTCGACTAGATTTTCTTTAATTATTAAATCTCGTGAATTAGAAATTCTGACTCCGCCTCTACTCGTAAAGGATATTTAAGTTGTTGAATTGTAAAGAAAAGAATGGAGTATTGAAGTAGTCTTATTAGACTATGATTCTTTTCTTTATGAAAATAAAAGAATAAGTCTAGAATCATGACGTTCTTTAATTTACTATTCCAAAAAAGACTAGTCAATAAAGAAAGGGAAATATTTTTAGAATAAATTGTTTTAATAGTTTGATTAGAAACAACCTCGAGAAGAAATATAAGTATAGACCTTTGTATTTTGATATTTTTTTCAATCTTATGCATAGCGAGAGTTTTAGTATCTCACATGAATTCATCAGAAACCTAGTGGTTTTTTAATTAATATCCTAGTGGTTCGTATTTATTAACATATAATAATGCTTAATCAGAAATTTCAAGTTGGACATGAAGTAACCTTTTAATTATATTATGAGTGCATGTTTTAACCCTAAAATAAAATTTTTAAGTGTCAAAACAATTTTTGGTTTTCCATTCGGTGTTTGATACCCGCATTGGAATTCGACTAATCCGAATTTGCATCGGGCAGGGCCCCATTTGGGGGATAGCGCTCCCTACCAAGGATTTTTTCATACCTATGTTTCAAATCCGAGACCTCTGATTAAGGGGATTGAGGAGCAGCAGGTTCAATTCCCAGCAGAAACAAACACTAGGTGTTTTCTTTCCATCAGTTCTAGCTTTAGTGGACAGAGTTACCTGGTACCTGTTGCTGGTGGGAGGTGACAGGTATCCCGTGGATTTAGTCGAGGTATGCGCAAGCTGGCCTGGACAAGGGACCGAGGAGCAGCCCCATCCACTGCACCAAATCATTTGATGGTAGTACCTTACGTTTCTATTGTTAGTGAAAGGTGACAAGTATCTCGTGTATTAAGTCCAAATGTGCAAAAGTTAACCCGAACATCACAATTATTAAAAAAAAATGTACCTTTCCTTTTGTGTTGGTTGGGGGGGGGGGGGGGGGGTGTATACTTAATTTTTTTTTTACTAATATAATTTAATCAATCATATCTATTTTTATTATGTTTTTGCTTAATATTTTTATTATGTTTTTGCTTAATAGAAAGTTATAAAACTTTCAATTAATGTTTGGCACCAATTATTTTTTTTTCTTTTGGAAACAATATATTTATGCAAAACCTAATTTTTCTCCCTTTTAAATTACTCTAATATTTATTTTTTTAAAAATATTTTTTCCATTTATATCATAGATTTGGTGTGACATTTGTTGATTTCATGGTCTATATGATTTGCCTATATAGTTGTATATAATATTAATGGGAACCATGTGTGCTTTAATGAGAAGCAAACTACACATGCCCCCTTGTTAGATTTTATTTGGTTTCCCACCAAACTGTTTGGTATTCGTTTTGAAATTGGATTAATTCAAATTCGTATTAAAAAACTTTTCTTTAGGCAGAGGGGCGGAGCTACCCTTACCAAGGGGTTCATCCGAACTCCTTCGGCAATAAATTATGCTATATATATGGGGTTAAAATTATTTTTTTTATATATATATATATATATATATTAGATGTTGAACCCCCTTCGGTTAGTTCGTATGTTCATTTATGAACCCCCTTAGTGAATATCCTGGCTCCGCTACTGTCTTTAAGGTTAAAATGCTTTCTACTCGATGCGATTTTATTTGCAAGATGTGAACCTAAGACCTTTAGTTAAGAATAAAAAGTTATTTGTCACGTTATTATCACATTCTTTATATTTGTTTTTGAAATTTTCCACCAATTATCTGCTACTCGTTTTGAAGTTTGACTAATTTAAATTCGTGCCAAAATGGACCTACCTTCCCCAATTTTTTTTTCTGGTGGAAATAACTTAATGCATCTAAGTACCAAAAAAGAGAGGCATTTCTTGCCTTTTTTCTAGTTATTTGTTAATTATTATATCAATTGCTTGAATTATACATCTATAATTATTAATAAATAGACTAATACCATTAAAAGTTAGATATTGTAAACTCGTTGTAGATGAAAATATTTATTTGTATTATATGTTGTTTGCATTAAATCGGACAATTTAATTTACAGAATCATAAATCAAGGTGATACTAAATATTTATACGTCAGAATAATATTTTTTGCTTACGTATCAAATGCAGGAAGTTCAATGGGGCAAAGTAAACATGGTTGAGGCTGAAAAAAGAGTATTAGCAAATGCTCTTCTTGATATCTCAAATCAAAAATTTGTTCTTCTCTCAGAAGCATGCATTCCCTTGTTCAATTTCTCAACAGTCTACAATTACCTAATGAACTCCACGAAAAATTTCGTGGAGTCATATGATCTTCCCGGCCCGGTGGGCCGAGGCAGGTATCAGAGCAAAATGAGCCCGACCATCAAGGTTGAGCAGTGGAGGAAAGGGTCTCAGTGGTTTGAAATCGACAGGGATCTCGCGGTCGAGGTAGTGTCTGACGAGACATACTTTCCCGTGTTCCAGAAACACTGCATGGGGTCGTGTTACGCTGACGAGCACTACTTGCCAACATTCGTGAACATGAAGTTCAAGGAGAGGAACTCGGGCCGGAGCCTGACTTGGGTCAACTGGGCGAAGGGCGGGCCTCACCCGGCCCAATATTACAGGACAGATGTAACCTTGGAGTTCCTGGAAAAGCTGAGGAGTGAGAGTAATTGCGAGTACAATGGTAAGAAGACAAGTGTTTGTCATTTGTTTGCAAGGAAATTTACTCAACATTCTTTAAGTAGATTATTGAGATTTGCACCAAAGGTTATGCAATTTAATCATTAATTAGGATTAATTAACACAAATTAATGTACATGAAAAAAAAATCAATTATTTTATACTGACCTTAATTTGATCACATGATCAATGGGTCATTTATTGATTCATTCTTTGATTTTGATGTTTTCTTTCCCATCAATTCAATAAAGTCTTGAGGGGGAAAAAAAATAAAAACATTATGTATACATAACAATTTTAATTTTTCTATAGAAGATTATTTTTTTTTCTCCCGTCTGTTGTTTAATACTCTTCATTTCGTATTATTTTGTTATTGTTGTCCCTCGTATTTGTATCTCTCTTTTTCAAACTGTTTGGTCGGCTTTATTTAAGCAGAGGGTTAGTCAAAAACAATCATTCTATCTCTACGAGGTAGACTTTAAGTCTGCATAATATACTCTTGTTGGCAAGACGATTTTGTGACTAATTACAAAATATTCGTTTAGTGATGTGTTTCTTTTCACATGAAATTGGTAAAGTGTAATTCATGAGATCGATAAGAAAAGAGTTTGACACATACTTAAACTTGGGCAAAATTTGTTGTAACACGCCTCAATTTTGCAGGGTGCTTATGACCCCCTCGACTATTTATTATCGTATTTCTGTGGCATATATTTGCTCGGTGGACCATTGCGTGAATACACGCACACTGAGCGTAAGGTTCTGAAGTGGTGCGGCTGGATAAATATATGCCACAAAATTATGGTAACAAATAGTTGAGGGAGAACCCCGCAAAGTTAAGATGTGTCACAACAAATTTAACCGAAATTTAGGTATATTTCTGACTCTTTTCCCTAAAAATAAACTAAAAAATGACAAAAAGTAGAATAATTTCATCCTGCAAATGTTCTCCTAAGATTCTCTCATATAGATAAAGGATTAAAACTAAGAGAGGTTAATTTACAAAACTCACAATAATGAAGTAATAAACTAGACAGGCTTCGTGGTCCGACCCTTTCTCGAACCCTAACGTAGTGGTAGAACAATAAACAAAAAGCCAAAAACTTTTACTACCAGCTAAGCTAATAAATGCTATGTTGCTCGGACTCTTCAAAAATGTCAATGGGTGTGTGTCGGATTCGCCGAGACTAGTGTATTTTTGAAGAATTCGACACGGGTGCAGCATCGAAAGTGAAGAGTCAACGCAACTTAGAATAAAGGGTCACACTACTGACTTGCACCACATGTATTATCTTCAGAGACAGCAGGAGAGTCAGAAACAGAATCAGTAGCAGTGTCATGAGAAGGTGAAACTTCAACCCCTCTCAACTCTTCAATCATTTTCACAACATAATTTACTTTAGGCCTTTGATCTGGTGATGTTGAAGTACATGCCATTGCAATTTGCAATAGCCCCACCATTTCTTCCTCGATGTCCTTGTACCTCATCAACTCCAAATCGAATACCTCCGCGGTCCACTCTTCCCTCACTACGGATTGCACCCATCTCGGCAAGTCTAGGACCCCTCCATAGGTGGTAGCGACGCCTCCACCGTTGTCCACGACCGAGGGGCATTTCCCTGTTAGCAGTTCGAGTAATAGGACCCCGAATGAGTAGATGTCGGATTTTTGGGTTATTTTACGACCATCCAATGCTACTTCAGGTGCTCGGTATCCGTTGGTTTTTGGGATGGAAGATGGTGTGGCGAAGATGGCTAGGCCGAAGTCAGAGACACGGGCATTGCCACTCTTGTCAATGAGGATGTTAGTTGATTTGATGTTGCCGTGAGTGAGTTTCAAGGACTTGCATGAGTTGTGTATGAAGGCTAGCCCTCGAGCCGCTCCGGCTGCAATCTTTAACCTTGTTGTCCAGTCTAAAGGAGTTCTTCCAGGCCCTCTGTTACCTGTAGCAAAAAAGATTCATGCCCATCAAAACACTTGCACAACAACAACATACCCAATGTAATCCCACAAGTGGGGTCTAGGGAGGGTAGGGAGGGTAGAGTGTACACAGACCTTACCCCTACCTTGTAGAGATAAAGAGGCTGTTTCCGATAGACCGTCACAGCTTAAATAAAGTCTGTCAAACAGGCTGTTTCTGAATGAAACGCTTGCACATTTTTGCTTATTTGCCTAATGAAGTATTTGTTATTGAAAGATAAAGGGGCAACTTTAACCAGACAAAAGAACAAAAACATGGGCAGAGAGGACAGGACTATGAAGTTGACACAACAGACTTAGATGGAATAATACTAAAATGAGAAAATTAATATATGAAGCAAGCTGTCTCCTGTTACATATGTGACAAGTGCAAATCAACAAGAAAATGATCCTTTACCATTTGAACAAGAAAAAACAAGACCTTATTTCACTATCCACCCAACCAAACAGATGCAAGATTTGCACAAGCACAATGGCACTATGTAAGAACTAAGTAAGGTCAAAAAGACAAACAAAAAGCTGTAGAGCACAATAAGACAGTAGGGTCTCTCTTTGCCTAAAAAGTGTGAATTTTCTTTCTTTTGCCTTAGCCCAAAAAATCAGAGACAACACATTCTATTCATCTGTTATAACATGTCCTTCACTCTAATCTTCTGTCATTTTAGGACCATCATGAGCAAATTAGATTCTTTTAAATGCTTTTTCAATAATAAGATGATAATGAAAAAGTTTTGATTGTTAAATAATTCAAGTTACCTGCATTTGACAATCAAGAATAGCTTATATGACAAAGAATGTAACCTACTAACATACATTGCCCAGAAACTCTAATGTTTTATAGTTCAGCTTGAAAAGACAGTAAGATACACCATATACTGGAACATATAATCTTAATTGCAACGTAAATACAAATCTGATGCAAATTCTACTCATATCGAACTTGGAAAGATGGTCAGTCACAAGAACCCTTTTCAGTATCCCCAAGGGCCACATGACTAGCTTCAATTATGTAACTTTTTCCTAACCAAAAGATTGTCTAGTATTGAGGCATCCCATCTCTGTTCCGTTAATATTAGAGACTAGTTCTGGTTAACAGTTGAAGACCAAAAGCAATTAAAGACAAAAAGCCAGACTCAAACCCCATGTGATATATGTTACTACTCACCAAACTTTACCACCCAAATCAATCAATAGTCTTTTCTTTCTTTCTTTTTTGTTTCTCATGCTAAGAAGTCACACATAGTGGCCAAAGCGCTACCTAATAAAAGCAACTCCATACTTGAGGCTCGAAGGACGAATAGGGGAGGCTAATGAAGCCTTTGTTTTAGGGCCCCAAAATTTTTAACTTACTTTATTGAGCCACCGACGAAGTAGTGCTTACAAGTCCACTACAACCTTGATCAATCAATATTCTTTTCACATTTTTTTTAAAGAAACAAGTAGTTTGCAAATATTTTAGTACCATGAATTTCTTGAAGAACAAAAGGTTAACTAATACTTACCATGCAGAAACCAAAACAAGTCATGAAATCATAATAGACCAACTCACTAACAACTTCTCATCTCTAGCTAAGTAATATGGTTTCAAGCTAATCAAATTTAGGTGTAGATTCCTACATACTATGTTGCCCGGACTCTTCAAAGATGTCGAAGGGTGCAGTTCTTCAGAAAAGATTGTATATTTGAAGCACCCGGGACGAGTGTGGCAACATTTTTGGAGAGTCCGAGTAACTTAGCCTACATATTGCAGTCCTTATTAGCCAAAAAGCAACTAAAGACAAACAAAAACTAGAGACAAACCTCATGTGGTTTCTGCTACTACTTGCCAAACTTTACCATCCAAATCAATCAATATTTTCTTCAGCAACACTATCCTAAAGATCACATTTTACATCAAAAAAAAAAATTAAGCCATTCTAAAATGTGCTAGGAAGGACAGCCCGGTGCAGTAAAGCTCCCACTATGTGCGGTACTTAGGGAAGGGTCGGACCACAAAGGTCTATTGTTTCCACAACTTGAACTCGTGACCTCCTAGTCACGTGACAACAGTTTTAAAATATGCTAGTACTATTGAATTTCTTGAAGAGCTTACCATGAAGAAGCCAAAACAAGTTGCCATTACTCATGAAATCATACACCAACAACTTCTCATCACTAGCAAAGTAATATGCTTTCAAGCCAACCAAATTTGGATGTCTAAGTCTTCCCAAAACTTCCATTTGTTGCTCAAATTCCCTTTTACCACCAACATTCAATTCTTTCAATCTCTTAACAGCTACAACATTTCCATCATCTAATACCGCCTTATAAGCCGTCCCAAATCCGCCTTTTCCCAACATCTCAGCTGAAGCTCTCAACAAATCCTCAAGTTCAAACCTCTTTGCGCCCTCGAAAAACACCATTTTCCCTCTCTCAAATCCGCCCGTTTGACTCGTATTTGGATGATACGAGCCATACGGGCTCGATGAGTACACAATCTTCTCACCTTCACGAAACTCTGACCCGTTTAAGTTCTTCCTTGTACAGAAAAAACAGTACAACAAAATGCACACCACAGTAAGCACAAGCAAATCGCCCAATATAATCGCGATTATCGCCAATGAGCTCATTTTACCACCACCACGCCGACTATTTTTCGGACTCAAATTGTGTGTGTTCACCGGCAAAGAGCTCGGAGATGAAGCTATCGTCGTCGCTGGACTCAACGGAGAAGCCATTGCTCCTCCTGACGACGAATTTACATCGGTCATCGTGCATTTCGGCAACGGAGAACCACAAAGATCCCCGTTCTTCCCAAATGCAGATACCGGAAACCTAGAAAGAGAAAACGGAATCGCACCAACCAATCTGTTCCCAGAAGCATTAAACTCCTGTAAATTAACTAAATTAACTCCAGATATCTCACCGGAAAACGCATTTTCCTCGAGTCTCAGAGTCAACAAGTGAGTTAACCTATTTACCAGCTCAACTGGAATCTCACCAGAAAATCTATTATGCGATAAATCAAGCCTGTAAAGCTTGTTAAGCTTCGTTACAGACTCGGGAAACTTCCCGGAAAACTCGTTATGGCTCAGAAACAGCAGCTTCAATGCAGAGAGATTCGAGAAATTCGGAAGTGAACCGGAAAAATGGTTATACTTCAGGCTCAAAACACGCAGTTCCTTCAAGATTGTAAGGTTTTGGAGCGAGCCGTTGAGTTGAAACCCTTCGAGTACTACACGGGAGACGCGGTTGTTGAGACATGAAATGCCGGTCCAGGTACACGGAGTGGTCGATGAGTTCCAGTTGTCGAGTGAGTTTGTTACATCAGTTGATGATTTGAATGCAAGTAATGGTGGTGTGTCTGGGTGTGAGGAAGATTCTAGAAGAGTGAAGAGGAAGAAGAAGAATGAGAGAAGTGTGTAATAATGGAGTACAGTAGCCATTGTTGAAGAGGAAGGAGAATGGAGAGGGAGTAATAGGGAAGAATGGAAGGTGGTAATGAGGAGGTTGAGAGTGTAATTAATGTGAAAATAATGTTACATTTGTGGGGCAATTAATGTAGTAGGCTTAGCAGGTTCAAGTCTTCGAAACAACGTCTCAAAAGTAAGATTACATACGATATACGTCTTTCTTCGAACACTACGCATAACGATAGCTTTAATACACCAAATTACCTCTTTTTTATTATAATACTTGGATTATGTAAAATAATATTTTGTCCTTTCATTTTTACTCATCGAGTATTGGTTTAGCACATCAATAATAAGATGACAATTTTAAACTTAAAAGGCAAGTTCTACATAATCGAGGTTAGGTCAGCTATGTTGCATTGGTCAAATTGTTGGTCGATCGAGAACTCTCACGTCCAGAAAATGAAGGTGACAGAGATGAGGATGTTGCAATGAATGTATGGATTTACTAGGAGTTAAAAGGATTTACAAATGAGGAATCTGAAATAAGGTGAGAGTGACTTTGGTGGAAGGCAAGATGCGGAAAGTGAGGTTGAGATAGTTTGGACATCTGATGAAGAGATACACGGATGCCTCAATATGAAGATATAAGAGGATTCAAGAGGGGTAGGGTAGGGGTAGATCGAAGAAATATTAGAGGGAGCTGATTAGACGGGACATAGAACAACTACAGCTTACCGAGATTAATAACCGTAGGTAGAAAGGTCCAAAGTACTCAAATTAGGGTAGAATGTTAGTAGGAAAATGTGTTTTATTTTGTCGTCCGTACAATTAGCCACAACGCTACGTTTTTAGCTTCCTGTCTCAGAGTTTTGATGATGTTTTTTTGCTTCGGGTAGATTGAAGATAGTATTATTAGATGAAATTAATTAATACATACACATACTAAAAGTAGTAAGTAGTTATTTCATAAAATCAATTTGATATAAATAAATTGATCTAAATACCATATTTTTTTTATTTTTTTTTAAAGTAGGAAGTGCTAGGGCTTTAGTGGCTTTTTATGGAATGTGTGTCCTAAGAATGAGAAAAAAAAAAAAGCAAAGCAACGTTCTTTTGGTCCTTTCTCTTGAACTACTCAAATTTCACTTTTGCTTTTGGGTACAAAACAAAACCAATAAATCTTTCAAATATAAATAAACAACTCAAATGTCATGCCATGTTACATCATTTGTCACTTCTACATTACTGTTAGCTACTAATAAAAAAAAAAAACAGTTCGATCTACTAAGTATCCGTTATACATGAGATTTAAAAAAAGATTGAATCTCAAGGATTAATTATACATCATATTTGTATAAGAGGTTGTTTTCACAGTTTGAACTTATGATCTTCATATCACATAATGGCGGACCCCGAATTTAGGAGCTGTGGGTGGTCGTGAGATTCGAACGCACATATTGACGTCTAAAGCTTTAAGTTTTTGCATGAAAACCAAAAAGCTCAACTATTTTCTTGGTTTCTTGGGTGTTTTTTTGAAGTTTATACCAATTTTTACTTTTTTATATAATTATACCTAGTTTGCATCAGATTTAACGAGTGCCGAAGCATAAAAAAAAAGCATATAGATCCACCTCCGATACCACATGACATCAATTGTACTCGTTACTCCGAGACTCTCTTTCGTTAGCTAGCTAGGAATAATAAAGCCTTTTGATTGACCTATCACTTTTCTAAACAATGTGAGTCCACAAAATTTAAAAATTTGGAAATCCCAATTAATAAGCTCTTGTAAATAGCATTTTTTAAAAAAAACAAAGATTCAATGTTTAAAGATAGCTTATCGAAAATAATATATCTACCTTCTCAAGATAGGGTACGACTGCGTGCACAACATTCTTTTCAGATCTTGTTCGTAGAATTACATTTAATATATCGTTGTTGTTGTTCAAAGAGCACTTTCACATATACATAGTTGCTCTGTTGAGACTATTTAAGACGTTGTAGGTTTCGTGTTAAGAATAATATTCTTTAATTTCTACAAGTATAATACATAAACAGACCCTCAAATTTGACCTCGACTGACAAGTAAGCACTTCAACTTTGAGAGTGCACATCCAGACACTTAGAAATACAGATAAGAACTCGCAACCAATCCTATGACGTGCTGTGGCGGAGCCACCTTTGCTCTAGGGGTTCATCCGAACCCCCTTCAACGAAAAAATTATACTGTTTTTATACTATTTTTACATGGTTAAAAATATTTTTTTCATACATATATAGTAGACGCTGAACCCTCTTTAACTAATTCGTATATATATTTCTGAACTCCTCAATGAAAATTCTGACTCTCGCCACTGATGACGTGCATGAGAAAGTCAGACGAATCTATAGAAACTAGAAAGAAATGGAGCGTATTCAAAATAGAGTGAACTCATCTTTAATATTTTTAGCAATTCGATTTTCACCATTAAGAAACTATAAAAATACCTGAAAAGGTTAAAAAAAAACCCAAATTTAATATATACTTAATTAATTATTAATGACTATAATGCCAAAAAGCTAAGAACAAAAAATCAAAAAGAAGTACCATAAAGCAAAAGCAAGAAAAAGGTAAAGAGTGTAAGTATATGTTTAAACTTTAAAGTGAGAAGATTAATGATTTGTTCTAACGACAAAAAGCTAAGTTTGAGATTTTGATTAGAAATATGATTTGTTTAATAATTTGTCTTTCACACTTTTTTTTATAAAAAAATTACACTACGATGTACTAAAGCTTTCGTTATATAGAAAGTTTGGAGAAAGACCGAACAACAAGATTTGAAATTTTGATTAGAAATATGATATATTTAATAATTTGTCTTCCACACTTTCTTATAAGAAAAAGTTAGTCTAGTATGCTAAAGCTTTCACTATATGCGGAGTTTGAAGAAGGATCGAACCATATTAGAAATATGATTTGTTTAATAATTTGTCTTTCACACTTTCTTAGTAAAAAAAGGCAGTCAGGTGTACTAAAGCTCTCCACTATATAGAGGTGTGCATCAGTTGGTTCGGTTCGATTTTATATATTATCGGTTCGGTTTATCGTTTTTTGGTTTTTAAATATGCTAAACCAATGACCAAACCAATAAGATATTTTTTATCGATTTTCGGTTTATCAGTTTTTAGTCCTTAATGGTTCGGTTTTCAGTTTAACCGATAAGAAAATACTCATAAAATTGAAATAGTAGTAACTAACATGAAAAAAAATCGAATCTTAGTTGCAACAAAAAATCCTACATAATGTGTTTTAATTTACAAGAATCTTCAAGTTTGAACTAAATGTTGTTAGGAGAAATTAAGAGTTTGTATAATTGAAATAATAGGTTTGTTAATGGGTAGATTTTAAAGAGAAATTAAGAGAAATATATAATGGGTCATATATATATATAAATTTATATTTATATACATATTTCTTATTGGGTTATCGGTTTACCCAATAACCCAATAAGAAAAAATCGAACCGAACTAATAACTCGATATTTTTTTTTATAAAACCATTAACAACCCGTTAACCCAATAACAATAAACCAATAACATTTTTATCGGTTCGATTTTTGCACACCCCTAACACTTTATGCGAAGTTTGAAAAAGGACCGAATCATAAGATTTTGAATTTTGATTAGAAATATGATTTACTTAATAATCTGTCTTTCACACTTTCTTAGTAAAAAAAAGCGATCGAGTGTATCAAAACTCTCGCTATATGCTATATGAGAAGTCTGGAGAAAGGACGAACCACAAGAGTTTAATATACGCAGCCCTCCACATTTTTGTAAGAAGCTTTTTCTACGACTTAAACTCACAACTTCATATGAAGATAACTTTATCAATTAGTCCGAAACTTCATATTTTTTCACACTTTCTTATGAATAAAATAAATAAATTATGGCCTGCTGTTTCTCTTCTTGTCTCCAACATGGGGCCTAAATTAAATGCTATAATTTGCTTGATTCCATGCAACATTTCCCATGTATGACTTCTTTTCTTAAATTAATTAATTAATAATACTATACTTTCTTTCTATTCTTTTGACTAAATAATAACTTTAATTTAAAAAAAATTAGAAAAAAAACTTTAATTTAATTGAGCGGTTCAAGAATATTGCGCCATAAATAAATTTAATAGGGAGCGGCAAAAACAATTGATTTAGAATTTGTTAAGGACGTGTGAAAATATTTTTCTACTTTTTCATGTTTGATGATTTCTTAAGGGCATTTAAAAATATATTTTTTTTAATTTTTTTCACGTTTGATTGAGCATAATTTATAAAATATTTTTCTAAAAAAATAAATTACAAGTGGAGAAAATAAGTTTCACAAATGAAATTTCACATTAACTTCACCTACGACCCCGTTGCCCCCACGTACCACCCCACATCTACCCTTCCACCTCCGACTCATAATATTTGTTAAGATTATATACAAATATTTTTAGAATAGTATTTTATTTTATTTGCGTACCACCACAAGAAAATATTCTATTTAATTCCTGAAAAAAGTTTCACAAAGGACATTTTACATTATCTTCTTCACCCACAATCCCGTTGCTCCCACCTACCACCCCACATCTACCCTTCCACCTTCACGACTCATAATATTTGTCAAGATTACATATACATATTTGCAGATAATATTTTGTGTTTGCGTATCAACACAAGAAAATATATAATAAATTTATTTAATTCCTGTAAATATTTTTCATCAAAAATACTTTCCTTCGTGTCAAACACACCCTTAATTCATTGATTTTCGGAAAAGGAAAAAAATAGTACTTCCTTAGGTTATTTTTATCAATCATTTAAGATTTTGACATGTTAATCGTACGATAAATCTTTGTGATTTGAATTAATCCCGAACCTCACGTATAACGGGAGTTTTAATGCACCAAACTTTTCTTTGTAAGTTCTTAATATTATGTTTGACTAAAAATTACTCTAATTTTAACTGTTCTTTTTATCCTTAATGAACAATTAATAGCTATATGCATTCTTAAAGTTGTAAAAGTATAGTTGAAAAGAAAAACTTTACTGCCTTTTAGTTTTCTAAAAATGATTAATATTTTAGACTAATTCTTTTAGTTTTCTAAAAAATGATTAATCTTTAAAAAAAAAAAAAACTCAAGTGGGCTAAGAAAAATCCACTGCTCAGAAAACAGAATTAATGGGCCTCAATTAGCCCAAATATCCCTAACCAACTTCTTTTTGCAAAGATTGTTCCTATTTCGGGGTGTTCTTTAATTTTCGCTCCTCAAATTTGGCGGTATTTAATTTTTTCATCTACGATTCATTTAATGACAACTTGTTGCCTAAAGTATCCTTATCCTGACCCAACCCGTCCATTTGTCACCACTCGCCACTATTCAGTAGTGATACTAATTACGACTTATCAGCAGGGGTGGAGTCAGGTAAGGTCGAGGGGTATCATCAAGACATCTATGATTTTACATCCTCCAAACACTAAGGACATTTATGTACATTAAATACCAAAATTAACAGATGGTGTATGAAGTTCCATAACAGAAAATGAGACTAAACAAACATAGATTAAATCAATTGTATTGCTATGAATCAACTTCTCTTCTTCTTGAAAGAGAATATAAGTAAGGTGTGGGAGGAACTTGCAATGTGTTTAAGTTACCTATAAGTAAGGTGTGGGAGGAACTTGCAATGTGTTTAAGTTACCTTCTAACATTTCAACAACCTTAGTCATCGATGGTCGATTTGAAGGACTAGTTTGGATGCACCATAGACTCGCGATCACCATCTTTCGTGCACATTCTTTCTCCTCTTCATTCATTATACCGATGAGTTGAAGCTCTTCGTCTAGTTCAATTCGTTGATAGAGCCAATCAGGAAAGTAGAATTCGCTCGTGTTAGCAACTCTTTCGTCAACATTTTTTCTTCCTCCAACCATCTCTAGGACCATCATTCCATAACTATAAACGTCAGACTTGTGAGAAACACCTCCCAAGTTTCTACAAACGATTTCTGGAGCAATGTAACCGATAGTCCCTCGTGCACCTAACATTGACACAATGCTTTCCTTTTTTACGCATAGTTTGGCAAGGCCAAAGTCAGAGATCTTAGGACAGAAATCTTCGTCGAGCAGTATATTATGAGGCTTTATATCAAAATGCAGAATCCGAGTGTTACAACCACGATGCAAGTACTCCAATCCTCGAGCAATGCCTAGTGCAATTTTGTACAATGCCGGCCAATCTAACTGGCGAACTCTGTCTGATCTTTCCTCGTAGATAAACTTTTCAAGAGATCCATTCGGCATGAATTCATACACGAGAGCTCTTTTGCGACCTTCAAAACAAAATCCCACAAGACTCACGATGTTAACATGTGATGTCCTGCTAATACTTGCCACCTCGTTAATGAAATCTTCACCGCTGCCTTTTAGTTCATTCAGAACCTTCACCGCCACTTGACCCCCGTTACACAAACTTCCTCTGTATACGTCGCCAAATCCTCCTTGGCCTAGTTTGTTTCTGAAGCGATCGGTCATCCTTCTAATGTCTGAATAGCTATATCTCTTTGGAGAATATGGCCCGTAGTTGTTGAGAAATGCTTCAATATTTCGATGATCCTCAGCTTTCGATTCCCAAAACCTGAGATACTTGGACCAAAAAATCTTTTTTCTGAAGCAGAAGAGCAAAATCGAGATTCCAATGCATGCAAAAACTGCAACTATACAGAGAAAAATGAAGTCATACACCGAGAAGAGTCTATATTCGGGACAATGCAACTAGCACAATTTGTAAGAGCGACGGGGACAAACAAGAGTAGTAAGAAAGAAGGTGTAGTTGCCTAATGTTATCGCGATCCATGTTCTCCAACGATGGTGCTTTTTCAATGTTCCTGCAACACGAACACGAATATTTTCAAGTATTAAATATCATATTAGATTGAAGAGAATAAAAAAATTCTTGGATACCTTTGCTTTTTTCACCAGCAGAACAAAGAAATTTATTGTTACTGTCAACTAGACACCGTCCTCCACGAGAATAACACTGATTACACTTGCTAGATACAGTCCATCCTAGCGAAACATCAGCAGTTAGCATATCAAACAGGTCACTATTGTTCGATTTTGATTCAAAACCTGTCTTCATTGGCACTCGAATCATTGAACAGCTAGTAGCAACAGGTCGAGATTCAGTAGAAGAAACGGATGAGTGGTTATAGTATAATGTGAAGGTTTCGCAACCATTATAACTTTGAAACCCCTCGTAAAATCTCTTCTTGCTTGTGTTGCATTTGAACAAAGTGAGGAAAGGATAGACTCTATAAGTGATTATAGGAGATATTGGGAGAGAAAGATTTCTATCGAAAGATCGACAGCTTTTTTCATTCAAGAAAGTTTCAAGAATAGGATCCTTAATAGTTACAAAAACATTCTGTCTTTCAAGAACTTGATACTTCACTCCTTCTAATTCAATCATGGGATGTGGAGTAGTATCACAATCAACTTTGCATAATCCGCAATCAGGTTGAGTTGGTTTGTAGAAAGGAAAGCCTAGAATTGAAGTTCCACACTGGAATTCTTCGGGACAGTTTGAATAGGGTGTGTTCTGTCCTTGAATTGAATCGAAACAACTAAGATGAAGCAAAATGAAGATGAATAACCAAGAATGTAAATCCATTAGGACCCCTTTTGTTTAAAATAGGAAAAAACGTCAGCAGAAGCAACAGATATAAGTATGTGTTTAGTATTTAGCTAGGCGTAATACGCGCACGCATTCCAACTTTGAGAGTGCACATCTAAGCGACTCCAATTCGTCTCCATAGATTTTGGAGTCGTGGACACCTGACGCCGACGTGACACAGATTTTGCATTCTCTAAGTTGGAATGTTCAATTGACACAATGGTGACGAGTTGAGGTGTTTAGATGTGCATGCTCAAAATTGACGTGTTTGTAACTAGCAACAAAGGACTTCTTTTGTTTAAAATAGGGAAAAACATCAACAGCAGTAACAGACTACAAGTATGTGTCTAGTATTTAGGCGTAATACACGCAAGCATTCCAACTTTGAGAGTGCACATCTAAGCGGTTTCAATTCGTCCCCATTGTGTCTCATGGACACCTGATGCTGACGTGACATAGATTTTGGATGTGTCTAGATGATCATTCTGTAAGTTGGAGAGGTGTGCGTACTCGGTGGTCAAGGGATATTTTCACTTCTATCATTTTCGAGTCGTCATTGAAAAGTCTATGCCTTCAAATATAAGGCAACTTGTTAGGACTTCCATTGTTACGTAGAATTCCTTTTTGCACATGTTTGAATTCTAGATTGTTATTGGATTTGGAAATTTCTTAGAAAGCAAAATTAATCAAAAGAATATGAGTCAATCTTCCAAGTCCTCAACTTTCTCCGTAAACAAAAGGACAACCCGGTGCACTAAGTTCTCGCTGTGTGTGGGGTTTACTGTACGCAACCTTACCAAAATGATCATTATTGTAGAAGACACAAGTCTATGTTCATTCTTGTAACATTTTCTTCAAGTTAGAGCATAGATTTTTATCATGCACAACCTGTTGTTAGTAGAAGAGCTTTGTCTCGTTTATTCTTCCATACTAGTAGTCGTAACATTGCCCTCGTAGTTTCTTGTCTTTCTATTTCTGTTACTATTTGTTTCTCATATTATTTGTTGTAGTTACTGCTTTCTATAATATTTTGCCGTGACTTCTTCACTTCGGTTATTTCCATGCCATTTTTCTTTCTAATTTCATGACCGAGAGTCTATGGCAAACACCCTCTCTACATCCAAGTCAGGGTAAGATTTGTACGCTCTACCCTCCCTAAACCCACTATGTGGGATAACGCTGGGTATTGCCGTTATTGTTGTTAATGTTTAATAGGTATGCATTTGTTAATATTGGAGCGTCTAATAAGTACAGGTCTAAGTTGAGATGTTTTAAGTGAATTATTTGGACAACTTTAAGGAGTCATCAATGACTTAAGACAATTTGTTTAATTGGATATGTTAATAGTTTGGTAAAATATGTTAATAGTTTGGTGATTTGAGATTGATTTTGATGGATGCTTGGAAGTTTGAATTGTTTTTGCTAGATATTTGGACTTTGGAGTATAAATTGTTATACGTGTTATAGTTGTGATTTGTGATTTGTTTGTTGATTGATACTTAAAATGACAAGTTGATGTGGAAGCCATAAATATTGACTTTCTAATGTAATGCAATATCTTGATTTTTTACTCGTCAAAAGAACAACAATAATATATTCAGTATAAACTCACAAATAAAGTATACAGACTAATATTTTTATACACAAGTTCTACTCATACACAAGTGTTGTTTGATGTACAAAATAAATTGATTTAACTTCTTGTTTATAAAAAAGAAAATTGTTGCAAAGTTTTTGAAGAAACTTGCTAATTATTTGTTTGCAAGTTAATTTATAAAACTATAGTAATATGAAATGGACATCCTCAATTCACTGTATTCATAAAAGAAATAAAATTTTAAAATCTTAAGTTTATTCTCCTTACTTATTCATTCTCATTAAAAATTCTCTTTCGAAAACAATTCTCTCTATCTCTCCGAGATAATATTAAGGTTTGCGTACGCTTACCCTCTGAGACCTCACTTGCGAGAGTTTACAGAGTATGCTGTTATTGTTATTGTAAATAAATCACAAAAAAAACTTATGATACTAAATATGTCATAAAATTTGTATAACCATAACGTTTTTCTATTGAAACTTGCGATTTTAAAATATCATCAGATTGGTTTGTTTATAGAATTTTCTTACTAAGGATAAATGAGAAGCATTAAATTATTCACATAAATTAATAACAATAATAAACCTAGTGAAATTTCATAAGTGATATCAGGGAAGAGTAGAGTATATGCAAACCTTATCATTATCTCGTAAAAATAGAGAAATTATTTTCGAAAAAATCTCGACCCAGATGTAATCTATATTAAAATGAGTATAAAACCATCACACACAAAATAAAAAGTAAAAAAAGAAAATCATAATTCATAACACTTGTGACCACACATTTTTGTCCCCTCTATCCAAACACATATGTGGTCAGAAATTAACTGTCAATCAAACATATATATAACTGGAAAAATAACCACTATTCTAACATTATTAATTTTTACCACAATTTTCAACTCAACTAACTTTAACTAAATTAACTCAAACTTCTTGCACTTTCCACTATGCATTCTATACATTTCCATTTCACAATTACACCAAAAAACTATGATAACAAAAATAGCGCAGTTCGGTGCACTAAAGCTTTCGCCATGCATAGAGTCCGGGGGAGTATCGGACCAGAATGGTCTGTCGTACGCAGTCTTACTTTACATTTCTACAAGGGGTGGTTTCCACGACTTGAATGCGTGGCCTCCGGGTCAATTGACAACAACTTTACTGGTTACTCCAGGACTGTTAGTAGAAACTATTATTACAAAAAAGGGGGAGGAGGTGATCATACATTACGCGAAGATGGAGATGGAGATGGTGTTGTTGTTGGTGCAATGGGAATTGGTGTAGAGAAAAAAGTAAGATGTGAAGTGGAAGTTGTTTCATGGAGAGAAAGAAAGATTAAAGCTGAGATATTTGTGAATGCTGATGTTGATTCTGTTTGGAATGCTCTTACTGATTATGAAAGGCTTGCTGATTTTGTTCCAAATCTTGTTAGCAGGTATAATAGTAATCAGTAATGTATTGTTACTTTTCTACTTTTGCTAATATAAGATAGGTACTTTTTTGTTTATTTGAATAGCATTGTGATTGGGTAGTTTGTGTATACCTCGACTAATTTTATGGGAATATGGTAGTGTGGGCTATGGGTTCGATATGGAGTTACTACCATATGACCAAGAAGTCACGAGTTCAAGTCGGGGGTGGGTGGGAGTAACTAGTAAAGTTGCTGCTGCCATGTGACCAAGAGGTCACGAGTTTAAGTCGGGGGGGGGGGGGTAACTAATAAAGTTATTGTTGCCATGTGACCAAGAGATCGCGAGTTCAAGGCGGGGGGTTGGAGTAACTGATAAAGTTGTTGCCATGTGACCAGGAGGTCATGAGTTCAAGCCGTGGAAACAGACTTTTGCAGATATGCAGGATAAGACTGAGTACAATGTAGACCCTTGTGATCTGGCCTTTTCCCGGATACCATAGTGGGCGCTTTAGTGCACTTGGCTGTCGTCTAAGTACAAATTAATAATTTAGAATCTAGTAACTTAAAAAGATTAGAATTCATAACCCATTGGCTTTGGTTGGAGTAACTGGTAAAGTTGCTACCATGTAACCAGGAGGTCACGAGTTCTAGTCGTGGAAACACTCTTGCAGAAGTTCAGGATAAGACTGTGTACAGTATAGACCCTTGTGGCCTGGCCGGGTAGTGCACTGGGCTGCCGTTTAAGTACAAATTATTAATTTAGAATCTAGTAACTTAAAAAGATTAGAATTCAAAATCGATAGATGTCAAATCCTAGCCCTGCCTCTATCTATACATATGTGTTACCTCCCACAGTACTATATAATCTGTCCACAGGAGGAACCACGTAGGCTGAGGGGGTCATCCGAACCCTCTTCGGTAAAAAAAAATATACCATTTATGCATGATTAGTTTTGAACATCCTTAATCAAAATCTTGGTTCCGCCACTGATTCTATCCACCAAGGACTTGGGACAAATAGGAAGAAATCACCTCATAGTTTTGCCTCCGCTGGAATTTGAAACTTGAGGTATCACGGTTCCTAGTCCACTTTATTGACCGCGACATGGCTTATACTCCATATTCTTGATGGCATCCTTCCAGATTAGCAGTTCTTTTTCATGCTTGAGCCCTTCATTTGCCAGAAAGCCGCGTACATTGGTTCGCCTCCCTCCATATATATTTAATGGTGGCCTTATTAGCTTCTAACAGATATTTACAATCTTCAATAACTCAACAAGTACTTGCAAGTTTCTGCAAAAGATACTTATATTAACATAACAAAAGTTACATTACAAAGATCCTAGATTATTACTACATTGAGGGTCCATTTCTACTGAAATTTATCCTTTTAGAGTCTAAGTACTGAAGTACTTCCTTTCAGCTTGAATGTGTTGCATTTTTGCTCGGTAATCTGCGACTTGGTTTCCTTCCCTGTATGGTCTGCCCTAGGGTTGTTCAGTCTAATCAGCATTGACCTGCAACAAAAAAGAATGTGTCATCTGAAATTTTAACTTTTATATTATCTTGAAGTTTTCGTATGTTTGTAGTTATGATGATTTAGCGATATACTTTGCGCTGCATACTGATGCATGAATAACTTTTTAATCACAGTAGGAGAATTCCTTGTCCACGTCCTGGACGTATTTGGTTGGAGCAAAGAGGTATCCAACGATCCCTTTATTGGCACATAGAAGCTCGTGTTGTGTTGGATCTCCAAGAATTCATTAACTCGGTAAGCATATGATATCTGTGTGTATAGTTACAGAATAAGCTCCTAATCAAATTTTATCATACAGTATCTTAACAGGCATAACGAAGATATACTCCAACTAATCTTATGTTTTACATTGCTCTTTTACAAATTTAGAACAATGTTCGCGAGCTTCATTTCTCTATGGTTGACGGTGACTTCAAGAAGTTTGAAGGCAAATGGTCTGTGAGAGTTGGAACGAGGTATGATCTTTACCTAATTTCCGTTTACATGTAAACGTAGCAGCTATTCCTTGGTTTCTTATGCCCCTAGTTTCATTTTCAGGTCTTCAACAGCTATACTAAGTTATGAAGTTAGTGTCATACCACGGTTCAACTTTCCTGCCATTTTCTTGGAGAGGATTATCAGGTCAGACCTTCCAGTAAATCTTCAAGCGTTGTCCTATAGAGCTGAAAACAGTTATCAAGGTAATCAGAGCGTTTATGTCACTCGAGCTGATACTAAAGAGGAACTTGGTTCTTACCTTATTTCCACTAAGAGCGATATTGATCATGCCATATCCCGAGAACATAAATCTTCCGGTGACAAGTTTGTCAAAGCGACTTTTGGTCCGTTGGCACCACCTACAAGTGATGTGAGTAATAGTTGGGGAATATATGGGAAAGCTTGCAGAATCGACAAGCCATGTGTAGTGGATGAAGTTCATCTCCGAAGATTTGATGGTCTACTGGTAACGAATAGATACTATGACTTACCTTTTCCTGTGATGCCGTAATATTTTGGTTGTCCCTTTGATAAACTGATTTTGGGTGAAGGAAAACGGAGGTGTTCATCGCTGTGTGGTTGCTAGTATTACGGTAAAAGCTCCAGTCCGTGAAGTATGGAATGTTTTGACTGCTTATGAAAGTCTTCCTGAGTAAGTGTTCTGGGCTTTCTTCTATTTTCTATCGTAAAATATTGTTCAGGACGATGGCATTTCACTTAATGTATGATATCCGTCCTGAATTGTTGCAGGATAGTTCCAAATTTAGCAATCAGTAAGATCTTATCACGAGACAACAACAAAGTTCGCATTCTTCAGGTGTGTTGCGTTTGAGTTAAATGACAGAATTTGAATACTTACATTAACATCTTGTGCATTGCAACGAAATATGTTTCTCGGATACTAGGTGATGCTTCTACTTGTCGATTTTCAGGAAGGATGCAAGGGTCTTCTATACATGGTACTCCATGCACGTGTCGTTCTAGACTTATCTGAACATATAGAACAAGAAATTAGCTTCGAGCAGGTGGAAGGAGATTTCGATTCTTTTCAAGGAAAATGGATCTTAGAGCAATTAGGTAGTCATCATACTCTATTGAAGTACAGTGTGGAGTCAAAAATGCACAAGAATTCGTTTCTTTCCGAAGCAATTATGGAAGAGGTGTGTGTCCATGTCTACTCGTTGCATCCACTTAACATTGAAAATTTATTTTCCTACGTTCGTATGACAGGATTAGAGGAAACTTTTTCTGAAAATGCAGACTTTACCTCTATCTCAGAGGTAGAGAGACTGTTTCCGATAGATCCTCGGCTCTAATGTAGGTTATTCATTAAAATAACTTAATCGAAAGAGCATAGTGTAAGGAAAGGTCAAAGTCAGGTTATATTCTTTTTCGAGAAAAGCATCTAGTACCCTCTTGTACTATGACCAAATTTGCTACGACACACTCCAACTTCATGTGGGTCCCTATTACCCTCCAGAACTAAATTTTAGCGAATTTTTGTCAACCTTTTTAGCTGACGTGGCGGCACCTTTTGTCAACCTTTTTAACTGACATGGCACCTTTGAGGTGGTCCCCATTTTATGTAATAAAGGTGCCACATCAGCACAAAAGGTGACAAAAATATGCTAAAATTGAGTTCAGGGGGTAATAGGGACCCCGTGAAGTTGGAGTGTGTCGTAGCAACTTTGGCTATAGTTCGGGGGATACTGGATGCTTATCTCTTCTTTTTCTATTAATGAAGCACAAATTAAAGTAATTGTGATGAAGAAATCAAAGTAAAGGAGCCAATTGTAAGATTGCAAACGAGAAGGGAGGTTATTGTTACGAAGCACAACTGGAGAGTAGGCGTCTGAAATGTGTCTATACTCTGTCATATTACTACATTGATTCTCCGATTTTCAGAAGTTCGTAACATTTTCAGGTTATATATGAGGACCTTCCCTCAAACTTATGTGCAATCCGCGATTACATTGAGGAAAGAGAGACTGAGAAACCTATCGAGAAATTTAAGCATGATGTATTCAGAGAGGCATCGGTTAGTTCATCAACCAAGGCCGATTCATCTGTTTATTATGATAGGCCAGTCGGGCAGAATTCAGACGGTAGTAGTTTACATTCACCTAAACAAAGGCCGAAAGTTCCAGGGTTGCAGAGGGATATAGAAGTTCTCAAATCTGAGCTCTTAGCGTTCATCTCCGAACATGGACAGGAAGGATTTATGCCTATGAGAAAACAACTACGGAAACATGGAAGAGTAGACATTGAAAAGGCGATTACACGTATGGGAGGTTTTAGAAGAATTTCTTCGTTGATGAATCTCTCTCTTGCTTACAAACACCGCAAACCGAAAGGTTATTGGGATAGCTTAGAAAATTTACAAGAAGAGGTTAGTTTAACAGTTCTTCATACTAACTGTCAACTTCTCATTTCTTGCGAAAACTACGAATACATGCAAAAAAAATGAAACGAGCATACGATACTGATCAATGAGGGAAACAAATGAGTTTCACTAAATCTTACCGCCTTTCGTGTTGCATTTCACATTTTCTTGATTATTTTGATTGAGCTTGGAAATGAATCTGCAATTTCTCAGATCAGTCGCTTCCAGAAGAACTGGGGAATGGATCCATCGTATATGCCAAGTAGAAAATCCTTCGAACGAGCAGGTATGGAACTAGATTACAAGATTTTATTCCATTTTTGGTACAATTCACCCCTCCTCCTCGCTCACCGCCCTGCAAAAATAGAAGAAGTAAAATAAAGGTGCAAGATACCGCGTCGTTCTAAGAAGAGATAAGCATCCAGTTCCCCCTCAAACTATGGCCAAAGTTGCTACGACACACTCCAACTTCACAGGGGTCCTACTACCCCTCTGAACTCAATTTTAGCGTATTTTCGTTACCCTTTTGTGTTGACGTGACACTTTTATTACATAAAATGGAGCCCACGTCAAAGGTGTCACGCTAGCTAAAAAGGTTGACAAAAGGTGCATCGTCAGCACAAAATGGTGATAAAAATACGCTAAACTCTCTTAAAGCCAAGTTAAAGTACAAAACCACAACAAAATGATGAACATAGAAACTTCTGAATAAGAAAATGTGCTACTTACAAGCTCAATTATAATAATCAAGATCAGCAAACTACATCACTCTGTAACTTTGATGATTACCAAACCTCATTGGACGTTTTATAGTGTCGGTGATGGTTCTACTTCCTCCGTCCCATTTTATATGAAGGTGTTTGTCCGGGTAAGGAATTTTAACAGAAAAAGAAGACTTCTGTAACTTGTGGCCTAAAATAAGACAGAGAAACTTTTGTGGCCGTAAATCATAGTAGCATTTAAGGTAAACTGGGAAATTTGAAGCTAAAAGGTTACTAAAGATAGAAAGATGTCATTCTTTCACGTGTTTCGATAGTGTAACTCGTCTTGAGGAAGTTCTATGGTCCCGGACCACGATGGTGGTTGACCTTGGGACAATCAGACACGTCGATCCTACTTGAGTTCCACAAGACACAATGTTTCCTAGGGAGCAAAGCATCTAGTACCCCTGAACTATGACCAAATTTGCTACGACATACCCCAACTTCACGGGGGTCCCTTCCCTGAACTAATTTTTAGCATATTCTTGTCAACCTTTTTAGCTGACGTGGAACCTTTGATGTCGGCCCCTTTTTATGTAATAAAGGTGTCAGTCACATCAGCACAAAAGGGTGACAAAAATATGCTAAAATTGAGTTCAGGGGTAGTAGGACCCCTGTGAAGTTGCAGTGTGTCGTAGCAACTTTGGCCATAGTTCGGAGGGGTACTGGATTCTTATCTCTTTCCTAGCCCTTGGATTTGTGATTGTTCTTTACCTCACAATGGTTCTGATTATTTCAAGTTTATCTCCAACAGGTCGCTATGATATCGCCCGGGCATTAGAAAAATGGGGTGGCCTTCATGAAGTTTCGCGTCTTCTATCACTTAAGGTAAGGCACCCTAACAGACAAGCAAGCCTTGCCAAAGAGAAGAAAGTTGACTGTGAAACGACATCGTCTAAACCTTTTGTTGCACAAGATGCAAAGAAATGGCTCATGAAACTCAAAGACTTGGACATGAACTGGGTAGAATGAGCATCAAATTTTGTTTCACTTCTGAAAGCATGACAACAGCTAATTGTATCAACTGTACATATATCAATCGAGCACGTTTCAATTCCAAACTAGTTCGCGTCACCTTCTGCTTTGTGTACAAGATGTGTTATCTTTCATAGTTCACCAGGAAGGATGGAACACTAAAAGGGCAGCCCGGTGCACTAAAGCTACCGCTATGCGTGGTGTCCGAGGAAGGGCCCCACCACAAGGGTGTATTTTACGCAGCCTTACCTTGCATTTCTGCCAGAGGCTGTTTCAAAAGCTTGAACCCGTGACCTCCTGGTCACATGGCAGCAGCTTTACCAGTTACTCCAAGGCTTCAAAGGATAGAACACTATGAATCAAAATTGAGGATTGCGCGTTTGTTGAATGTGAAAATCGAGTGTGTACCTTGTAAGCCCCATCCAGGATAAAAGAAGTCTGGCGCGACAATCTACACGCGTCAACTATGTCTCATCCTTCTTGGGTACTAGAATCAGGGGCATCGCACATGAACTTAAGCTTTTCTTGTTTGGTTCACCTTCCTTTTCCACAACCACGCATTCGTGATCATGAAAATTCCTCAAACTCGCGATATATAAGCAGTTCCTCAGGCTCATTTCGCTCATAACCAGTCGAAGCAACGAGTCATCAGGCAGAATTTCTGGAAGAAGATGCCATTTTCCAACCAAAGTTATTATTCATAGTGTTAACAACAACATACCTAGTATATTCCCATCAAGTGGAGTCTGGGGAGGGTTAGTGTACGCGGTCCATACCACTACGTCAGATTTGAGATAGAGAGGCTGTTTTCGATAGACACGCGGCTCAAAATAGTATTAATAGTGTTTAGTTTAAGCAAATTTCTAGTGTTGTTCACCAATATACTGGGAAAATGTAATATGGTGGGAAAAGGAACTTTGAAAATGTTTGTATTTAAGGGGCAATAATGTCATAAATCGAGTTAATGCATGCGTTGAAACCCTTTGTATTACTAATACACGAAAAACTGTCGCCGTGGTATTAGTAATACACAATAAAGTGTATAACTAATGCAAACATTCGTTTTTTTGTTGTATAACTAATGCAAACTTGACTAAAAAAATATACGTATCAAACAAGGTATACTAGTAATATACAAGACTAGTGCATGTATTTTTTTTTTTTAATATACTATATTAAACAACCCCTTAATGTTTCTGAACAAGCTACAACAACAACATACTCAGTATATTCCCACAAAATGGAGATTGGGGAGGGTAAAGTATATAAAGTCCGTTCTACTACCTTAGAGGTGAGGTAGAGAAGTTGTTTCCGATATATCTCGATTCATGACAAAAACAATCTAGAAAAAGACATAATATAAAAACAAGAAACAATAGGTAGAAACAAACAAAAAAAAATAATAACGAAATAAAACTACCACAAAGTAATACTATTCTCGAACTATCCGAAACAACAAACATCACTAATAGTTCAAGAACAAGACAATACAAGCAAAGTATTACGACTACTGAGTTAGAGAGGCTGTCTCCAATAGATCCCTGGCTCAAGATAAAACGAATCTAGAAAAAGACATAATCTAAGAATAAGAAACAATAGGTAGTAACAAACAACATACAACAACACAAATAAGACTACTGCAAAGTAATACTACCCTCGAACACCACTAAAATTTGCCAAGACACTACAAGCAAAGAATTACGACTATTGAGGTAAAGAGGCTATTTTCAATAGACCCCGATTCAAGACAGAAACAATTCAGAAAAATACATAATATAAGAACCAAAAAATAATAAGTAGTAACAAAATAGTATATAATAATAGAATTAAGACTACCACAAAGTAATACTATCCAGAACTATTCGAAACAACAAACCTCACGAAAGCCCCAAAAACAAAACGGTACAAGTAAAGTACTACGACTACTTGAGGTAGAAAGGTTGTTTTTAATAAACTTCAGCTCAAGACAAAAATAATCTAAAAAAAATACATAATTAATAGACGAACAAAAAACAAGTAGTAAAACAGAACAATATATAACACAAATAAGAACAAAAAAACAATAGATAATAACAAAACAAACATAAAATAACAATAAGACTAGCATAAAAGTAAACTACTCCCGAACTATTCGAAACAATAAACATCACCAAAACTCTAAAAACAAGTCGCTACAAGTAAAGTACTACGACTGACTAATTAGGTGGAGAAGTTATTTTCAATAGACCCCATTAGAAAAAGACATAATATAAAAACAAAAAACAATAATCAGTAACAAAACAACATAAGATTACCACAAATTAATTATACTACCCTAGAAATATCCTAAATAACAAACATCACCGATACTCCAAAAATAAGACCGTACAAGTACTACGACTACTGAGATAAAGAGGTTGTTTTCAATAAACTCACAACTCAAGACAAAAACAAGTTAGAAAAAGACATAATATAGGAACAAAAAAGAATAAATAGTAATAACATAAAATAATAATAAGACTCACAAAATAGTATTACTCCCGAACAATTCAAAAAAGCAAACATCACCAAAACTCCAAAAACAAGAGATTACAAGTGAAGTACTATGACTACTAAGGTTCAGAGATTGTTTTCACCCTAGGCTCAAGACAAAAATAAGCTACAAAAAGACATAATGTAAAAACAAAAAAAATAATAAATAATAACAAAATAACATAAAATAACAATAATACTATCACAAAGTAATACTACCCTAATACTACTCTGAAACTATCCGAAACAATAAACATCACTACAAGCAAAGCACTAAAAAAGGGCAGCTCGGTGCACTAAAGCTATTGCTATGCGCGGTGTCGGGGGAAGAGTCCCATCACAAGGGTGTATCTTACGCAGCCTTACCTTATATTTCTGCTAGAACTATTTTCAAGGCTTAAATCCGTGACCTCCTAGTCACATAACAACAACTTTACCAGTTACTCCAAGCAAAGCACTACGACTATAAAAGGGCAGCCCGGTGCACTAAAGCTACCGCTATGCGTGATATCCGGGAAAGGGGCCCACCCCAGTGATGCATCGTACACGGGCCCCACCCCAGTGATGCATCGTACACAGACTTATATCTTCCATTTCTACCAGAGGCTGTTTCCAAGGCTTGAACCCGTGACCTCCTGGTCACATGACAATAACTTTACCAATTACTCCAAGCAAAGCACTATGACTACAAAAGGACAACCCAGTGCACTAAAGCTATCACTATGCGCGGTATTCGGGGAAGGACCCACTACAAGGTGTATCGTACGCAGCCTTACCTTGTATTTCTGTCATAGGCTGTTTCCAAGGCTTAAAACCATGACCTCCTGATCACATGACAGCAACTTTATCAGTTACTCCAGGCAAAGCACTACGACTACAAAAGGACAGCTCGGTGCATTAAAGCTATCGCTATGCGCAATGTCTGAGAAAGGGCCCACCACAAGGGTGTATCGTATGCAGCCTTACATTGTATTTCTGTCAGAGGCTGTTTCCAAGGCTTAAATCCGTAATCTTCTAATCACATAACAACAACTTTATCGGTAATAATTAAATAGTAAAAAGGTGGTGGGTGAATAGATAAATAGAAAGATGAGTGGATTAGATATGATGTTATGAGGCTGGGGTTCACCTACCGACAATGACAAATGATTCATCATACTAACTTTTCTTCACTTAACTTCTTTCCCCTTAGCCCCACAAAGACAAAAGCTCATGAATGGTCAGGAAAGAAGGCAATTCTGACTGTGACCCTTTGGCCCTGGGAAGCAGGCATGTGTTTCAGTGGGGGACACACATCAATGACTTTTCAGAAATATTATAATATATTCCCTCCGTTACAAAAATAATGATTCGTTTTGACATAACACGATCAAAAGATCACGGGTTCAAGCTTTAAAAACAGCTTTCGACAGAAATGTAAGGTAAGGCTGCGTACGATCACCCTTGTGGCGGGCTATGTTGCTCGGATTCTTCATAAATGGTGGTGGGTGCGTGTCGGATTCGCCCAAAGTAATGTATTTTTGGAGAATCCGACACGGGTGTGGTATCAAAAGTGAAGAGTCCGCACAACTTAGGTGGTGGGACCCTTTCCCGAATACCATACATAGCGGTAGTTTCAGTACATCGGGCTGCCCTTTGACTTAGCATGACGTTTAGAAAGATAAAAAGAACTTTTGATCTTATATTCTTAAATATATCACGTGAAAAGTTGAAATTAACTAATTTTTTTTTTTAAAAAAAGAATCATTATGGTGAGTATAATAATAAAAATAAAAATCTTCCTACACAACCCCACTTCATGAATTCCCTCCATTTAAACATTAATCATTATTTTGATTTTGCATGAAATTTAAGAAAATAAAAACGACTGTTAAATTTTGTGTGTCAAAATATCTTTTAATATTGTGATTAATAACATGCCACATGAAAATTCAGAATTTAAGTACTGTTAAGAAAGGAAAAGATCATTGCTTTTGAAATGAACTAAAAGGGCAGTCCAGTATACTAAAGCTTCCCTATGTGTAGGGTCCACAAAAGGATCCACCACAAGAATGTATTGTGTCGTATGGAGCCTTACCTTGCTTTTGAAACGAATTGAAAAAGAAAAATAAATATTTTTTTTTTTGGAATAGAGGGAGTAATAAAAAAAATTATCTTCCTGCATAACCCCACTTCATAAATTATTGAGTGACTGAGAAAAAAAAAACTCCAAATATTATACACAGTGTAATAAAGCAGTGGTGGTTCTAGCATATATCCAAAGGTCATCCGGATCTCTTTCAACGAAAAATTATATTATTTATATATGATTAAAATTATTTTTTATGTATATATTATATATATTGAACCCCTTCGGTTAGTTCGTGTGTATACTTTCGAAACTCCATAATGAGCTTTTTAACTCCGCCACTGTAATAAAGTGGTAACAACCTATTGTGTTCTTGGGATTAGTAGATACTGCATAGCTGAAAGATGTAATCTGAAGGCAACTCAGTTGTGGACTTTCACTTTCAATATCGCACTCGTATCGAATTCTTCAAACATATAGTATTTTTGAAAGTTACGACACGTATTCATTTAATATTTTTTGAAGAGTCCGAGCAACGTAAAAAGCCAAGAGGGTCCATGAGGGGGAAGTCACGCGACATACTTTCAAGCCAACTTAAAAGCTTAGTCAAGTAGAATAAATTTTAGTTTTATATGTATTTTAGCTTTCTCTTTTTCTTTCTACTTCTTCTCCAGTTCTTGAAACATGACTAAACCTGGTCCAAGACCTTA
The DNA here is from genome assembly GCF_002878395.1 of Capsicum annuum. Taxonomy (NCBI): domain Eukaryota; kingdom Viridiplantae; phylum Streptophyta; class Magnoliopsida; order Solanales; family Solanaceae; genus Capsicum; species Capsicum annuum. The sequence continues at coordinate 2,712,846 of NC_061121.1, forward strand.
TGAATGTGTTAGGAAAGCTTGGCATAGTGATAGACATCAACCTATCAGAGGTTCCCTTATTCAAGAAATTTTCAGGTACTAACATCATTTTCCTAAGTGGCATGTGCTCTTCACTTTTGATGTCACATTCGTGCTAGATTCTCTAAGAATACTTTACTTTTAGAGAATCTAACAGGCACAGACTGAAATTTTTGAAAAGTTAGAGCAGCATAGCCATTTTGTTTAGGCACAATATATAAACATATCCGTTAAGTTGACCTCAGTACATCTATGACCTCTGATTTTGAGTGTGCACAAGTAGACATTTAAACTTATATAAAGTTGGACAAGTAGACACATATGCCCTTTGTGGCATCATACGTGGCCGATTCTTGTCCTACATGGCGTTCTGTGTATTATATCACATAGGACGTGTGTCTACTTGTTCAACATTGTACAAGTTTAGGTGTCTACTTGTGCATACGTAAAGTTAGAGGTCATAGATGTGATTTGAGGCACATGTTTATGTATTATGCCTTTTGTTTATGAAAGAAAAGTTGTTTTATGATTTGTAATGTTTGTGTTGAGTAGGGTTGTGAATGAGGTTCATGGCTTAGCAACTAAGAAGAATAAGGAATGGCAAGAGAAACTTCCTATAGTTGTCTTTAAAGCTGAGAAAATTATGTATTCCAAGGCCAATTCTGAGGTAAATTGTGATTCAATCTAAGTTGCGCCTGTGTCGTCCAAAAATACACTATTTCTCAAGAATTTGACTGCGCCTGCCAGTGGTGGAGCCAGGATTTTTGTTAAGAGGGTTCGGAAGTAAACATACGAACTATGTATAAATAGAAAAAAATTTCACCGAAGGAGGTTCGGATGAACCCCCTTGGCCAAGTGTAGCTCCGTCCCTATGGCGCCTACTGACATTTTTGAAGAGTCGGAACAACATAGGCTTCAATGCTAGCTTTTCTTTCCCCTTTTGATTAACTTTAAACTTGTGTTTATGAATGCTCTTTATAATTTGTTTGTTTAGGCTGAGTATATGGATCTTAAAACTCTTTGGGATAGACTAAATGATGCCATTGATACTATTATTAGAAGAGACGATGACAATACTGAATCCAGGCCTAGGGAGCTTTTACAACCTTGCATTGAAGGTACCCCTTAATCTTCCTTGGTTTTTTCACATTGTCCTATGAAACGGAGCCTTGGAGTAACTGGTAAAGTTGCTGTCACATGACCAGGAGGTACGGAATCAAGCCTTGGAAACAGTCTCTGATAGAAATGCAAGGCAAGGTTGTGTACAATAGACCCTTGTGGTCAGGTCCTTCCTCGAACCTTGTGCAAAGCCGGAGCTTTAGTGTGCACCGGGTTTCCCTTTTAATGTGACAGACAACATGTAAATTCTGATTTTCATTTTTTACTTGAGGACCAGTCATCCTTGTGTATATCTCATATATTATAAAATAAGGGCAGCCCAGTGCACTAAGCTCCCGCTATGCGTAGGGTCCGGGGAAGGGCTCCACCACAAGGGTGTATTGTACGCAGCCTTACCTTGCATTTCTACCAGAGGTTGTTTCCAAGTCTTGAACCCGTGAACTCCTGGTTACATGACAATAACTTTACCAGTTACTCCACGGCTCATATATTATGATTTTTGATATAATTGTTTTCTTATGATTCTGCATAGTAGATGAATTGATTTAAACTTTTTTTTTTGGCTGCGGGATCGATTAGCTGCTTTGCATTTGGGTTGCTCACCGAAAAGATCATCAAGGAGCCAGCGGAACAATTCTCCAAGATATTATCTAAGTCCTGAAACTCCAGAGTCTAACAAAATGCCGCACTTGTCAACTCTGAAATTTACTCCATCTGTTGGCATACAAAATTTACCAATGCAGACTGCCCGTGCCTCGCCTACTTCTTGTACTGTTTATCCTTTGTATCACGGTCGCTGTCAGTTTGAACCTTCTGGTCCCAAACTCGGCTCTAGAACCGATGCCAAATCAAATGCTCAGCTTGTGGAAGCGAACAAGAAGATTTCTCTAAGAGATCCTCGCCCGTGTAACTTAAACGCTTCAAGTGAAACTTCTCGGACGGATTGTGAAGATGTTTCTGGGACTGTAATAGGGTGTGATTTATCTCTGCGTTTGGGGTCGTTTGTGGTTCCCTGTACTAGAGTTGAGAACGCTTTACGCGAGGATGACAAACCTGGTGATATATGCCGGTTGAATGATCTATCTCCACATTTCAATAGAGGTTTGTCATTCTTCTTGAAGGAAAATGCTGATAAAAACCAGTTTGAATCATCTTCGATGAGTTCAAATGCCCGAAATTTGAATGTAGAGTCGGTTTTGACAAAGAGAAAGCTCGGTGAGGATCAGCAGATTTATTGGCCAGTGAAGCTCCCTTTTAACAGATTCAGGTCCTAGGTTATTAACTTAGGTTCCAAGCTGCTCGGACTCTCTAAAAATGTGGCCGCACCCATGTTTGTTCCTTCAAAAATGAACTACTTTTGAGAGATCCGAAAACACCTGGTGAAATTTTTGAAGAGTCCGAGTAACATAGCTTACGTTTCAGTATTTGTCTTGACAATGTTGGAGTAGGAATGTTTAAAATCTGTGTCTTGTAGCCTCCTTGCTGTAGTTTGTTTGTAACATTGTATGCTGCAAACTTATGTTGTTTAGACTCTTCAAAAATGT
>NC_061121.1:2715626-2734585 GCF_002878395.1 Capsicum annuum
TTATATATAATGGAAAAAGAATGAGTACTTCCCTTCCTGGAAGGTTCCTCTTAATTTTGTTTTTAGTCCATGTTTCTTTCTTTGTGGACAAGAAAAAGAAAAGGGGGTAGGGGTGAGGGTGGGGGGGTCACGTGAAGGGTAGGGTAGGTGAGGGTAGGGGTATAGGGTAGGATAGGTTGTTAGGATGAGGCGTAAAGTTGGTTAGGGGTTTGTTTAAAGTTGTTATTTTTTGTATTTTGTGAGGGTATAATAACATGGATGAGGGTACACGGTAGGATAAGGTAAAATTGGGTAAAAAATGTTATCGAGGAGGGACAAAATTAGGTGTCTACATCATGCCCCTTTGAATATAAACATGAAGTATTTTTAGACAAAGAATTAGACAACAAGACAGAATTTTGTCCCTACCATTATTCATAGGAAGAAACAGAAAGAAGAAGGACAACCGAGTCTTGACTTAGGACATCCTACCGACCCAAATTATGAAGGAATTAAATGACCTGTATTTCAAAAGATTTGAAAGAACGGGATAATACCGAGTTGGAGAGTTGAGTGAGGTTCCATCGAGGTTCCGATCTGCGGCTCTGTCATTACATCAAAATGAAAATTAAAAGTTAAAATGTAAATGAAATTACAAAAATCCTATCTATGCAACTTTTTTGGGACTCTTGACTTGAGTTTCATTACCCTATTCTTCAGGCGGGCTCCTGACTTGTAATTTGTTCGCCTTGTTGCTTGACTTTCAAATTCTTCACCTTGTTGTTTGACTTTCAACTTCTTGACCTTGTTGCTTGACTTTCAATCTCTTAACTTTGTTACTTGACTTTCAATTTCATCACCCCATTATTTAGGTGGGATCCTGACTTGCCATTTCTATCACCCTGTTCTTCAGGCGGGTTCCTGACCTTCAATTTCATCACCCTATTCTTCAGGCGGGCTCCTGAAACCAAAATCAAAACTAAAACAAAAATTATCCCAAACAAAGATTATGATAAAGAAAGATTTCATTCATTCATTTTTGTTGAAAGTAGTGTCCCATTTTCCAGGAGGGTCCTGAACATAAAGTAAATTACCATTTTCCGGGAGGGTCCTAAACATAAAGTAAATTCCCATTTTCCAGGAGGGTCCTAGACAGAAAGTAAAATCTCATTTTTTAGGAGGGTCCTGAATAGAAAGTAAAATCCCATTTTCCAGATGGGTCCTGAACATAAAGTAAAATCTCATTTTTCAGGAGAATCCTGATCATAAAGTAAATTCTAATTTTTCAGGAGGGTCCTGAACAGACAGTAAAATCCCATTTTTTTAGGAGGGTCCTGAACATAAAGTAAAATCCCATTCTTCTGGAGGGTCCTGAACAAAAGTAAAATCCCATTTTTCAGGATGATCCTGAACATAAAGTAAAATCCCATTTTTTAGGAGGGTTTTGAACAGAAAGTAAAATCTCATTTTTCAGGAGGGTCCTGAACAGAAAGTAAAATCCCATTTTTTTAGGAGGGTCCTGAACATAACAGTAAAATCCCAATTTTCAGGAGGGTCTTGAACATAATGTAAATTCTCATTTTTCAGGAGGGTCCTGAACAGACAGTAAAATCTCATTTTTCATGAGGGTCCTGAACTGAAAGTAAAAGGGTCCTGAACTGAAAGTAAAATCTCATTTTTCAGGAGGGTCCTGAACATAAAGTAAAATCCCAATTTTTAGGAAGGTCCTGAACAAAAGTAAAATCCCATTTTTCAGGAGGGTCCTGAACAAAAGTAAAAATCTAATTTTTCAAGAGGGTCCTGAACATAAAGTAAAATCCTATTTTTCAGGAGGATCCTGAACATAAAGTAAAATCCCATTTTCTGGAGGGTCCTGAACAAAAGTAAAATCTCATTTTTCAAGAGGGTCCTGAACATAAAGTAAATTTCTATTTTTTTTTTAGGGTTTTGAACAGACAGTAAAATTCCATTTTTCAGGAGGGTCCTGAACATAAAGTGAAATCCCATTTTTCACGAGAGTCCTAAGTAAAAGTAAAAATCCTATTTTTCAGGAGGGTCCTGAACAAAAGTAAAATCTTCTTTTTTCAGGAGGGTCCTGAAAAAAAAGTAAATTCCCATTTTACAGGAGGGTCCTGAACAAAAAGTAAAGTCCCATTTTTCAGGAGGGTCCTGAACAGAAAGTAAATTCTCATTTTTCAGGAGGGTCCTAAACAAAATGTAAAATCCCATTTTTCAGGAAGGTCCTGAACATAAACTAAAATCCCATTTTTCAGGAAGGTCCTCAACAGAAAGTAAAATCTTATTTTTCAGGAGGGTCCTGAACATAAAGTGAAATATCATTTTTTAGGAGGGTCCTGAACAGATGGTAAAATCTGATATTTCAGGAGGGTCCTGAACAGAAAGTAAAGTCCAATTTTTTAGGAGGGTCCTGAACAGAAAGTAAAATTCTATTTTTCAGGAGGGTCTTGAACAGAAAGTAAAATCCCATTTTTCAGGAGGGTCCTGAACAGAAAGTAAAATCTCAGTTTTTTGGAGGGTCGTGAACATAAAGTGAAATCCCATTTTTCAGGAGGGTCCTGAACAGATGGTAAAATCCATTTTTCAGAAGGGTCCTGAACAAAAAGTAAAATCCTATTTTCCAGGAGGGTTTGAACATAAGGTGAAATCCCATTTTTCAGGAGGGTCCTGAACAGAAGGTAAAATCCTATTTTTTAGGAGGGTCCTGAACAAAAGTAAAATCTCATTTTTCAGAAGGGTCCTGAATAGAAAGTAAGTCCCATTTTTCAGAAGGGTCCTGAACAGAAAGTTAAATCCCATTTTTCAGGAGGGTCCTGAACAGAATTAAAATCTAATTTTTCAGGAGGGTGTTGAACAAAAGTAAAATCCCATTTTCAGGAGGGCCTTGAACAAAAGTAAAATCTCATTTTTCAGGAGGGTCCTGAACAGAAAGTAAAATTCATTTTTTAGGAGGGTCCTGAACATAAAGTAAATTTCATGGATGTGCATTTCCAATGGTAGTGGAATTAAGTGAAGCGAATTTGCCCCTATTTCAACAAAGAAAATTTGTCAGTTAAAAATTTAGTGATGGTTTGCAGTACTTGGCTTTCCTTACACCTGTTCCAGTGTTCATTCCCTTCATTTTGTTTCAGATTGCTGGCACTTGCCCCTGCTTTATCGGGTCATTGACCCAAACACAGATTAAGGAAAATAACTCTGAAACAAACACAGTATCTCTGCTTTATCATGATCCTCAGATAAACCTTTTGAACCCTGGTATTTCTATGAGTTCCCAGACTTGTCTATTGATAAAACTTTCTGCATGCCTTGTTCTGACTTTCAATCTTGTTTCTTTTATGTGCTGGCCCTTTGTCTTACTTTGTGCAATTGAAGAAGCTGGTAGCCAGTTTTGAAATCTTTTCTCACTTGTTTTGACATGGACTTAACTCAAAGACGAGAAAAATAACAACAATTTTTGTTTTATTAGGATAACTGACTCAAGAAAAATAAAAATATAACTAAAGAGAAGAAAGAAACGACAATGAATGTCCCCGTCAAAAAAATGAAAGAAAAGTTTATCTGAAAATGACAGTCAACTCTAATGATTATGACATGCATATCGAATTTAACTGCCTGGGCTTTCTATCCAAAAATTTCTACCAATTGTTGTTGAGTTAATGACCTCGAAATTGAGTTGCTTCCTTAGGTCAATTGCATTTAAGACCTCATTCGGCTAGTGGCCTATTGAATGGTCTTTGCCAACAAGCCTCTCTCATTTTCCTTTTCTCAGCTCACCATTATCTTATGCTGTCTGTGAGGCTTTTTTTGCCAATGAGACTCTCTTATTTTTATTTGTCTCAATTCACCATCGTCTTATGGTGCTCGTGGTGGTTGTCACTGATAAAACTCTCTCATTTTTTATCTCTCTCAACTTACCATTGCCTTATGGTGCCCATGAGGGTTTTCACCAATAAGACTCTCTCATTTTTATTTCTCTCAAGTCACTATCACCTTATGGTGCCTGTGAGGGTTTCACCAATAAGACTCTCTCATTTTCATTCTCTCAACTCACTATCACCTTATGGAGCCCGTTAGGGTTTTCACCAATAAGACTCTCTTATTTTTATTTCTCTCCTGATTCTTTATGCTGAGGAAGACAAGTAGTTCTCAAAATGCATCATCACATTCATTGCATGCTTAGCCTTAGCATTTTTAAAGATTGATCTGAAGGTCTTTATTTGGTTGTAACTTGGCTTTTGGATAGGGTTAGAAAGAAAAGATGGCATGGGGTCCAAATGACACTTGAAGTGGGGTGGGACTTACAACTTTTGGAATCGACTCAAACAATGAGGATTAACTCTTGCCTAGTTTCTTTTGACTGGGCAATTCTAAATTGTTTATTTGGTTAGATCGAGTCTAGAGTAGGGCAGCCTACATATCTCACCCCCGAGAGAGGAGAATCAGGTCATGCGTAGTTCTGGCAGCTTATTCTTTTGCTTGGTTCTAATTTTTGTTTCTTCTTCTTCCTTTTTGTTTTCTCTTTGGGATTTTTCTTTATGACCCTATTTTTGATACTCTTTTCTTTTCTTTTCTTTTCTTTTGGACACATTTTTTTTCTTGACATTTTTCTTTTGAGTTTTACTGACTCTATCTTGATTCCAAAAGAGGGGTATAAAAGAAAATAGGACTAAAGCTCAAATAGGGTAAACAAAGGATGACACAATGTTTGGATAGCAGAATGAAATGCCTTTGTCATATCAATCCTTAAAAATACAAGTACATATCATACAATATGGAAGTGAAAGATGAAGATCATTTGTGACATCTTTTGCAGCATTAACTTTAGCTGAGTCTGTGCATCACTATTTCTTCTGCGCTTTTCTAGCATACAACTCCACTTTTGTTGCATATTCCTCACCTTGAATGACTCATGATTTTGTGGAGCTGATTTTCGTTCTGTTTACGCAGCCACTATTTGACCTAATTGAGACATGTCTTTCAATTGATGACCAAGTTATTCTTGTAATTCTCAAAATAAGTGCCTTAATTTTCAAAGAAGGCTTCAACTTATCACCAAATATCTTAGCACTCTACCTATTTTCTTAGATGTTCTCTTTTACTAACTTAAATCTCTGATTCAATGTCTCATGGTTAAATTGAATTGTGAGATCTGACTGAAAATTCTGCTAGCATGTCATATCACTAGAATCAACATAAAATGCATTATGTGAAGAAAACAAACAAACAACACATATTTAAAACACAAAAAAAGGGACACTTCGGTTAGTTGAAATAAAAGAGAAAGGGGTTTGAACATAAACGACAAAGGGACAAAACAAGATGGATCCCGAACTACAACCCTAAAGTAATTCAGAAAATAGAAAACAAAACAAAACAAACTACCAAACCTCTTCCTAGTAGGGAGAGGGGTGACTTCTCAATTGCTCAACCTGACAACTTAGCCACTGATTTGCATATTAGCATGACTAGAGCTTCCATCACTGTCAATGTTCTGTACCATAATTGATCTATCTTGAATCATCTTTTCAATGTCTCTTTTCAAATCTCGGCAATCTTCAATACTATAATTTCGAGCATCAGAATGATATGCACATCGTGCATTAGGATTAAAATTTCTTGAATGAGAATTAAGAGTGTGCCCAAGGAGAAGAGTGATCATGCCCCATTGTACTAATCTTTGATAAGGTGGCATATGACTCTCCAATTGGTGTGAAGCTATCCCTTGATATCTTCCTCATTTCATTGTTTGGCTTGAATCCAAAATCGGGCCTAGAAGGGCTTTGGTAGGTTTGTAGAGTTGGAGGGTGACTCTGAGGAGTTGGTGCACACCATTGTGAGTAAGGAGGGAGTTGAACATATGGTTGTGCACAATATACTAGATATGGAGATGGGGAAATAGAGTATAATGGATTTTGGGAGGGATTATAGAGATCTTGGGTATGAACTTGGTCCTGAGACTGACGGAAATGATGACATCGTCATCTTGGATATGCCCATTCTCCAGCTACAATAGTAGTGTCATCTTTCTCATTCTTCTTCCCTCCAGGTTCCCTTAATTGATTGCAATATTGTCCCAAATGTTTCACAGATTCCTCATGCCCATCTTGCTCCTCAAATTTTGACATCTCAAAGATTGGAGGAAGGTTAGAATTTGAAGGCATGCCCTAGTCTTTGTATGAAACATCTTCTTTACCTGTAGGTCCTAGAAAATTTTTCATAACATTTTCTGCACTCTTCATTTTTCCAACAATTTTCTTCGACTCTTCTGGCACACTAGACTTCTTGTTAAGAAATTTTGGTGGTCCAGTTAACTTAAAAGCAAGCTCAGGAGTATAATAATGATCACCAAGAGTATTGAATATAGGTTCACTAGCAACATGGGGACGCACAACCGTTGGGCGAGCTAGTGTAGAAGTTCCAGTAGAGGATTAAGCAACAAGATCACAGACGACATGTGGTGTTGGGAATGTAGCAGGCTTATGCTGAGGAGCTAAAGGAAAAGTTGTGGAAGTATTGAGATGCTTTTGGCTTGGAATGAATTCTGAGTCATGTTGCGGTGTATCAATAATAGTAGAAAACTGACTTTGAGATTTTGGTGGAAAACTCAAGGTATTTATAGGATCAATAAAGGGAAATGGAGGAGGAGGCAACCCACTGGCCCAAGCTCGATGCATTTTAGTCATTTGTTGTCTTAGCCTCTTAATCTCTTGCTTCAAACTCTCATTTTTCTGATTCTTTGTTTGATCCATGATGTCACTCTCTATATCTTTGATAGACACAACTAACCTTTTGGATTTAGTGTGAGATGAAAGATCAGCCAGAATGCCATAAACCAACCACCTTAAACTGACTCAACAAAAAATAACAAATGTGTTAGGGTTCAACACTTTTTCAAAATCTCTTTTTCCTTCTTTGTTTTTTTTAAAAGATCACCGAACCCAAGAAGGGCGCCTACGTATCTCACCTCCGAAAGAGGAGAATTAGGTGTGCGTAGTTCGTGAAGTCTTATCAAAATGGCCAATTGATTCTTTTTCCTTTTTTTTATTTTTCTTGAAACTTTAGTTTTGTAAGTTGGATGCTTCTACTTACATGTTTATCATCTGAACCCCTGAACCCATTAAAAAGCAACTTTTTAAACCCTTTGTCGGTCTACTCAGCTGTGCGTGTTACACAATCGCTGTCACATCATTAATTTTGTGTAAAATAATTTCCACGTATGAAATGATGTGTGCAGAGTATAAATAGTAAAATTTGACCTAAAATTTAGGTCATGTTACGCCTTCTTCTTCACCTCTCCTCTCTCGTTCATGCGAAACTGAAAGATTAGCATGATTTTAGGGTAATTTAGGCCGATAGTTGTTGAAGCTTGTTGCGATCCTTGTTAGTATTTAACATTTTGATGTAGTTGTAGTATGTGGTTGTTTATTTTGAATCTTGTAGTCGATTAAATGGTGGTCCGTTCTACTAATTTTAGGGTTTTCCAGATTACGAACATTTTTCTACAATCTTTTGTGTGATTTGATTCTTTTTCGCATGTAGTGTTGTTGTAGTTAGTATTTGTAGTGATGATATGGCTTCAATGGCATATATCTGGTTTTGATTAGAATTTTGGGTTTTCGAGTTTTTCGTAAACTGAAAAATTGAGACCGAAAATTTGGCGCTTTTGTTTTGTTTGTAGTCTAATGCTCGTATAAAACCTATATATTGCAGTTTTTTATGCCTTCGATGGCATTTTTTGTTATTTCAATAAAATTTTAGGGTTTTTTTTGGTCAATTCAGAATTGGGTCTGAAAATTTTGGGGCTTTGATATTTATGTTGTTTAATGTTGCTATTAAATGTGTGTATAACCGTTTTGTTCCTTCAATGGCATGTTTTGTTATTTCAATTACACTTTAGGGTTTGTTGGGTAAAATTAGAATTGATGTTTTTATTCCTTAGTTTTTTGTTTAAAAATTAGGGCTTTGTGGATAATTGCCTAATGTATATGTTATGTTGTCACTGTGCAGGTTTTGTAAATAAATGGATATAATTGTAATAATTCAATTCACGTATAGGGGTGTCTTTTTGTTAGACCCTAATTTAAGGTATGCAAATGAAATTCGTATTCCTGATAAAATTAGAGTAGATGTTGAGGAGCTTCATGTTATGTTGTTTCATAACTTAGCAACCGATTTAGATGTGGAAAAAATTGAAACCTTTTGGTGTAGAGTAAACAAAAAAGGCTATTATTACAAGTTAGAAAATGATATTGATGTTTTAAGCCTTATCAGTAGTTTAAAATATGGAGATTTGGTTGATGTATATGTGGTTAACCAAATTAGTGAAGCTATACTTGTTAATGATGATGTGACAGCCACTCCACCATTATTACAACTTAGTAATGGTGATGTGGCAGCCCCTGTTGAACCTGATAGGGTTGATGTGTCTTCATCTCATCCATTGGATATAAATGAAGATGAATATATCAATGAAAATCAGCCTCCTAGGGCAGAAAAAGAAAAAGCTAAGGTTTCTTGTGAAGACTTAGGTGAAGGTCAATTTAATGATTTCTCCACATACCATCTCCAAACATCTGATTCTGAATTAGATTTTGATTGGACTGATTCTGATGGTGATTCACTTTATGATGTTGATGAAAACATTAAAGAGTTGAGTGATTTTGATGAAAAGTTGCTTCAAGTTAGAAAGGCTAACATTGAAAAACAAGTAAAAGAAAAGACTGATAGGGTGAATGTAGATGAGATACCATATGGACCAGTAGATATAGATGCTGGTTTTGAGGATATTTGTAAGAACAAGGGGGTTAGTTATAAAGGTAAACTGGGTGGGGATGACCCTTATTTTGATAGTTCAGATCCGAGTAGTGACATTAGTGATGAAGAGGAAAGAGATCCTATTGATGATGATGAAGTGGTAGATCCACTACCTAGAACTTCTTCTAGCAATATATACTTTGATAAAACTGCAAAGAAGGTATATTTTTAATTGTATATGGTTTTTTTGAATGCTATTAAGTTTAGAGAGGCAATGCAGAGTTACTCTATTCAAAAAGATGTGAACCTTAAGTTGAAACCTAATGAGAAGGAAAGGGTAAGGTCTAAGTGTAAGCATAAGGGTTGTCTTTGGGTTATTCTTGGAAGTATTGATAACACATGATTTTTTACTGTGAAAACTTACTTTCCTGTACACAAGTGTTCTAAAAGGACAAGAAATAAGATGTGCAACCCTTTGTGGATTAGTAAGCATTACAAAGATAGGATTATGAGTGATCCATCAATAAAATTGCATCAGATTCAAGCACTTTTAAGAAAGGTCTATGGGTTGTATGTTAGTAAAACAACCTGTAGAAAGGCAAAAATCAGAATTATGAATAAATATTTTGGTGATTTTGTTGAAGAGATTTATAGGTTGTATGACTATGCTAAACAGTTGAGGACCATTAATCCTGGTACCATTGTATCTATTAGGACATCCAAGAATGCAGTTCCAGGAAAAGAGGTGTTTATGGGCATATACATTTGTCTTAGGGCCTTAAAAAGTGGATGAAAAGAGGGCTGCAGAAGAATAATTGGTTTAGCTGGTGCCTTTCTCAAGGGTGTATGTAAAGGTATTTTGTTGTCTTGCATTTCCAAAGATGGAAATAATCAAATGTACCCTGTAGCATGGGCTGTGGTTGATAAAGAAACCAAAGACACATGGTCATGGTTTCTTAGATGCATCAGCCATGATTTGGAACTTGAAGAAAATGGGGGTGAAGACTTGATAGTCATATCTGATATACAGAAGGTATGGTTCTTCATCTGTTCATATTTTTTAGTTATTTATTACTGGCTAGTTTGCTGCAATGATGTCTTTAATGTTTAACTACTATTTTACATGTTTTGATAGGGTCTTCATTTGGTACTTACTAATCTACTGCCAAATGCTAAGCATAGATGGTGTACTGGACATAAATAGGCTAACTGGAAGCAGGTTTTGAGTGGTGAGGAAAGGGGAAAAAAATTCTGGCAGGTTGCAAGGGCCCTATTTGAAGTGTACTTACAAAAGAAACTTAATGAAATGAGTGAGTTGGGTATTGAAATTGTGAAAGATTTGCTCAAGTATAACAAAGAGGCATGGTGTGGGCCTTTTTAAGGAACATAGCAGGTGTGATGTGGTTGAAAACAACATGTGTGAGACTTTCAATAGTTGGATTTTAGCTGCTAGGTTCAAGACAATTATCACTATATTGGAGGAAATAAGATGCAAAGTCATGGAAAGAATGAATCAAATGAGAGATTTTTGTGAAAAATGGATCACTGATGTATCACCAATGGCTATGGAAGTTCTTGCAGAGAATATTGAATATGCAGCCAATTGTGAGGTGAGATTTAATGGTGATATGGGCTTTGATATTGGTGATCCACCTTATACACATGTTGTTAATGTGATGAGGAAGCAATGTAGTTGTAGGTCTTGGAAACCAAAGAGAGTTCCTTATGCACATGTAATTGCTGTAATGCATTACAAGGGATGGAATATGGAGTCATATGTTGATCACTGGTCTCAAAGGGAAAGTGAAGGCATATGAAAAGTATATTCTACCAATGACAAATATTGAAATGTGGCCAAGAAGCACAAGACCACTAATTGAGCCACCTGAGATTACTCCCATGCCAGGAAGGCAAGGTAAAAATAGAAGAAAGCTAAGGATGAAGATATTAAGAATAAGTTTGGAAAGGCTACAAGAAAGGGAAGAAAAATGACATGTTCTGTGTGCAAGTGTATTGGACACAACAAGAAAGGATGTCCAACTTTGGTAAGCCAAAGTTTTTCTTATTGATGAATTTTACTCTTTTTGAATGTGTTTTTGACCTTTCCATATTTTTTTATAGAAAAAAGATTTCAGTAGTAGCTGTGGTAGTCAATCAAGTGTGCAAGCCAGAACTAGTACTGCTGCTGCTGCTGCTGAGAGATGCAAATGCTTCAACAACTAAAGATATTCCTGTAAATGCTAAATCAAGCAACAGAAGTCCTGCAGGAAGTCCTTCAAATGCTCAAAGTGCACCAATATGTTCAGGAAGTCCTGCAAATGCTCACTCCGCACCAACAGCTGTAGGAAGACATGTAAATGTTGCATCAGTTGGTGGTGCCAGGCCTGTACGTGCCTCAACAGCTGATATAAGGCCTACAGCTGCTGTGATTCCCACTACCACTTCAGCAGTGGGTGCTACTGCTACACAATCTACAACTCAGCTATCTACTAATGATCTTGGTGCCCCAAAGAGGAAGACTAGTACAACTTTGAGAGGTGGTGCAAATCTGGCATATAAAATACCAAGGCAAAAGAAGCAGGTTTTGGTGTGCTGTTTGGATCAAGTGGCAATGTGGTAGAGAGGGTAAGTTTCATATAATGTACTTTACATTTAACTAGTTTTAATTAGTGCATGAATAATTGATTTTTTTTATTTTTACAGTCTGGAAATACTGATAGAGTATTACATAGTCCAATACTTATTAGTTCAGTTCCAACCAATATTGACTTGGATTTCAAACCAAATGGACTAAGGTGGAAAGGTGGAGTTGCAGTAACTTAAAGACAACTACAACAACAAAGTACCAAAAGATCAAAGGCAAAGTTATCTCCAACCACTCAAGCCACATCAAGCACTCAAGCCAACAAGAATCAATCCACAACAAGCACTCAAGTAACACATTAGTGTAGTTCTCTTTCTGTATTGATCCCAAGTGTTGTTAAGATAATTTTTTAAGACTTCTGGTTCATTGTTGTTAAGACAAGTGTTTTGATGCCAATTATATATTGCAGATTTTTATGTTGGAAATGGTGTTTCTCATTAAATTTTAATTTCGTTTCATTGTACATACCAACTACATAGATCAAGCCGTCTTAAATAATACAACAAATAGAAACCACATGACAACAATAATGATAATAGTGATATCAATACTAATGCTTGGTCTTTCATATCTTCCGTGCCTTCCATATCTTCCCAGTCCTTGTTGTCTTCGTTGCCTTTGATGTGTACCTTTATATTGTTCATTTTCATCGGCCCATCGAAAGAATCCACAACCATTACCAACCTGATATTTTTGACAGCCCCAAAACATTCTTCCCGGATTGGTTGGTGTTCTTGACATCTTAAGTTCCGCGTAAAGTCCACAATAAAAAATTTGAACTGTCATGGCATTGCAAAAAATTACATAAAAAATTAAATTTCCAATATTACAAGCATGGCAAGAACAAAAATTAATGAACAAGAACTTGGAGAGAGAAAAAATGGAGAAGAAGGAATGAAAAAAATGCCCAAATTGCTCCAACAATGGTGTTGGAACCAAATGAGGAAGAAAGAGCATTTATAATGGGTGTTGGAAACCTTTTTGACCGTTGGGGCCCTTTAATTTTTTGGATGACGCTCGCCTGGACTCTAAAACACACGCTCCTATGTGGTCCCAGCCACATAGGATGCCACATCAGAAATTGTATTTAAAAAGTTTTTTTTAATGGGTTCAGGGGGTTCAGATGACAAACATGTAAGTAGAAGCTTCCAACTTACAAAACTGACACTATACAAGGGTTCACAAGGTCATTCTGCCAATTATTTACTCTGCGAGACCAATCTTTATCAAGAGATACCGGTGTATAGGTTTGTAAATGGTGAAGTACAACTCTACTACGATATGCCGGGATGGAAGGTTGTATAAAGAATAGTGGGTTTAAGACATCCAAAGGAACATATGGAAGGTTATTTGCTATTACTTACGTCCCTCAATTGTTTCTTTTATATACACATTATATGAAGTGGTAATTTTCTTCTCTCATCTCTCTCCCTTTTAGCATCGCAAAAGATTTGCTTGTCTCGATTGGCTTATAGCTAAAACAGCGACCAATCGTCCTACTGCAAGCGGCTAAGCGTGGCGTCCAGAAAGAAGAGGGAAAATCATCAGATGTGATATGAAACAAGAAATTAAAGGACCCCAAAAATATGCATTTGACCTTGAGCATTTAACTATTTTGAGATGTCTGTGTCTACAGAAAGATTCTTATGATCGACCACAAGTTATGGTTCCAACATATTCAATACTCCCTCAGTTTCAAAAAGAATGAAAAATTAAAATAAAAAAGACTTTTGAATTTTGTGGTCCTAAATTAAAGTTATGTTAAATTTACCATAATACCCTTTAATCTTGTGGTATTAAACATGACAGAAAAAGAAAGGGTCATTCTTTTTTGAACGAACTAAATAAAGTAGGTCATTTTTTTTCAAACAGAGAGAGTAAAATTCTTGCACTAAAGAGTGGTTCTTGGAGAAGAATCGATAACCATCCTCGTGGATTTCACAATAGTTTATGTGCTCATAGATAAAATTGCATTTGTTCATGGCAGATTTCATGGGATCAGTAAGGATATTCTATCCAAGTATTTTATGGTGAAGTTCTACTCCACTACGACAGGGATGAAAGATATAGTGATAGTTCATTTAGGCATCCAAATGACCATATGGGGTGTTACCTACGACTGGTGTCACCACTCAAGTATTCTGTTATGCGGAAAGCTTAATCTCTCCAAAATTATGTAATTGCTTATTTCATGTCATTAAGTTTTATACACATTATTTGATGTGATATTTTTCTTTGTCTTAGCTCTCTGACCCTTTTAGCACCGCAAAAGCTTTCCTTGTCTCGATTGGCTTTTAGCCTAAACGGAGACCTATCGTCCTACTTGTATCGTTTGGTGGCTTCTACTGCAAGTGCCTAATCACTAAGGCCGAGTTTCGTCCTTGTCTGATGATGAATCTTACAGTAAAGTTCATTTCTACCTTTGCATTCGACGGTCAACCTCCTCTCGACCCTACTAAATCCAATTTAGACCCAAATGTCGTGGCTAAAGTGACCTTACAACTAAGTTTATTAAGGTCTCGAGGTTGAGTCATATTCAATATGTTACTAACATTTATTTATTTATTTTTACCTTTTTTCGTAATTAAATTAACATGGAGTGAGTATTTTTTTAATCTCTGCTGGGATTTGAAGTTGTAATTATCAGGGGTATACAAATTCTTTATAGTTTATGGATCGTTTTTCTCTCCTAAAATAAAAAATTTAAGGAATTCTTATAATCTCAACATATTGAGCAAATTTCATCAGAGAAATAAAGACAAACATAATCAAAGAGGATTTCAATTCCCTCACATTTATAAATTATTCATTTGACAATTTCTATAACAATACATATACTAACAACAAATCATAAAGAGCTCGTATCCTCCTATAGTTACAATATTTTTTTCTGGTAATTTTTTTAATTGCTGGCAGTATCACATATATATTCTAAGATCATCCAAAATACTAAATTCACCCAACAAAAACCCATAATTATCCACAATTGGAACTCCCAATTTATGTGAATATTTCACTTCTTGATTTTCTGAAATTTTCACCCAAGTCCTCATCATTAATTTTTCATCACTTTCTTCAACCCCATTTGATGTATTCGTATTTTCATCAACACTCATTGACGATTTTTCTTCAAACTCATCAGTAACACAAGATTCTTGATAAGATTTTTCAGAAAGCTGGCCATTTTTTGCTCTTTTAGCCATCACTAATTCTTTGAATTCAAGCTTCTTAGACTCGTAATTTTTTGAAGCGTCTTCAACCGTAACAGAATTACCCAACCAAATCATTTTCTTGTTCAATGGGTGTTTAATTTCAGCACAAAATTTCCCATTTTTTCTCTTACGTACCCCAATAGGGTACAATCTTACATAAGTATTCTTTGATATTCTTTTATAGGACCTGATGATAAAAAATTTGAGAAGAAAAAAAAAAGGCTATTTCAGTAAAGAACAAAGTATAATAAATTTGAGACGTGAAGAAAAAGAGAACAAATAGTGAACACATATATAGCAGTAATTAGATAACCAATTAAGGAAACTTTTATTCTCTTTCTATTTGGAAAAGGATTTAACAAAATGAGTGAAGTATTGATTGAGAAATTGTTGCATATTATTAGTCACTGTATTTATTAGTATCCTAAATTGACACTGAATATTCAAATCTCTATATTTGGTAGAATACTACAATTGTATTAAATGATGAAATACAATTAATTTTGACGTGTCTTATCTTTATATCATGAGTTTAAATATTATTCACCATTGTATTTATAAAAAAGGTTATTCGACTATGAATAAATTTCTTTTAAAGAATCAATTGATGACCTGGCCTGGTTAATATTATATTTAACTTACTAAGATATCTTAAGCTGTAATATTAATGGTGGAAATATCTTCATACTTTGCGATAACTTAATCCTTATCTCTCACTCTTTCTTTTTTTCATTCGATAGTTTCATATCCGCTTTATATCCTGAATTATAATGTGCACCATCTGTGCATAAAAAATTCTACACTAACAGCTAACTTGACCTGCTATTACAGGTTGCCCAATTATTTACATAAAAAATAAAAAAGAAAAAAATTAGGTAACCTCCAATAGCAAGTCAAGTTCACCTGATAGTGTAGAATATTTTCTACACTAACGGTGCACAAAACTTAAATTCTTTATGTTATGCGTATAACTAATAAATTCACATCTCCTTTTTTTTGTTAGCGGATGTTTCATATTTGTTTTAGGCCAAAGTCATCGACATGCACTCAAACTTGTTGCGAAAATTCACTTAGTAGTATTTGCTTATGATCGGAGTATCCTCCTCATGCATGCTGGAACAATTTATTCTTGTAAGTTATATTAACTTGTCAATGTTTGGTTTCGAAATTATGTCATTGCTTATTTCATGTCATAACATGCCCAGAGCCGTTAAAGCGTTATACGCAGTTCGTATCACTATCACAGATTGGGATAGCCAAATTTAAAAATATGAGGAAAGATCATTTGGCCAGTGCCTTTGCAATTAGCTCCTCCTCATATCAAGTTATGGTTTCTCATTAACACATGATCATTAGGAATAAGGATCAATAGGAGGAGCTTATTATGATATTCTTATCTAATCACGAAGGTCGAGTTTCGTCCTTGCTTGATGGTGAATCTTGTAGTAAAGTTTATTTCTGCCTTTGCAATTCGAGGATCGATCTTCTTTTGGCCCCACTAAATCAAAGTGACCTTACACTTAGGTTTATTAAGGTTTAGAAACATTTGTGAGTCAAATTCAATATGTTAAGGACATTTTTTTTTATCCTTTTTCGTAATTAAAATTAACATGGAGTGAGTATTTTTTTTTTCAATCTAAGCTCGGATTTGAAGTTGTATTCATTAGGAATATCCAAATTCTCTATAGATTATGAATCTTTTTTCTATCTCAAAACAAAAAAATTATATTCTCATGAATCAAACTCATACCTCCATAATTTTTGCATAGTATATTCTGTAAATTCCATATTTAGTATGATGAACCATATGTTTACCAAAAATATATGCACTAAATTATCAAAAAATTGGTAAATCTAGTATTACAATAATATATTCATTTTGTTTGCCAATAAAACGATCTCAAATTGGTAATACTAGGAAAATTGTCATAATTGGTATTGCAAGTTGGAATTGTCTTTAAATATTTATGTTAGATGTATCATATTTTAATACATATATATAATTGCCACAAATAATGTTTGCGTGTAAAATAAAAACTTATTAATAGTTGAATCTATAATTAGAAGTGGCACCTAGCTATTTTTGGCTAAGGATTATTTTTCCCTTTCATTTCCACTTTAATTTTGGAAATGACACCTTGGAAAATACTTATCGACACTTGATGTTTACACAACGCTATCTATTTTGAGTACCAATTAATTTGAATTTATATCGAGAAACCTACTTAAAAAATATGTTGCTTTAACTTAAAGACGACTTCATATGCAGGACTTGAAAAAAATGACATCCATGCCTAGATATTAATCTTTGTTCTATTTTTGCACAACTGAAAATTTAAGGTTATAAATTATTATTTAACTTAAATATTTAAATAAAAAACAAAATACATAGAAATTTACTAATATTATATTTTGACAATACTATAACATTCTATCATAATTAAATTAGTGTCCATCAATAAAGATCACGAAAAAGATTCTTTTTTTTTTTTCAAACATAGCATTATTTGTAATTTTGGCAATAAATCCTTTCATATAAAATTTATGCCATTTTTGCTAAGTTTAGAATTTTGTTTGACCAATACTCTGATTTCTAAAAGACTGTCCTTTCGAAAATCACTTTAGACTTGAGCCCGGGGTCTATCGGAAACAACCTTTCTACTTCTTTAGAGGTAGAGGTATGGACTGCGTACATCTTACCCCCCCCCCCCCCTATTCCCACCTAGTGGGAATACATTAGGTTTGTTGTTGTTGTTGTTACTATTTCTTTTAATTAATCTATTAAAAAATATATGGCATTTTTACATTATGATACAATTTAATTTTAAATTTTTTTTTACCCTTACTAACATGCTTTATAGTCACATAATTCTTATGTCATGCTTAAATTCATAAGTTTCACGAGTCCTTTTATGTTCTTAAATTAATTTCTGAACTCAGTTAAATTACAACAATAACAATGAAAAAAAATCTAGCTAGTGTGATCTCACAAATAAGGTCTGAATATAGATAAGTATACACAAATTTGATCCCTAATTTGAGGTAGAAAAATTAATTTCCATAAACTCTCCCACAAAAAAACATTTTTAAACACATGTTTAGAAAACACTTTGAGCGAAAAAAATCTCTAGTGAATATATAACAAAAAAAGAAGAAATGACAATATTAAGATAAGGCAAGTAAAAAAAAAGAGTAGTAATAATATTAAAGGATAGGATAATTACAAAATAACAATACTTAAAAGAAGAGTGAGCAAATAAGATACTCCGAGATAGAATCATGCTCTCCCATAGAATCATGCTCTCCCACATAAAAGAGAATTATTTATTAATTTTTTATTCTAATTCTCAAGCTTCGTGCTTTTCTATTTTAGATCATATCTTTGGTGAGCTAAAGCCGTGTCACATCACCCCAATTCTCCTTGGCTCTATCTCTACATCTCCTTAGGTCTATGATTACCAACCTCACACATTCTCACTAGGGTATTTATGTTTCTGCTATTTACGTGCTTGAGTCATTTGATCAGCTTCACTCCTCTCACCCAGTCCACTATGAAGGTCACTTCCACCTTGCCTCGTATATCTTTATTTCTAATTTTATCTTCTCCTGGTTGGTTCGCTCATTCATCTAAGCATCATTATTTCCACTACTTTCACATCTAAGATTGTGAATTTTGACTGGTCAGCATTCTATCCAATACAACATAAACAGTCTATTAACCACTTTGTAGATCTTATCTTTAAATTCTAGTGATATGTTTTGTCACATAGGACACCGGATTCACGTCTCTATTTTATCCACTTCACTTCAACACGATATATCATATCATCGCCTGTCACCCCCCTACCCCCACTTCCTTAAATTATTGACTCTAGATACTTAAAGCTACCTTTTCTAAGAATGACTTATGCATTGATTCTCACTTTCATATCCACCTCATGTGTTGTCTCTAAATTTGCACTTCAAGTACTCTGTTTTAATCCTACTCATGTTGAAAGCTTTAAACTCTAGAATTAGTCTAACCCAACGTTAACCCGCGTACCTTATCAAACAAACACTTTCCATGATAATCGAAATTCCACCTAGAGGCTTTTCCATCTTCCTTTAGCTATATATCGTATAAATCATTCCATCTACCCATGAGAAATTTTCTCCCGCTATCGCGAGTCATAGAACAATGGCAATAATTTCCCATGAAATCCTTATCAAATGAAAGTGAATTGAAAATTTTAGAAACACATTTGAAACGGATCAATGACATAACATAAAGCCATAATTAGAATATTTCGAAAATTAATTCTTGGGGAATTGTAGGAAACTTTTTCATAGGTTTTATCTTCGTGTCCTGTGTA
>NC_061121.1:2734685-2739090 GCF_002878395.1 Capsicum annuum
TTAATTTCCACATGATACAAAGATGAAATCTATGAATAAATTTCCTACAATTTTTCAAGAATTAATTATCGAAATATTCTTATGGCTTTCTCTTATCTCACTAATCTGTTACAGATGTGCTTCTAAAATTTTCAATTCACTTACATCCATCTGATAAGGATTTCATGGATAATTATGACTTTTGTTTTATGACTCGCGATGACGGACAATATTTCTCATGGATGGATGGAATGATTTATACGATATAGAGCTAAAGAAAGATGGAAGAGCCTCATCCGCATACAACAATATCGTAATACCTTTCCTTGAATATGTTGTGTCAAGGGGACACTTAAAAACACTTCTCACTCTTTATTTCTTTTATTTTTTTTTATGAATTTTGTTAAGAGTTCTTTTTCCTTCTTTTTTTTTATTCACTTTTGAAGGTTGTGATTTGAAAGGTGGCCTCATAGAGATAGATAGTAATTGAGAAAATTTCTAGACAATCTAATTGGGCCCATCTCACATTCACAATGACTAATCTACGACATTTTTTGCACTTATTCATACAAAAATTCTGATTTTGATCTTTATAATGTTAAGAGATAAGCATCCAATTACCCCTTGAATTATAGCCAAAATTATTACGACACACTCCAATTTCATAGGGTTTCTATTATCCTTCTGAACTCAATTTTAGCGTATTTTTATCACCCTTTTATGTTGATGTGACACCATTATTACATAAAATGAAGTCCATATCAAAGGTGTCATTTTAGCTAAAAAAAATTAACAAAAGGTGTCACATCAGCTAAAAAGGATGACAAATATATGATAAATTTTGTTCTGGGGGTAATAGGTGTCACACCCCTTGTTCAACTCCAAAAAGATTATATTATTTTAAGTTAGAAAGGGTTTTTATTATTAAGTGACAAAAGAAAACGACTATTTCGAAAAGGATTAATTATATTCAAAACTCAGAGTCGCTACTTGGCATAAACAAGGTGTGCCAAGTCACCCGTGGATATTCTTTTTCAAAATGGTTTTGACTTTGTAACACTGATCCGCGAACAGAGATTCCGGTTAAGGAATTCTGTTGACCGAGGGGAAGGTGTTAGGCACCCCTCAATCCCGTGGCTCGACCACGGTCGCTTGGCGGAGTATATCGGCTAATTTGACACTACGAATGTATAAACCACACAAAATAGATAAAACGAACAATCAAACAAACAAAACAAACGAATCCCAAAATATAGTATACAATCCAATTATTACAATCCGAAATGAAAAAGGTACTGAAAAGTAAACCTACGCTAACCTACACCAAACTACGCTCCAATGTTTACCAAATGCTTTGGGCCTTCATCACGGGCATCCTCCGAGTACATGATACGTCGAGGCATTCTCCGGTGAATAAATACAATTCCTTCGAGGAATTCCCTGGCAAATGAATACAATGTCAACTTCATGCGATAAACCAGAAAAACATCCAACAAATATTCAAAACACTCCAAAAATTTCACCAATTCTAAATTTGCCTACCCGAGCCTTCTGTTTGCCTACCCGCTCGACGACATATAACGTTCAACATCAACAATGAATCAAAATACCATAATATTCACTTTTATCAATTTTTGATTCCCGATCCAAATACATTCTAAACATCAATAAAGTGTCATTTCAACATGCGGTCCACTATCACAAAATGAATCACAGAATCGTAACAACAACAATTCATATCATGTTCTGAATAGAATAAACGATGAAATAAAAAGATGAAGGAAGTAGAATTGGACCTCAATTTGACGATTTTATTTTGAATAACCAAGATGGATCGGAACTCACAAAGCCACGGAACCTCAACAAATCCACCTTCACGGTCAACTCTTCAAGTCTCGGCCTCCTCGGACTATCTGAAGACGACAAGGGAACAACACATTTTTTTTATCAATTTTAGACATGATTTGACCGGAGTGGCAAACTCCGATAGGCTTGAAAAAGTGAAGGGAAAAGAGGTTTTTGATAGATTGTTGAAATTTCCAGTGAAATTGGATGGAAACAGACCGAATTTCGCTGAATTTCGGACGGTTGATGATGTTCTCCGGCTAGAATCGGTCGGAACAACAACAACGATGACTAGCGGTGTTCTCCGATTGGCGATTTCGGCAAGAATTCGCCGGAATAACTGTTCCTCTCTGACTCTTCTCTTCCTTTTCAACTCCCACATTTTACTCCCTCTCTTGCGTGCATTTTCTCTCCTCTCTCATGCTCAAATCTCTCTCTCTATAGGGTTTTCTCTCCCTTCATGGTGGGTCTTTGTGTTTTTTGTGTGAATCAGTGTATTATGTGTATTTTATGGAACAATCCCGTGTGGTATGTGAGTGTATGGAGTTTTTCTTGTGCCTCCGTGAAAAAGAAAAATCTCCAAAATGGAAAAAAAGAAAAAAAAACACTGTGCGTGAGAATGACTCCCTTTTTCTTGTGTGATGGAAAATATATATTGTTCAAGAAAAGAAAATAAAAGTGGTCCCTCCTAGTTGATATGATCCCTTCTTGGAAGTTTCCTCAATGTATATATTTCCTTTGTGGCCAAGAAAAAGGAGGGGGTCACGTGGGGGGTAGGGGTGAGGGTAGTTAGGTGAGGGGTAAGGTGTTGTTTTTTAATTGGGCGGGTTGTTGGAATATTAGAATGAGACAAAGTTTGTTATGACTTGTTATTTGGATAAAAACAAAACAAAAATAAGTACATAAATAAGTAAAAGATGAGGAGGTTATTTATTTTCTTGGGGAAAAATTACAAAAATGGGGTTAGATTGTGTAATATCAGAGTAAGAAATTTTATCGAAGGGATAAAATTATGTGTCTACATCATGCCCCCTTTGAATGTAAACACCATGTGTTTTCATACAAAGAAGTAGAAAACAAGACAGAACTTTGTCCCGATCATTATTCAAAGAAAAAAATAGAAGAAAGAAGGACAACCGAATCCTGACGGACATCCCATCTACCTGAGTCATGAGGAAGTCAAGTGACAGGTATCTTGAAGGATTGGAGAGAGATGAGCTATGCCGAGTTGGAGAGTCGAGTGAGGTCCCATCGAGGTTTCGTTCTGCATCTCTATTATTGCATCAAAAATGAAAATTACAAGTTAAAACATAAATGAAATTACAAAATCCTATCTATGCAGCTTTCCTTGACTCTTGACTCGCTACTTCATCACCCTATTCTTCAGGCGGGCTCCTGACTTGAAATTTCTTCACCCTGTTGCTTAACTTTTAACTTCTTCACTATGTTCTTCAGGTGGGCTTTTGACCTGCTATTTTTGACTTTCAATTTCCTCACCCTGTTCTTCAGGCGGGCACCTGACTTACAATTTTGTCAACTTTCAATTTTATCACCCTATTCTTTAGCCAGGCTCCAGACTTACAATTTCTCACCCCGTTCTACAGGCGGGTTCCTAAACATGAAAGTAAAGTCCCACTTTTCAGGAGGGTCCTGAATAGAAAGTAAAGTCCCATTTTCAGGAGGGACCTGAACAGAAAGTAAAATCCCATTTTTCAGGAGGGTTCTGAACAGAAAGTAAAATCTCATTTTTCAGAAGGGTCCTGAATAGAAAGTAAAATCCCATTTTTCAGGTGGGTCCTGAACAAGAAAGTAAAATCTCATTTTTTAGGAGGATCCTAAACAGAAAGTAAAATCCCATTTTTCAGGGGGGTCCTGAACAGAAAGTAAAATCCCATTTTTCAGGGGGGTCCTAAACATAAAGTAAAATCCCATTTTTCAGGGGGGTCCTGAAAATAAAGTAAAATCCCATTTTTTAGGGGGTCCTGAACAGAAAGTAAAATCCCATTTTTCAGGAGGGTCCTGAATAGAAAGTAAAATCCCATTTTTCAGGAGGGTCCTGAACAGAAAGTAAAATCCCATTTTGGAGGAGGGTCTTGAACAAAAATTAAAATCCTATTTTGTAGGAGGGTCTTGAACATAAAGTAAAATTCCATTTTACGGGAGGGTCCTAAACAGAAAGTAAAATACTATTTTTTAGGAGGATCCTAAACAGAAAATAAAATTTTATTTTTCATGAGGGTCCTGAACAGAAAGTAAAATCTCATTTTTCAAGAGAGTCCGGAACAGAAAGTAAAATCCCATTTTTCAGGAGTGTCCTGAACAGAAGTAAAATCCCATTTTACAGGAGGGTCCTGAACAGAAGTAAAATTTCATTTTTCAGGAGTGTCCTGAACAAAAAGTAAAATCCCATTTTTCAGGAGGGTCCTGAACAGAAAATAAAATCCCATTTTCAGGAGGGTCCTGAACAGAAAATAAAATCCCATTTTTCAGGAGGGTCCTGAATATAAAGTAAAATCCCATTTTTTAGGAGGGTCCTTAACAAAAAGTAAAATCTCATAGATGTGTTTTTCCAATGGTAACT
>NC_061121.1:2739190-2778363 GCF_002878395.1 Capsicum annuum
AATGGTAACTGAATTAAGTGAAGCGAATTTGCCCCTGTTTCAACAAAGAAAATTTTTCAGTTAGAAACTTAGTGGTGGCTTGCAGCACTTGGCTTCTCAGGCTTCTACTCTAACAGTTGTTCCTTTCATCTTTGTTTCAGATCGCTGATGCTTGCCCCTGTCTTGTCGCATCATTGACCCAAACCAGATCATGGGAAAAGACTTTGACTCAAATACCGAGTTTCTCTTTAAGTGTGTCTCTGAGATGTCCCTTTTGAAAGATGAATATTTCATGCACCTAAGAACCTGTCGGTTGATGAACTTTTTTTGTTATGTCTTGAATTATGATCATGTTTCTTTCATGTGCTGGTCCTTGGCTTTTCCTTATACAATTGGGGAGACTGGTAGCAAGTTTTGAAATTCTTTCTCGCTCATTTTGACACAGAATAGACTCAAAAATGTAAAGAAACAATGGTGAATTTTCTTTTGATAGAAGACATAAAAGGATAAAATATAAATGAGTAAATGAAAGAAAATGGCAATGTCCCTCTTTTTAACAAAGAAGAAAACTTATCTGAAAAACGACAACCTACTCCAATGACAATGACATGCATTTTAGATTAAGCTGCCTGTCTGATCTTCCTATCCAAAATTCCTATTTGTTGTTGAGCTCGTGCCTTTACCGATGCCGCTTCTTCAACTTATTGGACTCATACATCTCATTAAATTGACGACATCTTAGAAGATTTTCATCAACAAACCTCTTTTCTTTTCACCTTTCTCTTGAACTCGCCATCGCCTTACGGTGCCCATAAGGGTTTTTACCAATAAGACTCTCTCATTTTTATTTCTCTAAACTCCCCATCGCCTTATGGTGCCCGTGAGGATTTTCACCAGTAAGACTCTCTCATTTTTATTTCTCTCAACTTACCATTGCCTTATGGTGCCCGCGAGGGTTTTCACCAATAAGACTCTCTCATTTTTATTTCTTTCCTGATTTCTTATACTGAGGAAGAGGAGTAGTACCCCTAAACTACATCATAGTATCCATTGCATGCTTAGCCTTAACATTATCAAAGATTGATTTGAAGGTCTTTCTTTGGTTGTAACTTGTTTTTTGGATACGGTTAGAAAGAAAAGGATGGCAGGAGGCTCAAACGACACTTAAAGTGGGGGTGGGATTTACAACTTTTGGAATCAACTCAACAACATATTAGCTCATACCCTAGTTTTTTTCGACTGGGTGACTCTAAAAATTTTATTTGGTTGGACTGAGCCCGAAATAAGGCAGCCTATGTATCTCACTCTCGAGAGAGGAGAATCAGGTCGCACGTAGTTCCATCAGCTTATTCTTTGTTTTGATTTGATTTTTTTTATTCTCTTTTTTTTCTTTTATTATTATTATTATATTTTTTTCATGCTTTTCTTTTATTCTTCTTTTCTTGACATTTTATTTTTTACTCTATTTTGATTTCAAAAGAGGGGTATAAAAGAAAAATAAAACTAGGCTCAAACGGGGTAAACAAAGGATGACACAATGTTTGGATAGCAGAATTAAATACCTTCATCATATCAATCGTCAAGAATGCAAGAACTAAACATGCAATAAAACCAACAAATGATAAAATATCATACATAATATCTTTTGACCGCATCAGCATTGAATCCATCTCTGCCATTTTGCCTTCAATATCTGTCAAAGACCTCATTGGGCAACACTTTCTTCACAATAAAGGGACCTTGCCAATTTGGGAAGAACTTGCCTTTAGCTTCAATATGATGATGGAGGATATGCTTCAATACTAACTGACCAACTTCAAAATTCCTGGATCGTACCTTTTTGTTATACGCCCGAGCCATTCTCTTCTGATACAATTGGCCATGACATACCGAAGTTAGCCTTTTTTTCCTCAATCAAACTCAATTGTTCCAGTCGGGTTTTGACCCACTCGTCATAATCAATCTCTGCTTCCACAATGACTCAAAGAGAGGGAATTTCAACTTCTGTAGGAATGACTTCTTCTATCCCATACACCAATAAATATGGAGTTGTCCTTGTTAAAGTGCTAACAGTAGTGTGATAACCTAGCAATCCAAACCTACAAATGATGTTGGCATGAACAAAATCTACTACCTCCTTCTTTGTCACTGACTTAAAAGTTACTGCTTCTAATCACTTTGTGAAGTAATCGATGGCCACCAAAATAAACCTATGCCTATTCGACGCTTTTGGCTCAATCGGTCCAATCACGTCTAGGCTTACCAGGCTTCGGTGGTACTAGCACGGGTGGATTTGACAGATATCTTTGATTTTATCAAACATTTCCTGGCATTCTTCAATCCACTCAACAGCATCACTCTTCTTCAGCAACTTGAAAAGGGGCTCGCAAGTGGTTGTGAGTTGAGCAATGAACCTACTGATGTAGTTTAATCTACCCAGCAAACTCATCACCTTCGTCCTATTCTTGGGCGGAGGCAAATCCTGGATGGCTTTGATTTTCGAGGGATCCAATTCAATTCCCCGACGGTTGACTACAAACCCAACAGCTTTCCAGATGGAACTCCAAATACATATTTTGCCAGATGAGCTTGAGATTATACCTGCAAAGCCTCCCAAATAACTTTCTTAAATCTTTAACATGGTCAGCCTGAATCTTTGATTTAATAATCACATCATCTACATAGACCTCAATCTCCATATGCATCATATCATGAAACATAGTGGTCATGGCTCTCATGTATGTTACTCCAGCATTCTTCAAACCAAACGGCATCACTCGATAGTAATAAGTCCCCCATGGTGTGATAAAAGATGTCTTATCCGCATCTTCATCATCGATAATGATCTGGTGGTATTCGGCATAGCAATCCACAAAAGAGGCAACCTCGTGTTTAGCACAATTGTCCATCAAAATATGGATGTTGGGCAACGGAAAATCATCCTTCGGACTTGCTCTGTTCAAATCATGGTAATCAACATATACTCGAATTTTGCCATCTTTCTTTGGGACAGGAACAACATTGGATAACCACATAGGATAACGAGCCACTCAAATGACTTTGGCTTCAAGTTGTTTCATGATTTCTTCTTTGATTTTGATACTTACATCAGTTTTAAACTTCCTCAACTTCTGTTTCACAGGGGGGAATGCAGGATCAGTTGGAAATTTATGGGCCACTAATTCGGTACTTAGACCAGACATATCATCATAAGACCATGCAAAAACATCCTTATGGTTAATTAATGCTTAAATCGTTCCATCTTTTAGCTGTGGAAAAGTATGTACACTAATTTTAGTTTCCCTAACATCTTCTTGATTCCCTAGATTAATTGGCTCAGTTTCATTCAAATTAGGATTCGTCTTATCTTCAAACTATTCCAACTCTTTGCTTATTTCCTGTAGTGCCTCTTCTTCATCATATTCTCCCTCTTGCTTCATTATATCTTGATTAGTTTGGATTTTAAGATCAGGCTGAAAACTCCCCATGCATGTCGTGTCATTAGAATCAGCATAAAGAGAACTGCATATAGAAAAAGACAAAAATAAAATATATTAGACACAAAATAAGGGGACATTGCATTTCATTAAAAGGGAAAGATAGAAGGGTTTAAACACAAATGACAACAGAATGTAAACAAGCTAAATTCCAAATTACAACCCTGGAATAACTCGGATAAATAGAAAGAAATACAAAATAAACTACCAAAACTCCCTCCTGATGGGGAAAGGAGTGACTTCTCAATTGTTGAGCTGGACCTCAGGACCCATGAACTGCACGTCTGCCTTACTAGTACCCTCTCCTACTTCAACTATGTCAACATCAATCAGCAAGTTCTGGAAGTCATCAACCAATTTAGCTTCAAATTCTACAGGTTTCTTTACATCGCTCTTGACAAATGATTCACTGAGTAGCGGCATTGGGCGAGGGAGTGACCATGTTTCTTTTTTCCTTCCCTTGGCCTTCTTCAAATATTTAGCCGTAGGTTCAAATCCCAGACCATAAGTGTCCATATTCTCTCTCGGACATATGGTACGAATGATACCGTGCAGAGACACTCCCAAACCCTTCCTTGGCACAAATCCATATTTCAAAAGCTCACTCACCATCATGATAGAAGTGGAAGACAATTGTGGTCCCGAAACAATCTTTCCTTCAAGGATAATATTTACTGGCACTGTATCAAAAGTTTGATAGACAAATGTCTCGTCTACGTTGTTTTCTTCAATTAGAGACAAGGGAGAATCTTCGTAGGCGAACAAATCCCCTTCATCGTGAATAACCACTTCTTGTCTGTCATGCTCAAACTTGATCATCTGGTGCAATGTAGACGCAACCGCCTTGGCCTTATGGATCCATGGTCTTCCCAACAACAGATTGTAAGAGAAGTCGATATTCAATACTTGAAACTCTAGGGCGAATTCAACAGGACCTATAATCAATATTAGTTCTATTTCGCCAATGGAGTTGGACTTTGCTCCATCGAAAGCCCTGACATATACATTGTTGGGCCTGATCCTCTCAACACCAATGTTCAACTTTTGCAAGGTGGAAATAGGGCAAATATTTGCGCCAGACCCTCCATCAATCATGACATAAGTGACATAAAAATCTTCACACTTCACGGTAATATAAAGCCCCCGATTATGCCCTGTACCTTCAATTGGCAATTAGTCATCAGAGAAGCTGATTGGATTGACCTCAAAGATTTTTCCAACCATTTTCTCAAGCTGATTTACTGTAACCTCCCTAGGAAATTATGCTTCATTTAATACCTTCAATAAAATATCACGATGTTCCTTGGAATGCAACAACAATGATAAGAGAGAAATCTAAGTAGGGGTTTTCTTCAACTTATCTATTATTGAATACTCTGGCAATTTCATCTTTTTCAAAAATTCTTCGGCTTCTTCTTCAGTGATAGGATTTTTGATAGATAAAGGTCCACTTCCAATTGGCTAGGACTTTAAAGTACTCTACATCCTTTAGAAGGTCCATTACTGGTGGGACGTCTAGCACCCTACCCAACTGATGCATCACCCTTCTCGGACTGTAAGACCTAGTGCAATTAAGTCCTATCAAAATCAGAAGGAGTTGCATCTGAGATCCTATCAAGATTTTCTTAGGATGAAACTACATATAGGACCAAAGAATGTTATTCAGAGTTCTTGATTTGAGAAATTCAACCCAAGCATTGACTCCTATAGGAAAAGAAAATTTATCAAAACGCATTTTCTCTTGTATGGCTTACACTCGATCATTCAGACAACGGTTGACCACATCTGCTTTAATCAAAGAAGGCATATGCAAATGCTCCATCATCCACAACTGCAATATCATATTACTCCCCTAAAAAAATTGTACCCCTCCTTTCACTTCAGTTAAAGCCTTATATATTTCTGTTAAGATCATTGGTACAATGGTGACCTCATCTTTTTTCTTGAATAAAGCTATCACCACTGATTGTAGACGAGTATTGATACATCTCTCATCTAACGGGAACACTAAGATGCCCAACAAAGCCAGACAGAAAACCTCAAGACGTGTTGTTCCCAAATTTTTTTCTGGTACAGAATTCATCCCAAAAGCAGTCGAAACCCTCTAAGGACCCAAATCTAGCAAATAAATAATCAAAGAAAATCCAAGATTGTTTGAGACATCCCAGATGCTTGTTATCTTTCAATCCACAGAGTCGAAGAAATCTCTTACGAGTATGATTGCGGACTAAAATCATCTGCTGACCCATATAAGTCAATTGAAACAAACGAGATATTTCTACCAGGGTAGGAGTCAATTCACAACTTCCAAACCTAAACACCAAATTGTTTGGATCCCAAAAAGTCAACGCAGATTCTAGTAGGTCCAAACGAGGCGTGAGATCCATGAGTGCTACAAGATTGTCTAACACTTTCCTCACTTCGTGCTTTTTAGAGTAGTCGAATGTGCCCCACCACTTCACCAACTTTTTGGGTACCTTGACAACCATAAGAACTCTAGGCTTTGTGGACAGATCCATCCTGTAATAACACATAGGACATTAACTTAAACATTTAATAAGACTGGAAAAGATCCCCACCCATGGGATTGTGACGCAGATGTGTGTCGAAGGGACAGACCATTTTATGAATCAAATTTGCCGAACAGTAGCACTGAATAATATCAGCCTACTTGGCAAGAACCCGCTAACAACACTAAATTACTAGGAGAAAAACTTAGGCTATGACTAAGACAAAAGCCAAAAAATAAAGATTATCGAACTCACTAAGGTATGCCTACGTATCCCGCCCCGAGGGATGGGAATCAGGTATGCGTAGTTCGTCCAGGTTGGACAATTAAGGATCAAACGAACTAAGACTTAACTTAAGAGACGCGATTGCAGACGAACGATGAAAATAAAATTTTTTGGATTTTCAATTAGACGCTTCACACAAAATTGACACCAACAACTATGAAAGGGAAAAGAAATCTTTTTGGTATTTTCGTTATATGAGATGTACAAAATTCCTACCATCTTTTTTACATTTTCTTTTATAAAAACAAAACTACTTATTGTAAAAAAATCTTTTTCACTACTAAAAAGCTGCCAAAAAGCGATGCAAAAGAAGCGACGGCTAGTGTCGCTTTTAAAAGTGACGAGAAAAGTGACGTTGGCCGTCACTTTTTTAGTTTAATTTTAATTTTTATTTATTTTTTATTAAAAGCGACAGCCAAGGTCGCTTTTCTCGTTGCTTTTTTAGTTTAATTTTAATTTTTATTTATTTTTTTAAAAAACAACGGCCAACGTCACAATATCTGTCACTTTTTTTACATCGATTTTTGTGCCATTTAATTAAAAAATAATTCATAATATTTTTTTAATAAAAGCGATGGACAACATCGTAATTTATTAAAAAATAATAATTTATATTTTTTTAAAATCGACGTAGTCCGTCGTTTTTTAAATTTGATTTTTGTTTTTGTTTATTTTTTATTAAAAGCGACGGACGACGTTGCTATAATTTTTATTTTTTGAAATATTAATTCTAGAAAATCGACGTTGTCCATCGCAATTTGTAATTATTTTAATTTTTTCTTTATTTTTTAGAAAAAACGACGGACAAATGTCGCTTTTGTTAAAATTAAATAAATTTTTTTTTTGAAAAGCGACGTTGTCCGTCGCTTTCTAAATTTAATTTTTATTAAAAGGGACAGACAACGTCGGAATAATTTTTAGTTTCAAAATTTTTAATTCTAGAAAAGCAACGCTGTCCGTCACAATTGATAATTATTTTTAATATTTATTTATTTTTTACAAAAAGCGACGGACGACGTCGCTTTTGTATAGAAATTAATTTTTTGAAAAGCGACGTAGTCCGTCACTTTTTTTTTTTTAAGTTTTATTAAAAGCGACGGACAACGTCGCAATAATTTTTGTTTTCTAAAATTTTAATTCTATAAAAGCGACACTGTCTGTCGCAATTTATAAATATTTTTAATTTTTCTTTATTTTTTCAAAAAACAACGGACATCATCGCTTTTGTTAAAACTAAATAAAAATTAACTTTATGAAAGCGACACTGTCCTTCGATGTCTGATTTTTAATTTACTATTAAATAAATAATTTTTATATTAAAAAAAGTTAAATGTATTCAATTATATATTGAATACATTGATATCATACGATCGATTGATAAAAAAAAATATACTGTTGAAGTTATAATAAAATAATATAAGCTAAATTAAATAATAATTTATCATTGTATATATACAAAATGTTGTATTACGAGTTAATTTACATGTGGATGTGATGTATCTATTATATATTGTGAATTTTATAGTCAATTAACTATATATATTGAATACATTGATGGCATACGATCGATTGATCAAGGTAATAATATATTTTTAAAATTATAATATAATAATGTAAGCTAAACTAATTAATAATTCATTAGAGTAGAAATAAAATACGCTGTATTACGAGGTAATATACTCGTGTATGTGATGTATATAGTTAAAAGCTAGCTAACTGAATATATATAATCAAATATTTTGAATAATACGTTAACATCATATGATCGAGGTAATAATACATTATTGAAGTTATAATAATGAAGACAATTAACCGACAATTCATCATATTAATACGTTATATTAACATAATCGAAATCTCCAATTCAGTATTTTTTTAACCTAATTTAAATTCCAATTGACCTACTTTTAAATGTCTTAATCTCAGTCGTTGATCAAAGTTGATCTAACGGCTGAGATCAGATCAACCAATCTCTCCTTTTAAATAAAATATCAAACCCTATCCTCATTTTCTCCCTGTTGACACCCAATTTTGACCTCCCGATATTGCTTAAGCTGATGTTTTATCAAAATTTTTGAAATTTCTATATTATTATTTTTCACATTATCCTTACATTAAATACATAATGATGAGTCACATTTATAATTTAGAAAAGTGCACAAATTATTTTTATTATCTTTTAATATCGTTTTATAATATTATCCATTCAAACACGACATTTTTACGTAATTTTATTAAGATTTATTAAATTATTTTTTCTTCGTAACCCTGCATACTCTCATCTTTGCAAAAATCCTACATGATGTGTTTTATTTTACAAGAATCTTCAAGTTTGAATAGGTTTTTGAGAAGGTTTGCGTACACTGTACCCTCCACAGATCGACCAGCGACATGGTTATCATCTAGTCCATTTTATTTTGGGGGGTATCTGTGTACACGAATGTGTACTGTGTTCTATTTGTAAATTAAGTTTGATGCTATATTAGATGACATTTTAGTATCTTTTACACATTTTTCTTGTATCAAACAAATTTTGTATGTGCCACACTCACGTTTTGGAAATACATGTCTAATGTAGCATCATTATTCTTCTTATTATTAACATTGTTATCATATATATTATTTATTATTATTATTATCATTATTTATTATTATATATTATTTATTTACTTCTATTATCTCTGCTAGAATTTAAATAACAGCCTAATCGAAATCACACAACAGTGCATACTCACATTTTTTGCAAATAAATTATCTAATTTTCCATTATTTAGCATTATTTATTTTCATTATTATTTTTATTATTGTTTGTTATTATTATTTATTATCATTATTATTCATTATTTATATATTATTTAAATAACAACCCAAATTATAAATTACTTTGCTAATTAATTTATCTTGTGGTTCAATTTTTGTCTAAGTCACTATAATTTTAGTTCATTCTATCCAATTTATTATAAATCTAGCCAATTTAATTCAGCTCGTGTCAATTTTAGTCACAACTATATCAAAATTGAAGAGTTAACCCCATTTTTAATCCCAGTCGGAGATGATTTCGATCATCCATTTCCTTTTAAGAATCTAATACCCCAAACCCTAGTCATTTTTTAAAACTTCCGCCTCCAACACTCTCTCTCTATCTCCCCTCTCCCTCTCTCTCTCCACAAAACCCCTCCAAGTCTTGATCTCCCCCCTCTACTCTGATCTATCCGCGCTGCCTCCAACAACCATGCCACCTTCAATAGCCCTCTCCCGCTGTCGCCATCACCGGCAAGAGACCGAACTAGCAACGCCAGCTATGGCGCCGCCACTGCTCTTCTCTTTCCGCCACCATCAACGCCAGCTCCGAGCCAAGTCCTGTCACGCCTTCGGCGCCCTCCTTCTCCGGCGAAGACCCTCCGTTCTCCCTTCCCTCCTCTCGCCGCTGCAGAGCCATGCCATTTGCACCATCACCTGCTTTATCGAACCCCACGAGGGTGTCAAGGGTTCGATTCCAATGCTTTACATATCAATTGCATAATGAATTTGTCTCCGGTAAGGTCATTCTCGGATCTACTTTACTTGTTTTGGAATATGAAATATGTGGGTTAACTTGGATCTGAGTTTCTCTATTTTGAATGTTCCGATTTCATTCCTGGCTAACTTCACTTTCTGAACTGGGCACTGGATGACTTAATTGTTATTCATCCATGAAATGAATACAAATTCTTCATTTATTTGTGATGTTATGTATTGGTGGAGTGTTGTATAAATGTGTAGCTAGAACATCTCAACGGAATCACATTCCACCTCGTTTCATATGCTCTTATTCTTTATTCTGGCCAACAATAATAAGACATTTTATTCGATTGAAAATTCAACAACTTCAAGAACCCTGCTTTATTTGATTAGTTAGTTTTGTCATGTAGTAATAGGTGGCCTGATGAGGTGGTCTTCTTCATAAAAGCTTAATCAATTCAATTACAGAATATTAGATAGTTAAGATATAAATGATTTAGTGAGTAGTTGGGAATATTCTATATATGGTTTAAATTCAAAATGCACGACTGGACTTTATTTTATGGAACTGTGCAAGTATGGAAGTATTTTTTATAAAAAATATACTCTTCAATTTTTGTGACTTAGTAACTTGAAAATGTTTAAGCGTAGGGACTTGAAATGTGAATTAATTATTTGAAAATGGTTAAGTATAGTGACTTGAAATGTGAACGAGTTATTTGAAAATGGTTAAATGTAGTGACTTGAAATGTCTACTAGTTATTTGAAAATGGTTAAGTGTAGTTACTTGAAATGTGCACTAGTGATTTGAAAATAGTTAAGAATAGTGATTTGAAATGTTAATTAGCTATTTGAAAATGGTTTGAGTGTAGTGACTTGAAATGTGTACCAGGGAATAAGTTATTTGAAAATTATTAATTGTAATGACTTGAAAATGATTAAGTGTAGTTACTTGAAATTGTGAACTTGTGACTTGAAAACTGTTAAGTGTATTTACTAGAAATTGTGAACTTGATGCTTGGAAATGGTTAAGTGTAGTCACTTGAAATTGTACTAATAACTTTAAAATAATAAAGTGTAGTTACTTGAAAATGATTAAGTATATTGACTTGAAAAGTGATTTAGTTAATTGAAAATAGTTAAATGTAGTGATTTGAAATGTGTACTAGTGACTTGAAAATATTTTAAGTGTGGTGACTTGCAATGTGAATAAGTTATTTGAAAATGGTCAAGTATAGTAACTTAAACGTTTAATAGTGACTTGAAAATGGTTGTGTAGTTACTTGAATTGTCTACTAGTTATTTGAAAATGGTTAATTATAGTGAAATAAAATGTCAATTAGATATTTGAAAATGAAGATTAAAAAAAAATGTCAATTAAATATTTGAAAATGTTTTGATGTAAACTTGCATACAAATGACATCCGTTTGTGACGTTGATTGACCTCGTCTTTATAAGAGTTCAAAGTCAACTGCTAAAAAGAAATTTCGGACATCTGTAGACTCCAATGAAAAAGCTTTCGGATTGTTTAATATTTTGGTGGCTGTTGAATTAATTATTAAGTGTCTTGTATCTTGGATTTGGTTGTTTAAGGAGTGTTGATTTGAATTTCTTAAATGTTTTGATAATATAGTGCCTTGTATGGTTATTTTAGAAATGTGTGTTGATTGACACTATATATATTGAATTGTATTTTTATTTGGCAGGTGGGATGCAAAAATGCTGATTTTTGCATCCAAAACAATGCAAAAAAGCGACGGACATTGGTCCCTTTTGTTCGTCGCTTTTTTGAAATTTTTAAAATAAATTTTAAAAAAGCGACGTCCAACATCGCTTTTTTTCTTCATTATGAAGAACAAAAAGCGACGGCCAACGTCGCTTTTTTCTTCATTATGAAGAACAAAAAGCGACGATCAACATCGCTTTTTGTCTTCATAATAATTTTTTTCCCTCAAAATATGACGGACAATGTCGTTTTTTCTGATTTATTTTAAAAATTTTTCCTTCAATAAAGCGACGCTATGCGTCATTTTTTGTTCATCATGTGTTCTTTACATGAAGAACAAAAAGCGACGCACAACGTTGTTTTTTCAAAAAATAACTAAAAATTTTTTTTACCCTAAACACGACGCTGACCGCCGTTTTCCAAAAACCAAGCCCCTTTTTGAGATGCAAAAAAAGCGACAGCTTTTCATCACTTTTTGCCTAAAAAAACGATGCTGGCCGTCGCTTTTTGGCAGTTTTTTAGTAGTGTTTGAAGTTTTTGAATTATGAAAGTTTTCAAAAGAAAAATGTTTTTGATGCTTTTGTTTTTTGACAAATGGTTATAAAAGGTAAACAAAATCTTTGAATTTTCATTATTTTGAAAACAATAAAATGCAATAGGTAAAAAAAACCTTTTTTTAAAATTTTTGGGTTGCGAAGAACAAAAGCCTTGAAGAACTCTAAAATAAATTACGAAGCTCTTTTTTTTTTTCTCTTTGACTTACTTTCCTTTATCTCTTTTTTTTTTTTTATCGCCCACACACTTTACTTCTAACACATGCTTTCCCCAAATCAGTTCGTCAAATGATCACGTTACCCTCAGAGATACAACATTTAGCACGCAGGGATGCTTTAAAGGTGAGTCTCCTACAAAGGATCGTGTGGGCCTCGCTAGGTCTCCATATGATGCACATAAGAATGACCTAAAGGCTGATATACGTTGTGGTTTACTAACAAGGCCTTTCGGGGGAGCATATGGTCGATAATGGCTGCTTTGCTTTCCACCTACTCCATACATCCAACGGCTCCACCCTAAAATAAGGGTGACTCAACTAGAGTTCGTGCGCACGACGTGCACTCTGGGACTTGTTGCAGAAAGAATTGACTCGGGTTATGCCAATGATGCCAGATATAACGCGGTAACACATAAAGAAAAACTGTAAGCAAAGAGCACAGAAACGCATAATAGTGATAACAATAACACAAACAATAATCACAAATAATGTTTATACACCCATAATGCCAAACAAAGCCGATACGACTCCAAAAATAAGCTCGAATTCTGAAAAAATCCCCAGCAGAGTTGCCAGAGCTGTCACACTCCTTTTTCAACTCCAAAAAGATTATATCGTTTTAAGTTTGAAAGAGTTTTTATTATTAAGTGACAAAAAAAACCAACTGTTTCAAAAAGGATTCATTATATTCAAAACTCAGAGACGCCACTTGACATAAATCGGGTGTGCCTAGTCACACATGGATATCCTTTTTCAAAATGGTTGACTCTGATTTGCGAATAGAGGTTCTGGTTAAGGAATTCTGTTGACCGAGGGGAAGGTGTTAGGAACCTCTCGATCCCGTGGTTCGACCACGGTCGCTTGGCAAAGTATATCGGCTAATTTGACAATACGAATGTATAAACTACACAAAACACATACAACGATCAATCAAACAAACAAAACAAACGAATTCCAAAATATAGTATACAATCCAATTATTACAACCCAAAATGAAAAAGGTACTGAAAAGTAAACTACGCTAACTTACACCAAACTACGCTCCAATGCCTTACCCAATGCTTTGGGCCTTCATCATGGGCATCCTTCGAGTACATGATACGTCGGGACATTCCCCGGTGAATAAATACAATTCCTCTGGGGAATTCCCCGGCAAATGAATACAATGTCAATTTCATGCGATAAATCAAAAAAACATCCAACAAATATTCAAAACACTCCAACAATTTCACCAATTCTAAATTTGCCTACCCGAGCCTACTGTTTGCCTACCCGCTCGACGACATATAACGTTCAACATCAACGATGAATCAAAATACCATATTATTCACTTTTATCAATTTTCGATTCTTGACCCAAATCCATTCTAAACATCAATAATGTGTCATTTCAACACGCAGTCCATTATCACAAAATGAATCACAGAATCGTAACAACAATTCATATCATGTTCCGAATAGAATAAACGATGAAATAAAAAGACAAAGGAAGTAGAATTGGACCTCAATTTGACGATTTTATTTCGAACAACCAAGATGGATCGGAACTCACAAAGCCACGGAACCTCAACAAATCCATCCACCTTCACGGTCAACTCGTTAAGTCTCGGCCTCCTCAACTGTTTGAAGACGACAAGGTAACAACACAGTCTTTTTATTTTTTTATCGATTTTAGACGATGATTCGATCGGAGTGGAAAACTCTGATAGGCTTGAAATAGTGACAAGAAAAGAGGGTTTTGACAGATTGTTGAAATTTTCAATGAAATTGGACGGAAACAGACCAAATCTCGATGAATTTCAGATGGTTGATGATGTTCTCCATCCAGAATCGGCCGGAACAACAACAACGATGACTAGCGGTGTTCTCCGATTGGCGATTCCGGTGAGAATTCGCCGGAATAACTGTTCCTCTCTGATTTTTCTCTTCTTTTTCAGCTCCCACGTTTCACTCCCTCTCTAGCGCGCGTTTTCTCTCCTCTCTCATGCTCAAATCTCTCTCTCTATAGGGTTTTCTCTCCGTTCATGGTGGGTCTTTGTGTTTTTTGTGTGAATCAGTGTATTTTGTGTGTTTAATGGAAGAATCCCGTGTGGTCTGTGCATGTATGGAGTTTTTGTTGTGCCTTCGTGAAGAAGAAAGAGCTCAAAAAATGGAAAAAAAGGAAAAAAAACACTGTGCGTGAGAATGTCCCCCTTTTTCTTGTGTGATGGAAAATATATATTGTTCAAGAAAAGAAAATAAAAGTGGTCCCTCCTAGTTGTTGTGATCCCTTCCTGGAAGATTCCTCAACGTATATATTCCCTTTGTGGCCAAGAAAAAGGAGGGGGTCACGTGGGGGGTAGGGGTGAGGGTAGTTAGGTGAGGGGTGAGGTGTTGTTTTTTAATTGGGTGGGTTGTTGGAATATTAGAATGAGATAAAGTTTTTATAACTTGTTATTTGGATAAAAACAAAACAAAAATAAATACATAAATAAGTAAAAGATGAGGTGATTATTTATTTTCTTGGGGAAAAATTATAAAAATGGGGTTAGATTGTGTAATATCAGAGCAAGAAATATTATCGATGGAAAAAAATTACATGTCTACAATAGAACCCTCGTGAAGTTGGAATGTGTAGTTGCAAACTTGGTCATAGTTCAGGGGATACTAGATACTTTACTCTAATGTTAATTCAATATATTAGTTAACTTTTTAGACAGAATATAATGCTTTTAGTTTCTTTATATCGGAAGTATGTTATGTTTGGACTATTATCAAAATTATAATCCTCAAAACAAATTTAATAAAATATATATGAATAATTAACGAGTGTCACATTAATTTGGTAACTCGGTCAATTTTGAAGAGTCACTAAAATAAATATTATTTGTGCACCACTCTAAATATTGAAAGTTTGATCTAAAGAACTTAACTAAATACTAATAGGATTAAAAATATAATTATCAATAATCAAGGGATCAAAATTATTATTATATCAAAGATAAACACAAAAAGAATTTAGTTTCAAAAAAGTTGAGTGTATTCAGAATGTGGATTAATTAGAGCCACATTTACTTGTAGACACCTGGATTATATATCTATGTCCCACCCAAAAAATGAAAAAAAAATAAATAGTATTAATACTTTAGACATCAATGATTAATTGTTATAGAAGATGTCCAAATCAAATGAATGTTTTAATTTTTTTTTTAAAAGTAATTATGTGGTCGTCCTCAAAACTGTAGAACTAAGTACGAGTCTAAATTTAAATTAAAAATTTAATGTAATCTTAGGCTGACTTTATCCCTATTGTCTAGATATCATTTTCAAGTATGTTAACTTTGGAGAAAATAAAATAAATAAATTATGAAAAATACTTTTTCAAAGATGTCTGCAAAGTAAAAATTAAGTAGGGCCAAATTTAGGGCAATTGATTGTCCTTTATTCCAACAACATTAATGTTGCCATGTTTCTTGGATACGTTTTCTAAAAGAATCTATAGAGAATGGAAAAATTTAAAAATTGTCAAAAAAATTTCGACTCGTAAAATTAGATTGAATATGTTACCGTTATATAAAAGGAAAATAAGAACGCAAACCTTTTGTACTATATATCATTTGCTTTTTTGTGCTGTTTGTATACGTGGATGGTATAATTTCTTTTTACACAATCATGTAAGTTATAAGTTAAGCTCATATAATTTTCTCTAATAGTATCTTTTTTTAGTTGGTGGTTGAATATTGGTGAACTAAACCTCTGGGCCATGGACCATACAAATACAAATCCAAAAATGAATAAGACACAATGGTGTATAACAAATACAAAATTGTGTTTCCTAATATACATAATGATTGGAACATATTAATAGGCCCATTTAACTTTGGGCTGAATTTACTAGGGACCTCAAGTAAAACCAGTCCAGCCCATTTCTTTGTACTTGAAAAAATCTATTTTTCTCTAATTGTTGTAGTTTTCTTCTTTGATACTTGTTCCTCGATTTTGTATGTAAATCGGCTAATGATACGATGGAGGAAGTTAATCCATTTTCATTAATGCTGGCCCAGTTGAAGCTCGTCCATGTCCCATCCTGATAGGTCTTCGATTTGCCCCTAGCCTAACTTTACAATCCACCTGTCTTCCCCAGTCTCTGAAGCCCTCCAGGGGCCTAGCCCTGTTTTTTCACCCGAGTCTGAAGTTCAATGACTTTCATTATTGACGAGCACCTGGCTAATAAGACAATGAAGTGAAGAGCCTATGCCACATATAGTGAACTATTTATAACATACTTGTATTTTCCTATCTAGGCCATTGAAATGCACTTGCCAAAGGATATCATTATGGAAATCCTCATGAGGCTACCTTTGCAGTCCATTCTTCAATTCAAATGTGCTTCAAGATCTTGGAAGATATTAATTTCAGAACCCTATACTTTGAGACAAATTAACCTCATTTGATATATTAAATGAAACTATAAAATACTTAGATGCAATATCAATAATGATCCAATGAAATGTGCCATGATGAAATGTCGAAGAGTCTAGATTGTAACATACACGATTGTGAATGCCACGTGGACGGCTATCAATTTTTCTCCAAGAATCACTCTTTAGTGCATGGGTTTTACTATATGGGTTGCAACCATTATTAAGTGTTGTCAATCTCATAGTCATCACTAGTCTAGTCATATCTCAGTCTGTAAGTGCTATCGAATGATAAAGAAGAACAATAGAACAAAAACGTGTCAACCTTATTGCATAGAATATGATAGTTATTATAATTTTGGCTATTCTTGGCATGATTCCAATGCATATATAACGTTTTTCAGAGGGAAGTTGTGATATTTTAAGCATGAATATCCACCAAAATAGATATGGTGTATCAATATTAGAAGGGATGCTTTGTGGTAATTATAACAAAGATTCTTATGATTGACCACATGAGTTATGGTTCCAACTTATTCAATAAAATTCTTGCACTAAATTGGATTTGTTCATGGAGGATTTCATTGGATCAGTAAGGATATTTTATCCATGTATTTTATGGTTTCATTTAACATATATATCAAATGAGGCGTACAGAGAGATACCATTGTCAAAGGAAATTTGTGATATTTCAAATTACATGAGTCACCTGAACACGAATCACCTAAGACCTAGTGTTTTGAATTATTGTACTAGTTATAATTTGGGGTTGAGAACTTTTAAGTTGTGGCTAATGAAAGAATATGGTGCCGGAAGATAATAGGAAAACTACGAGAACAAGAATTTACTATGAAACTAAAGAACAATCGAAATAGAGATAGAAGACAGATTGACACAAGAATATAGAAATAAATAGGAACTATTGAATATATTAAATTAAAAAAACCCGTAAATCCTTCACCAACGAGCACATAATCTCTGCGTGGACCAAGAGGGAATCAACGCCCTCAAAACCCTCATTTCTGAACAAGCATTCAGCATAAGCTCACCAATCACACTCTCGTTAGGTTCATTCAATATAATATTCAAAACAAGCTAATGAAAATGAAACCCTAATACTTCTATTTATAGTCCACTACAAGGCCCAAAAGTAACCCTTGAACAAAGAACAAAAATGACCCCAAGCATGGGTCTGCATCCCCTTGACTGCCCGTCACCCGAGCCATCACCATGAAGCAATGTATGCCTTCATTAGGCTTCCCTTGATGGCTCAAGGGATGGTCGGTCAG
The DNA here is from genome assembly GCF_002878395.1 of Capsicum annuum. NCBI lineage: Eukaryota > Viridiplantae > Streptophyta > Magnoliopsida > Solanales > Solanaceae > Capsicum > Capsicum annuum. The sequence continues at coordinate 2,757,150 of NC_061121.1, forward strand.
GCTGGTGACGGCCAGTCGCCCTTCTCGACACCCCTAGGCGATAGTGAGTGGTTTATCTATTTTGAGCTCCTAATTCAACCCTTAACACAGAGACTCGTTTGGAGATGATCAACACTTTCTCTAACACTTCTCTCTTCAAGAACATAGCTTACAAATCTTAGGATTTCTGAGCTTGGCTACTAGTGAAAGGTCTCGAGGGAATTTGAATCGTATCACAAGGAGTCTTGGACTAAATTATTTACTCTGTGAGAGACCAATCTTTATCTAGAGATACTGGCGTATAGGTTTGCATATGGTAAAGTACTACTCTACTCTACTACGACAGGCCGGGAAGGAAGGTGGTATAAAGAATAGTGGGTTTAACTAGTCTGAGATGTCTGTCTACAAAGATTCTTATGACTGACCACGAGTTATGGTTCCAACATATTCAATACTCCCTCGCCATGAACAAATGCAATTTTGTCCCAAGCACATAAACTATTGTGAAAGCCATGAGGATGGTTATCGATTCTTCTCCAAGAACCACTCTTTAGTGCAAGAATTTTACCCCCTTGTGGTATTAAACATGCCAGAAAAAAAAGGGTCATTCTTTTTTAAACGAACTAAAAAAAGTAGGTCATTCTTTTTCAAACAAAGGGGGTAAAATTCTTGCACTAAAGAGTGGTTCTTGGAGAAGAATCGATAACCATCCTCATGGCTTTCACAATAGTTTATGTGCTTGGGACAAAATTGCATTTGTTCATGGCGGATTTCATGGGATCAGTAAGGATATTTTATCCAAGTATTTTATGGTGAAGTACTACTCTACTACAACAGAGATGAAAAATATAGTGATAGTTCGTTTAGGACATCCAAATGATCATATGGGGTGTTACCTACGACTGGTGTCACAACTCAAGTATTCAGTTATAAGGAAAGCTTGATCTCTCTAAAATTATGTAATTTCTTATTTCATGTCATTAAGTTTTATACACATTATTTGACGTGATATTTTTCTTTGTCTTAGCTCTCTCGCCCTTTTAGCGCCGCAAAAGCTTTCCCTGTCTCGGCTGGCTTTTAGCCAAAACGGAGACCTATCGTCCTGCTTGTATCGTTTGGTGGCTGCTACTGCAAGTGCCTAATCACCAAGGCCGAGTTTCGTCCTTGTCTGATGGTGAATCTTACAGTAAAGTTCATTTCTGCCTTTTCATTCGACGGTCAATCTCCTCCCGGCCCCACTAAATCCAATTCAGACCCAAATGTCGTGGCTAAAGTGACCTAACAACTAAGTTTATTAAGATCTCGAGGCTGAGTCATATTCAATATGTCACTAACATTTATTTATTTATTTTTACCTTTTTTCGTAATTAAATTAACATGGAGTGAGTATTTTTTTCAATCTCAGCTGGGATTTGAAGTTGTAATCATAAGGGGTATACAACTTCTTTATAGATTATGGAACGTTTTTCTCTCTCAAAATAAAAAATTTAAGGAATTCTTATAATCTCAACATATTGAGCAAATTTCATTAGAAAAATAAAGACAATGTAGTTGTAGGTCCTGGCAACTAAAGGGAATTCCTTGTGCGCATGCAATTGCTGCAATGTATTACAAGGGATGGAATGTGGAGTCATATGTTGATCACTAGTGGTGTTGGTGCCAAAAGAGGAAGACTAGTACATCTTTGAGGGGTGGTGCAAATATGGCATATAAAAGACCAAGGCAAAAGAAGTAGGTTTTAGTGTGCTGTTTGGACCAAGTGGCAGTGTGGTAGAGAGGGTAAGTTTCATATAATGTACTTTACATTTAACTGGTTTTAATTAGTGCATGAATGACTGATTTTTTTTTATTTTTATAGTCTGGAAATAGTGATAGAGTATTACATAGTCCAACACTTATTAGTTCAGTTCCAACCAATATTGACTTGCGTTTCAAACCAAATGGACTAAGGTGGAAAGGTGGAGCTGCAATAACTCAAAGACAGCTACAACAACAAAGTAGCAAAGGATCAAAGACAAAGTCATCTCCAACCACTCAAGCCACATCAGGCACTCAAGCCAGCAAGAATCAATCCATAACAAGCACTCAAGCAACACATTAGTGTAATTCTCTTTCTGTATTGATCCTAAGTGTTGTTAAGATAATTTTTTAAGACTTCTGGTTCATTGTTGTTAAGACAAGTATTTTGATATTGTTAAGACAAGTATTTTGATGCCAATTATAAATTGCAGATTTTTATGTTGGCAATGGTGTTTCTCATTAAATTTTAATTTCGTTTCATTGTACATACCAACTACATAGATCAAGCCATCTTAAATAATACAACAGATAGAAACCACATGACAACGATAATGATAATAGTGATATCAATACTAATGCTTGGTCTTTCATATGTTTCGTGCCTTTCATATCTTCCCAGTCCTTGTTGTCTTCGTTGCCTTCAATGTCTACCTTTATATTGTTCATTTTCATCGACCCATCGAAAGAATCCACAACCAGTACCAACCTGATATTTTTGACAGCCCCAAAATATTCTTCCCGGATTTGTTGGTGTTCTTGACATCTTAAGTTCCGCGTAAAGTCGACAATAACAAAATTCGAATTGTCATGGTGTTGCAAAAAATTACATAAAAAATTAAATTTCTAATATTACAAGCATAGAAAGAAAAAAAAATTAATGAACAAGAACTTGGAGAGAGAAAAAATGGAGAAGAACGGATGAAAAAAATGCTCAAATTGCTCCAACAATGGTGTTGGAACCAAATGAGGAAGAAGAAGCATTTATAATGGGTGTTGGAACCCATTTTGACCGTTGGGGCCCTTTAATTTTTGGCTGACGCGCACCTGGACACTAAAACACACGCTCCTATGTGGTCCCAGCCACATAGGATGCCACATCAGAAATTGTGTTTAAAAAGTTGCTTTTTAATGGGTTCAGGGGTTCAGATAACAAACATGTAAGTAGAAGCGTCCAACTTACAAAATTGACATAGTACAAGGGTTCACAAGGTCATTTTGCCAATTATTTACTCTGCGAGACCAATCTTTATCCAGAGATACCAGTGTATAGGTTTGCAGATGGTGAAGTACTACTCTACTACGATAGGCCGGGATGGAAGGTGGTATAAAGAATAGTGGGTTTAAGACATCCAAAGGAACATATGGAGGCTTATTTTCTATTACTTACGTCCCTCAATTGTTTCTTTTATATACATATTACATGAAGTGGTAATTTTCTTCTCTCAGCTCTCTCCCTTTTAGCATCGCAAAAGCTTTGCTTGTCTCGATTGGCTTATAGCCAAAACAGCGACCGATCATCCTACTGCAAGCGGCCAAGCGAGGCGTCTAGAAAGAAGAGGGAAAATCATTAGATGTGATATGAAACAAGAAATTAAAGGACCCCAAAAAATATGCATTTGACCTTGAGCATTTAACTATTTTGAGATGTCTGTCTACAGAAAGATTCTTATGATTGACCATGAGTTATGGTTCCAACATATTCAATATTCCCTCAGTTTCAAAAAGAATGAAAAATTAAAATAAAAAAGACTTTTGAATTTTGTGGTCCTAAATTAAAGTTACGTCAAATTTACCAAATTACCCTTTAATCTTGTGGTATTAAACATGACAGAAAAAGAAAGGGTCATTCTTTTTTAAATGGACTAAAAAAAGTAGGTCATTCTTTTTCAAACAGAGGGAGTAAAACTCTTGCACTAAAGAGTGGTTCTTGGAGAAGAAACGATAACCATCCTCGTGGCTTTCACAATAGTTTATGTGCTCATGGACAAAATTGCATTTGTTCATGGCAGATTTCATGGGATGAGTAAGGATATTTTATCCAAGTATTTTATGCTGATGTTCTACTCTACTATGACAGGGGTTGAAGATATAGCGATAGTTCGTTTAGGACATCCAAATGACCATATGGGGTGTTACCTACGACTGGTGTCACCACTCAAGTATTCTGTTATACGGAAAGCTTGATCTCTCCAAAATTATGTAATTGCTTATTTCATGTCATTAAGTTTTATACACATTATTTGACGTGATATTTTTCTTTTTCTTAGCTCTCACACCCTTTAGCACCGCAAAAGATTTCCCTGTCTCGGTTGGCTTTTAGGCTAAACGGAGACCTATCGTCCTACTTGTATCGTTTGGTGGCTTCTACTGCAAGTGCCTAATTACTAAGGCGGAGTTTCATCCTTGTCTGATGGTGAATCTTACAGTAAAGTTCATTTCTACCTTTGCATTCAACGGCCAATCTCCTCCCGACCCCACTAAATCCAATTCGGACCCAAATGTCGTACCTAAAGTGACCTTACAACTAAGTTTATTAAGGTCTCGAGGTTAACACATGATCATTAGGAATAAGGATCATTAGGAGGAGCTTATTATGATATTCTTAGCTAATCACTAAGGTCGAGTTTCGTCCTTGCTTGATGGTGAATCTTGTAGTAAAGTTTATTTCTGCCTTTGCAATTGGAGGATCGATCTCGTTTTGGCCCCACTAAATCAAAGTGACCTTACAATTAGGTTTATTAAGGTCTCGAAACATTTATGAGTCATATTCAATATGTTAAGGGTATTTTTTTTTACCCTTTTTCGTAATTAATATTAACATGGAGTGAGTAATTTTTTTTTTCAATCTAAGCTCGGATTTGAAGTTGTATTCAATAGGAATATCCAAATTCTTTATAGATTATGAATCTTTTTTCTATCTCAAAATAAAAAATTTAAGGAATTCTTATAATCTCAACACATTGAGCAAATTTCATCAGAAAAACAAAGATAAACATAATTATACTGTAATTGCATTAAGCACCATATATACTTTTCAAAGAGGGTTTCAATTTCCCCAACATTTATAAATTATTAATTATGAAGTAAATCGTTGATTTGACAATTTCTATAACAATACATATTCTAACAATAAATCATAAAAGAGCTTGTATCCTCCTATAGTTACACCATTTTTTTCTAGATAATTTTTTTTAATGGCTGACAGTATCACATATATATTCTAAGATCATCCAAAATACTAAATTCACCCAACAAAAACCCATAATTATCCACAACTGGAACTCCCAATTTATATGAATATTTCACTTCTTGATTTTCTGAAATTTTCACCCAAGTCCCCATCATTAATTCTTCATCACTTTCTTCAACCCCATTTGATGTATTCATATTCTCATCAACACTCATTGACAATTTTTCTTCAAAATCATCAGTAACACAAGATTCTTGATCAAATTTTTTAGAAATCTGGCCATTTTTTTGCACTTTTAGTCATCACTAATTCTTCGAATTCAAGCTTCTTAGACTTGTAATTTTTTGAAGCGTCTTCAGTCGTAAAAAAAGTACCCGACCAAATCATTTTCTTGTTCAATGGGTGTTTTATTTCAGCACAAAATTTCCCATTTTTTCTCTTATGTACCCTAATAGGGTACAATCTGACACAACTATTCTGTGATATTCTTTTGTAGGATTTCATGATCAAAGTTTTGAGAGGGAAAAAAGGGACAATTCCTATATTTATTAGTATCCTAATTTGACACTGAATATTCAAATCTCTAAATTTGGTAGAATAACACATTTTGGAGTGCGGAGCCTAAAAGGTAAGTTTTTGGGCATAAGGTAAACTCACTATTTTACCTTACATTCTAACATTTGCACTGACGACGTTAACTTCTTAATAGACAAGGTAAACACCTGTGTTTACCTTGTCCCATTTGAAATTTTATAGTATTGGGGTGCCCTTTTGAACTTTTGACAAAAAAACTTGCCTTTTAGACTCCAGACTCCTACATTTGGTCCAGTATTAAATTAAATACAATTAATTTTGACAAATCTTATCTTTATCTCACGAGTTAAAATATTATTCACCATTGTATATAAAAAAAGGTTATTCGACTATGAAAAAATTTCTTTTAAAGAATCAATTGACGACATGACCTGGTTAATATTACATTTAACTTACTAATATATCTTAAGCTTTAATAATAATGGTGGAAATATCTTCATACTTTGCGATAATTTAATCCTTATCTCTATTTTTTATCATCCGTTATTTCACATCCGCTTTATATCTTGAGTTATAATAATTATGAAAAGATTTTTACATTGTGTATAACTAATAAATCCATACCTTTTTTTTTTCCAGTGGATGTTTTCATATTTGTTTTATATCTTAAGATATTATAATTTTGGAAAGTTCTTTATGTTATATGAATAATTAATTTTTTTTCTCATTTTTTCACTTGATATTTCATATCATTTTGATGCCTCAACTAGTTTGTATTTAAGTCGTGTCTGATTATCTTTTCGTTATTTATATTTTAGGTTGAACTAAACTACTATAATTCATCCCTGCCTACAAATTAGTTGACAATGTTTACAAATCTTACAAGAAGTTCATATATTTATATTTATTGTATATTCTCTTAGAATGATTTTGAAAAAAGGAAGTCTTACTTATCGAGAATTGCAAAATCGTAGAATAAAGAAATTAGTTGAGATTATACGCAAGAAAATTTGAATATATAAAAAAATTATATTCTGATGAATCAAACTCATACCCCCACAATTTTTGCATATTATATTCTGTAAATTCCATATTTAGTATGATGAACCATATGTTTACCAAAAATATATGCACTAAATTATCAAAAAATTAGTAAATCTAGTATTACAATAATATATACATTTTGTCTGCCAATAAAATGATCTCAAATTGGTAATACTAGGAAAATTGTCATAATTGGTATTGCAAGTTGGAATTGTCTTTAAATATTTATGCCAGGTGTATCATATTTTAATACATATATATAATTGCCACAAATAATGTTTGCGTGTAAAATAAAAACTTATTAATAGTTGAATCTATAATTAGAAGTGGCACCTAGCTATTTTTGGCTAGGGATTATTTTTCCCTTTCATTTCCAGTTTAATTTTGGAAATGACACCTCGGAAAATACTTATTCACACTTGGTGTTTACACAACGGTATCTATTTTGAGTTCTAATTAATTTGAATTTATATGGAGAAATCCTACTTAAAAAATATGTTGCTTTAACTTAAAGACGACTTCATACGCAGGACTCGAAAAAAAATGACATCTATGCCTAGATATTAATCTTTGTTCTATTTTTGCACAAATGAAAATTTAAGGTTATAACTTATTATTTAACTTTAATATTTAAATAAAAACCAAAATACATTGAAATTGACTAATATTATATTTTTAATATACTATAAACTTCTATAATAATTAAATTAGTGTCCATCAATAAAGATCACGAGAAAGATTCTTTTTTTTTTTTCAAACATAGCATTATGTGTAATTTTGGCAATAAATCCTGTCATATAAAATTTCTGCCATTTTTGCTAAGTTTAGAATTTTGTTTTACCAATACTCTGATTTCTAGAAGACTGTCCGTTCAAAAATCACTTTATTTCTTTTTTATTTATATAGTAGTACTATTTCTTTTAATTAATCAATTAAAAAATATATGGCATTTTTACATTATGATACAATTTAATTTTAAATTTTCTTTTACCCTTACTAACATGCTTTATAGTCACATAATTCTCATGCCATTCTTAAATTCATAAGTTTCACGAGTACTTTTATGTTCTTAAATTAATTTCCGAACTTAGTTAAATTATAACAATAACAATAAAAAAAAATCTAGCTAGTGTGATCTCACAAATAAGGTCTGAATATAGATGAGTATACACAAATTTGATCCCTATTTTGAGGTAGAAAAATTAATTTCGATAAACTCTCACTAAATAAAAAAATATTTTTAAACACATGTTTAGAAAACACTTTGAGCGAAAAAATCTCTAGTGAATATATAACAAAAAAAAAAAAGAAGAAATGACAATATTAAAAAAAGGAAAGTAAAAAAAAAAAAAAGAATAGTAATAATATTAAAGGATAGGATAATTATAAAATAACAATAATTAAAAGAAGAGTGAGCAAATAAGATACTCCAAGATAGAATCATGCTCTCCCACATAAAAGAGAATTATTTATTAATTTTTTATTCTAATTCTCGATCTTCGTGCTTTTCTATTTTAGATCATATCTTTGGTGAGCTAAAGTCGTGTCACCTCACCCCAATTCTCCTTGGCTCTATCTCTACATCTCCTTAGGTCTATGATTACCAAACTCACACATTCTCACTAAGGTATTTATATTTCTTCTATTTACGTGCTTGAACCATTTGATCAGCTTCGCTCCTCTCATCCTGTCCACTATAAAGGTCACTTCCACCTTGCCTCGTATATCTTTATTTCTAATTTTATCTTCTCCTAGTTGGTTTGCTCATTCATCTAAGCATCATTATTTCCACTACTTTCACTTCTAAGCTTGTGAATTTTGACTGGTCAGCATTCTATCCAATACAACATAAACAACCTAATAACCACTTTGTAGATCTTATCTTTAAATTCTAGTGATACGTTTCATCACATAGGACACCGAATTCACGTGTCTGTTTTATCCAGTTCACTTCAACACGATATATCATATCATCGCCTGTTACTCCCCCCCCCCCACTTCCTTAAATTATTGAAGCAAGATACTTAAAGCTACCTTTTTTAAGAATGACTTATGCGTTGATTCTCACTTTCATATCCACCTCATGTATTGTCTCTGAATTTGCACTTAAGTACTCTGTTTTAATCCTACTCATGTTGAAAGCTTTAAACTCTAGAACTAGTCTAACCCAACGTTAACCCGCGTACCTTATCAAACAAATACTTTCCATGATAATCGAAATTCCATCTAGAGGCTTTTCCATCTTCCTTTAGATCTATATCGTATAAATCATTCCATCTACCCATGAGAAATTTTGTCCTGCTATCGGAAGTCATAGAACAACGGTAATAATTACCCATGAAATCGTTATCAAATGTAAGTGAATTGAAAATTTTAGAAACACATTTGAAATGGATCAATGACATAACAGGAAGCCATAATTAGAATATTTCGATAATTAATTCTTGGGGAATTGTAGGAAACTTTTTCATAGGTTTTATCTTCATGTCCTGTGTAGAGGAGGGGGGGGGGTACATTGAGTAATTGAGTTATTGATTAGTACTTAATTTCCCCATGATACAAAGATGATATCTATGAATAAATTTCCTACAATTTTCCAGGAATTAATTATCGAAATATTCTTATGGCTTTCTGTTATCTCACTAATCCGTTACAGATGTGCTTCTAAAATTTTCAATCCACTTACATCCATCTGATAAGGATTTTATGGATAATTATTACTTTTGTTTTATGACTCGCGATGACGGGACAGAATTTCTCGTGGATGGATGGAACGATTTATACAATATAGAGCTAAAGAAAAATGGAAAAGCCTCATCCGCATATAACAATATCGTAATACCTTTCCTTGAATATGTCGTGTCAAGGGGACACTTAAAAACACTTCTCACTCTTTATTTCTTTTATTTTATTTTTTTATGAATTTTTTTAAGAGTTATTTTTCCCTTTTTTTTCCCTTTTGAAGGTTGTGATTTGAAAGGTAGCCTCATAGAGATAGATAGTAATTGAGAAAATTTTTGGACAATCAAATTGGGCCCATCTCACATTCACAATGACTAATCCACGACATTTTTTGCTCTTATTCATAAAAAAATTCTGCTTTTGATCTTTATAATGTTAAGATATAAGCATCCAATTACCCCTTGAATTATAGCCAAAATTATTACGACACACTCCAACTTCATAGGGTTTCTATTATCCTTTTGAACTCAATTTTAGCGTAGTTTTATCACCCTTTTATGCTGATGTGACACCTTTATTACATAAAATGAAGTCCATATCAAAGGTGTCATTTTAGCTAAAAAATTAACAAAAGGTGTCATATCAGCTGAAAAGGATGACATATATGCGATAAATTTTGTTCTAGGCGTAATAGGTGTCGCACCCCTTTTTCAACTCCAAAAAGATTACATCGTTTTAAGTTCGAAAGGGTTTTTATTATTAAGTGACAAAAGAAAACGACTATTTTGGAAAAGGATTCATTATATTCAAAACTTAGAGTCGCCACTTGGCATAAATCGGGTGTGCCAAGTCACCCGTGGATATCCTTTTTCAAAACGGTTTTGACTCTGTAATACTGATCCGCGAATAGAGATTCCGGTTAAGGAATTATGTTGACAAAGGGGAAGGTGTTAGGCATCCCTTGATCCCGTGGTTCGACCACGATCGCTTGGCGGAGTATATCGGCTAATTTGACACTACGAATGTATAAACCATACAAAACACATAAAAAGATCAATCAAACAAACAAAACAAACGAATCACAAAATATAGTATACAGTCCAATTATTACAACCCGAAATGAAAAAGGTACCGAAAAGTAAACCTACGCTCCAATGCCTTACCCATTGCTTTGGGCCTTCATCATGGGCATTCTCCGAGTACATGATATGTCGGGGCATTCCCCGGTGAATAAATACAATTCCTTCGGGGCATTCCCTGGCAAATGAATACAATGTCAATTTCATGCGATAAACCAGAAAAACATCCAACAAATATTCCAAACACTCCAACAATTTCACCAATTCTAAATTTTCCTACCCGAGCCTACTATTTGCCTACTTGCTTGACGATATATAACGTTCAACATCAACAATGAATCAAAATGCCATAATATTCAATTTTATCAATTTTTGATTCCCGACCCAAATCCATTCTAAACATCAGTAAAGTGTCATTTCAACACGCAGTCCATTATCACAAAATGAATCACAGAATCGTAACAACAAAAATTCATATCATGTTCTGAATAGAAAAAATGATGAAATAAAAAGACGAAGGAAGTAGAATTGGACCTCAATTTGACGATTTTATTTCGAACAACCAAGATGGATCGGAACTCACAAAGCCACGGAACCTCAAAAAATCCACCTTCACGGTCAACTCGTCAAGTCTCGGCCTCCTCGGACTATTTGAAGATGACAAGGGAACAACACAGTTTTTTTTTGTTTTTTTTGATCAATTTTAGATGATGATTCGACCGGAGTAGCAAAATCTGATAGGCTTGAAACAATGACGGGAAAGGAGGGTTTTTACAGATTGTTGAAATTTCCAGTGAAATTGGATGGAAACAGACCAAATCTCACTAAATTTTGGACGGTTGATGATGTTCTCCGGCGAGAATCAGCCAGAAAAACAACAACGATGACTAGCGGTGTTCTCCGATTGGCGATTCCGGCGAGAATTCATCGGAGTAACTGTTCCTCTCCGATTTTTCTATTCTTTTTCAGCTCCCACGTTTTAATCCCTTTCTCGCGCGTGTTTTCTCTCCTCTCTCATGCTCAAATCTCTCTCTCTATAGGGTTTTCTCTCCGTTCATGGTGGGTCTTTGTGTTTTTTGTGTGAATCAGTGTATTTTGTGTGTTTTATGGAAGAATCCCGTGTGGTCTGTGTATGTATGGAGTTTTTGTTGTGCCTTCGTGAAGAAGAAAGAGCTCCAAAATGAAAAAAAAAAACCTGTGCGTGAGAATGACCCCCTTTTTCTTGTGTGATAAAATATATATTGTTCAAGAAAATAAAATAAAAGTGGTCCCTCCTAGTTGTTGTGATCCCTTCTTGGAAGTTTCCTCAATGTATATATTTCCTTTGTGGCCAACAAAAAGGAGGAGGTCACGTGGGGGGTAGGGGTGAGGGTAGTTAAGTGAGGGGTGAGGTGTTGTTTTTTAATTGGGTGGGTTGTTGGAATATTGGAATAAGACAAAGTTTGTTATGACTTGTTATTTGGATAAAAACAAAACAAAAATAAATACATAAATAAGTAAAAGATGAGGTGGTTATTTATTTTCTTTGGGCAAAATTATAAAAATGGGGTTAGATTGTGTAATATCGGAGTAAGAAATACTATCGATGGGATAAAATTACGTGTCTACATCATGCCCCCTTTGAATGTAAACACCATGTGTTTTCATACAAAGAAATAGACAACGAGACAGAACTTTGTCCCAATCATTATTCAAAGAGAGAAATAGAAGAAAGCAGGACAACCGAATCCAGACGGACATCCTATCTACCAGAGTCATGAGGAAGTCAAGTGACAGGTATCTCGAAGGATTGGAGAGAAATGAGCTATGCCGAGTTGGAGAGTTGAGTAAGGTCCCATCAAGGTTTCGGTCCGTAGCTCTATTATTACATCAAAAATGAAAATTACAAGTTAAAACATAAATGAAATTACAAAATCCTATCTATAGAGCTATCCTTGAATCTTGACTCGCTACCTTATCACCCTATTCTTCAGGCGGGCTCCTGACTTCAAATTTATTCACCCTGTTGCTTAACTTTTAACTTCTTCACCTTGTTCTTCAGGTGGGCTTTTGACCTGCTATTTTTGACTTTCAATTTCCTCACCCTGTTCTTCAGGCGGGCACCTGACTTACAATTTCCTCAACTTCTAATTTTATCGCCCTATTCTTTAGGCAGGCTCCTGACTTACTATTTTCTCACCCCTTTCTTCAAGCGGGTTCCTGAAAATAAAAGTAAAGTCCTATTTTACAGAAGGGTCCTGAACAAAAAATAAAATCCTATTTTTCAGGAGGGTCCTGAATAGAAAGTAAAATCCTGAACAAAAAGTAAAATCCCATTTTCCAGGAGGGTCCTGAACATCAAGTAAAATCCCATTTTTCAGGAGGGTCCTGAACAGAAAATAAAATCTCATTTTTCAGGAAGGTCCTGAACAGAAAGTAAAATTCTATTTTTCAGGAAGGTCCTGAACAAAAAGTAAAATCACATTTTTCAGGAGGGTCCTGAACAAGAAAGTAAAATCTCATTTTTTAGGAGGGTCTTGAGCAAGAAAGTAAAATTCCATTTTTAGGGGGGTCCTGAACAGAAAGTAAAATCCCATTTTTCAGGGGGGGTCCTGAACAGAAAGTAAAATCCCATTTTTCAGGAGGGTCCTGGACAGAAAGTAAAATCTCATTTTGCAGGAGGGTCCTGAACAGAAAGTAAAATCCCATTTTTCAGGAGGGTCCTGAACATAAAGTAAAATCTCATTTTTCAGGAGGGTCCTGAACAGAAAGTAAAATTTCATTTTTCAGGAGGGTCCTAAACAGAAAGTAAAATCCCATTTTTTAGGAGAGTCCCGAACAGAATTAAAATCCTATTTTTCAGGAGGGTCCTGAACAGAAGTAAAATCCCATTTTTTAGGAGGGTCCTGAACAGAAGTAAAATTTCATTTTTCAGGAGGGTCCTGAACAGAAAGTAAAATCCCATAGATTTGTTTTTCTAATGGTAACTGAATTAAGTGAAGTGAATTTCCCCCTGTTTCAACAAAGAAAGTTTGTCAGTTAGAAACTTAGTGGTGGGTTGCAGTACTTGGCTTCTCAGGCTTCTGCTCTAACAGTTGTTCCTTTCATCTTTGTTTCAGATCGCTGACGCTTGCCCCTGTCTTGTCGCATCATTTTCCCAAGCCAGATCATAGGAAAAGACTTTGACTCTAATACTGAGTTTCTCTTTAAGTATGTCTTTGAGGTGCCCCTTTTGAAATCTGAATATTTCACGCACCTAAGAACATGTTGGTTGATGAACTTTCTTTGGTATGTCTTGAATTATGATCATGTTTCTTTTATGTACTAGTCCTTGGCTTTTCCTCATACAATTGGGGAGACTGGAAGCAAGTTTTGAAATCCTTTCTCGCTCATTTTAACACAGAATAGACTAAAAAATGTAAAGAAACAATGGTAAATTTTCTTTTGACAGAAGACATAAAAGGATAAAATATAAATGAGTAAATGAAAGAAAAGGGCGATGTCCCTCTTTTTAACAAAGAAGAAAACTTATTTGAAAAACAGCAACCCACTCTAATGACTATGACATGCATTTTGGATTAAACTGACTGATCTTTCTATCCAAACTTCCCATTTGTTGTTGAGCTCGTGCCTTTGCCTTTTCCGCTTCTTCAACGTATTGTACTCATATATCTCATGCAATTGATGGCATCTTAGAATATTTTAGTCAACAAACCTCTTTCCTTTTCACCTTTCTCTTGAACTCGCCATCGCCTTACGGTGCTTATGAGGGTTTTCACCAATAAGACTCTCTCATTTTTATTTCTCTCAACTTCCCATCGCCTTATGGTGCCCGTGAGGATTTTCACCAGTAAGACTCTCTCATTTTATTTCTCTCAACTTACCATCGCCTTATGGTGACCGTGAGGGTTTTCACCAATAAGACTCTCATTTTTATTTCTTTCTTGATTTCTTAGACTGAGGAAGACTAATAGTACCCCCAAACTACATCATAGTATCCATTGCATGCTTAGACTTAACATTATTAGAGATTGATTTGAAGGTCTTTCTTTGGTTGTAACTTGATTTTTTGATAAGGTTAGAAAGAAAAGGATGGCAGGAGGCTCAAACGACACTTGAAGTGGGGGTGGGATTTACAACTTTTGGAAATAACTCAACAATATATTAGCTCATGCCCCAGTTTTTGTCGACTGGGTGACTCTAAAAATTTTATTTGGTTGGACGGAGCCCGAAATAAGGCAACCAACGTATCTCACTCCCGAGAGAGGAGAATCAGGTCGCACGTAGTTCCATCAGCTTATTCTTTGTTTTGATTTTATTTTTTCTTCTCTCTTTTTCTTTTATTTATTATTATTATATTTTTTTCATGCTTGTCTTTTATTCTTCTTTTCTTGACATTTTATTTTTATTGCATTTTGATTTCAAAAGAGGGGTATAAAAGAAAAATAAAACTAGGCTCAAACGGGGTAAACAAAGGATGACACAATGATTGGATAGCAGAATGAAATGCCTTCATCATATCAATCTTCAAGAATGAAAGTACTAAACATGCAATTGAACCAACAAAGGATAAAATATCATACATAATATCTTTTGACCGCATCAGCATTGATAGCCATCTCTGCCATTTTGCCTTCAATATCTGTCAAATATAAGGCCCCATTGGGCAACACTTTCTTCACAATAAAGGGACCTTGCCAATTTAGGGAGAACTTGCCTTTAGCTTTAACCTGATGAGGGTGGATACCCTTCAATACCAACTAACCAACTTCAAAATTCCTGGATCGTACCTTTTTGTTATACGCCTGAGCCATTCTCTTCTGATACAATTGGTCATGACATACCGATGTTAGCCTTTTTTTCCTCAATCAAACTCAGTTGTTCCAGTCGGGTTTTGACCCACTCATCATCATCAATCTCTGCTTCCACCATGACTCGAAGAGAGGGAATTTCAACTTCTGCAAGAATGACTGCTTCTGTCCCATACATCAATATATATGGAGTTATCCCTGTTGAAGTGCGAACAGTAGTGCGACAACCTAGCAATGCAAACGGCAACTTCTCATGCCATTGTCTAAACCCTTGTACCATTTTTTACAGTATCTTCTTGATATTCTTATTGGCAGCTTCCACGGCACCATTTACCTTCAGATGATATGGAGTGGAATTTTGATGTGCGATCTTAAACTTTTGACACACTTCTTGCATCAAATGACTTTTGAGATTGGCAACATTGTCTGTAATGATCATCTTAGGAATTCCAAACTTATAAATGATATTGGCATGAACAAAATCTACTACCGCCTTCATTGTCACTAACTTGAAAGTTACTGCTTCTACCCACTTTGTGAAGTAATCGATGGCCACCAAAATAAACCTATGCCCATTCGACGCTTTTGGCTCAATCGGTCCAATCACGTCTATTACCCAAGCTACGAAAGGCCATGGAGTAGACATTGCATGCAATTTAGCAGGAGGAGAATGTATCAAATCACCGTGCACCTGACATTGATGACATTTCAAACAAAACGAATAGAATCCCACTCCATAGTAAGCCAATAATAACCTGCTCTAAGTATTTTCTTTGACAAGACATAACCGTTCATATACGGCCCGCATACTCTAGAGTGTATTTCAACCATGATTGCCGAAGCTTCTTTTGCATCAAGATACCTCAAAAGTCCCAGATCTGGGGTTATCTTATATAAGATTCCCCCACTTAAGAAAAATCCACTAGCCAAACGCCTAATAGTCGTCTTTTGTTCATTGGTGGTATGTATTGGCTATTCTCCTTACTAAATGTATCACTTGATATCAAAGAATCAAGGTTATCCATCGAGCTCTTCTTCAACCGCATTACAGTAAGCATGCTAATCACGACTCTGTATATGCACTCGATCAATGTAGGCTTTATCAGGATGTTGGAGCATTGAAGACAAAGTGGCCAACACATCAGCAATCTCATTGGAAATTCTTAGAATATGCCTAAACTTTACAGACACAAACCGTTGACATAGATCTTTCAAGCATTGTCGATATGGTATTAACTTTAAATCTCGTGTCCCCCAATCACCTCAAATCTGATGGGCGAGCAAATCTGAATCCCCAAACACTAATAGTTCCTGGACTCCCATATGAACAGCTAGCCTCAAACCCAGAATGCAAGCTTCATATTCTCCCATGTTATTGGTAAAATAAAATTGAAGTTGAACTGTCACCGAAAAATGTTGCCCCGCCTCAGAGATAAAAACTGCACCTACTCTGACTCCTTTCATGTTGACAGCTCCATCAAAGAACAGCTTCCAACCTGGATCAACATCTATAATGACTTTATCGACACACAATACCTCATTATCAGGAAAATATGTCTTTAATGGCTCATACTCTTCATCAATTAGATTCTCAGCAAGATGAACTGCTAAGGCTTGGTCTTTCATGGCGGTTCGAGTCACATATACAATTTCAAACTCGGTAAGCAATACTTTCCACTTTGCTAATCAACTCATTGGCATAGGCTTCTGAAATATATACTTCAGCGGATCTATGCAGGAGATGATATAAGTAGTATAGGACGAAAGATACTGTGCTACCCAAGTCAGGGCACAACACGTCCTTTCAAGAAGTGTGTACTTGGCTTCATATGTTGTGAACTTCTTGCTAAGGTAATAAATAGCTTGCTTTCTTTTTCCCGTGACATCATGATGACCCAAGACACAACCGAAGGAATTGTTCATTACTGATAAATATAAGATCAAAGGCCTACCAGGCTCCAGTGGTACCAGCACGGGCGGATTTGACAGATATCTTTTGATTTTATAAAACACTTCCTGGCATTCTTCAGTCCACTCAATCGCAGAACTCTTCTCCAGCAACTTGAAAAGGGGCTCGTAAGTGGTTGTGAGTTGAGCAATGAACCTACTGATGTTTTTGAATCTACCCATCAAACTCATCACCTCTGTCCTATTCTTGGGCGGAGGCAAATCCTAGATGGCTTTGATTTTCAAGGGATCTAATTCAATTCCCCGATGGTTGACTACAAACCCCAACAACTTTCCAGACAGAACTCCAAATACACATTTTGCCTGATTGAGCTTGAGATTATACCTGTGAAGAGTTCCAAAGAACTTTCTTAAATCTTTAACATGGTCAGCCTGACTCTTTGATTTAATAATCACATCATCTACATAGACCTCAATCTCCTTATGCATCATATGATGAAACATAGTGGTTATGGCTCTCATGTATGTTGCTCCAGCATTCTTCAAACCAAACGGCATCACTCGATAGCAATAAGACCCCCATGGTATGATAAAAGATATCTTTTCTGCGTCTTCATCATCCATAATGATCTGGTGGTATCCGGTATAACAATCCACAAAAGAGGCAACCTCATGTTTAGCACAATTGTCCAACAAAATATGGATGTTGGGCAACGAAAAATCATCCTTCGGACTTGCTCTATTCAAATCACGGTAATCAACATATACTAAAATTTTGCCTTCTTTCTTTGGCACAGGAACAACATTAGATAACCATGTAGGATAACGAGCCACTCGAATGACTTTGGCTTTAAGTTGTTTCATGATTTCTTCTTTGATTTTGATACTTACATCAGTTTTAAACTTCGTCAACTTCTGTTTCACAGGGGGAAATGTAGGATCAGTTGGCAATTTCTGGGCCACTAATTCGGTGCTTAGACCAGGCATATCATCATAAGACCATGCAAAAACATCCTTATGGTCAATTAATGCTTGAATCATTCCATCTTTTAGCTGTGGCAAAGCATGTACACTGATTTTAGTTTCCCTAATATCTTCTTGATTCCCTAGATTAATCGACTCAGTTTCATTCAAATTAGGATTCGGCTTGTCTTCAAACGGTTCCAACTATTTTCTTATTTCCTTTAGTGCCTCTTCTTTATCATATTCCCCCTCTTGCTTCATTATATCTTGATTAGTTTGTATTTTAAGATCAGGCTAAAAATTTTGCATGCATGTCATGTCATTAGAATCAGCATAAAGAGAACTGTATAAAGAAAAAGACAAAAACAAAATATATTAGACACAAAATAAGGGGATATTACATTTCATTAAAAAAGAAAGATAGGAGGGTTTAAACACAAATGACAACAGAATGTAAACAAGCTAAATTCTGAATTACAACCCTAGAATAACTCGGATAAATAGAAAAACATACAAAATAAACTCCCAAAACTCCCTTCTAACGGGGAGAGAAGTGACTTCTCAATTATTGAGCTGGACCTCAGGACCCATGAACTGTACGTCTGCCTTACTGGTACCATCTCCTACTTTAATCATGTCAATATCAATCAGTAGGTTCTGGAAGTCATCAACCAATTCAGCTTCAAATTCTACAGGTTTCATGACATCGCTATTAACAAATGACTCACTGAGTAGCGGCATTGGGCAAGGGAGTGACCATGTTTCCTTTTTCCTTCCCTTGGCCTTCTTCAAATCTTCAGCCATAGGTTCAAATCCCAGACCAAAAGGGCCCATGTTCTCTCTCAGACATATGGTATAAATGATACCGTGCAAAGACACTCCCAAACCCTTCCCTGGCACAAATCCATATTTCAAAAGCTCACTTACCATCATGATAGAAACGGAAGACAATTGTGGTCCTGAAACAACCTTTCCTTCATGGATACGATCTACTGGCACTGTATCAAAAGTTTGATAGACAAATGTCTCGTCTACATTATTTTCTTCAATTAGAGACAAGGGAGAATCTTCATAGGCGAACAATCCCCTCCACTGTGAATAACCACTTATTGCCTGTCATGCTCAAACTTGATCATCTGGTGCAATGTAGACACAACCTCTTTGGCCTTGTGGATCCATGGTCTTCCCAACAACAGATTGTAAGAGGAGTCGATATTCAATACTTGAAACTCTAGGGCGAAATCAACAGGCCCTATAATCAATATTAGTTCTATTTCGCCAATGGAGTTGGACTTTTCTCCATCGATAGCCCTGACACATACATTATTGGGCCTGATCCTCTCAACACCAATGTTTAATTTTTGCAAGGTGGAAATAGGAAAAATATTTACGCCAGAACCTCCGTCAATCATGACATGAGTGATGCATAAATCTTTACACTTCACGGTAATATAAAGCCCCCGATCATGCCCCGTACCTTCAATTGGTCATTCGTCATTAGAGAAGTTGATCCGATTGACCTCAAAAATTCTTCGTCTTCTTCTTCAGTGATAGGCTTTTTGATAAATGAAGGTCCACTCCCAATTGGCTTGGACTTTAAAGTACTCTACATCCATTAGAAGGTCTATTATTGGTGGGACATCTTGCACCCTACCCAACTAATGCATCACCCTTCTCGGACTGTAAGGCCTAGTGCAGTTAAGTCCTATCAAAACCAGAAGGAGTTGCATTTGAGATCCCATCAAGATTTTCTTAGGACGAAATCACATATAGGACCAAAGAATTTTTCCAGAGTTCTTGATTTGAGAAATTCGACCCAGGCATTGACTCCCATAGGAAAAGAAAATTTATCAAAACGCATTTCTCTTGCATGGCTTGCACTTGATCATTCAGACAATGGTCGACCATATCTTCTTTAATCAAAGAAGGTGTATGAAAATACTCCATCATCCACAACTGCAATATTAGATTACTCCCCTAAAAAAATTGTACCCCTTATTTTACTTCAGTTAAAGCCTTATATATTTCTGTTAAGATCATTGGTACAATGGTGACCTCATCTTTTTTCTTGAATAAAGCTATCACCACTGATTATTGTTGAGTATTGATATATCTCTCATCTAACGGGAACACTAATATGCCTAACAAAGCCAGACAGAAAACCTCAAGACGACATTGTTCCTAGATTTTTTTGGTGGTACAGAATTCATCCCAAAATCAGTCAAAACCCTCTAAGGACCCAAATCTGGCAAACAAATAATCAAAGAAAACCCAAGATTGTTTGAGACATCCCAGATTCTTGTTAACTTTCAATCCACAGAGTCGAAGAAATCTTTTACGAGTATGATTGCGGGCTAAAATCATCTACTGACCCATATAAGTCAATTGAAATAAACGAGATATTTCTGCCAGAGTAGGAGTCAATTCACAACTTCCAAACCTAAACACCAAATTGCTTGGATCCCAAAAAGTCAACGCAGCTTCTATTAGGTCCGGACGGGGCGTGAGATCCATGAGTGCTACAAGATTGCCTAACACTTTCCTCACTTCATGCTTTTTAGAGTAGTCGAATGTGCCCCACCACTTGACCAACTTTTTGGGTACCTTGAGAACCATAAGGACTCTAGACTTTGTGGACAGATCCATCCTGTAATAACATATAGGACATTAACTTAAGCATTCGATAAGACAGGAAAAGATCCCCACCCATTAAGGTAAACTCACCATTTTACCTTACATTCTAACATTTGTACTGACGACATTAACTTCTTAATAGACAAGGTAAACACCTGTGTTTACCTTGGCCCTTTTGGAATTTTATAGTATTGGGTGCCCTTTTGAAATTTTGACCCAAAAAACTTGCATTTTAGGCTCCGAACTCCCACATTTGGTCCAGTATTAAATGAAATACAATTAATTTTGATGAGTCTTATCTTTATCTCACGAGTTAAAATATTATTCACTATTGTATATAAAAAAAAGGTTATTCGACTATCAATAAATTTCTTTTAAAGAATCAATTGATGACATGGCCTGGTTAATATTATATTTAACTTAATAATATATCTTAAGCTGTAATAATAATGGTGGAAATATCTTCATACTTTGCGATAATTTAATCCTTATTTCTATTTTTTTATCATTCTATATTTCATATCCGCTTTATATTTTGAGTTATAATAATTATGAAAAGATTTTTACACTGTGTATAACTAATAAATTCATACCTCTTTTTTTTTTTTTTT
>NC_061121.1:2781363-2786142 GCF_002878395.1 Capsicum annuum
AAAAAAAATTCAGTGAAAAACTTGCAATAATGGAGAAAAATTCATTGAAAAATTTGCAACAATGAAAAAAAGGGGACGGGTTTGGTTGGATTTTGGTTGGGGGTGGGGGGAGGCGGAGAAGCTGGATTTTGGGGGTGGGGTGGGGGATGATGATGAAGAAGAAGAAGAAGAAGAAGAAGAAGGGAAGGGGGGGGGGTTTCTATTCTTTATATATATATATATAATAGCTTACATGGCAATGACAAGGCACTGATGTGGCACTGATTTGGCCTGACATGACGCTGATTTGGCAATGACCTGGGGCGTGTGTACTTCACTCTCTGTAGTGAGAGTGGTATAATTTTTTTAGAGTGGTAAAAAATTTACTTTAAAGTTGTTAAGGGTGGTAAATAATTGTCATACAAGTTTAGGGTCTAAAGTACGATTTGGCTTCAAGTTTACGCGTGTTTCAATGTATTATCTCTAATATTAAAGGATTGAATAATTACAAAATAACAATCCTTAAAAGAAGAGTGAGCAAATAAGATATTCCAAGATAGAATCATGCTCTCCCACATAAAAGAGAATTATTTATTAATTTTTTATTTTAATTCTCGATCTTTGTGCTTTTCTATTTTAGATCATGTCTTTGGTGAGCTAAAGACGTATCACCTCACCCTAATTCTTCTTGGTTCTATCTCTAAATCTCCTTAGGTCTATGATTACCAACCTCACACATTCTCACTAGGGTATTTATGTTTCTTCTATTTACATGCTTGAGTCATTTGACCAGTCTCGCTCTTCTCATTCGGTCCTCTTTTAATGTCACTTTCACTTTGCCTCATATATCTTTGTTTCTAATTTTATCTGTCCTAGTTAGTCCGCTCATCCATCTAAGCAACATTATTTCTGCTACTTTCATCTTCTAAACTTGTGAATTTTGACTGGTTAACATTATACCCAATACAACAGAAATAGTCTAATAACCACTTTGTAGATCTTATCTTTAAATTCTAGTGACACATTTTTATCACATAGGACACCGGATACATGTCTCTGTTTTATCCACTTCACTTCAATAGGATATATCATATCATCGCCTGTCTCCCCCACTTTCTTAAATTATTGACGCAAGATACTTAAAGCTGCCTTTTGTGAGAATGACTTATGTGTCGATCCTCACTTTCATATCCACCTCATGTGTTGTCTCTGAATTTGCACTTCAGGTACTCTATATTAATCCCACTCATGTTGAAAGCTTTAAACTCTAGGTTAGTCTATCCTAACCAGGGGCGGATTTGTTTGATAAGCCATGCAGGTTAATGTTAGGATCAGTGGCAGATCTAGAAATTTTCTTCAGGGGGTTCGAAAAAATAAAAATATAAATGTATGAATACGTCAACAAAATATAATTTCAAGGGATGTAATAGTAATTATAGCTACAGGAAAGCTACTAAAGCTGTACAAAACAGATATTAAAAAAAGATGCAGGCTACGCCCCTACTGAGAATCGAACTCGCGACACAGGGGCCGCAGGAGCAACCCAAGAAGTGAACTTAGAACCACTGAGCTATCCAAAAACCTTTTTCCAGGTGGTTCAAATTTAATATAGGTTCAAAGAAAAGAAACCAGCCAACTCCTCAGCCCGAAGATCCTTTGGGCAAGCATATTTCTCATGCGGAGTTTAGAGCCGCATTTACCATACTTGCTCAGTCTATGGTTGCACAGAATGAATGGCCACCAGTTATTTCGGTAAATCCAGTGGCCACTCCCAAAGTATCTAGGGTTCGGGACTTTACCCAGATGAACCCTCCATCTTTCCATGGGTCTAAGTCTAATGAGGACCCTCAGGAGTTCATTGACCAAGTCCAAAAGGTCATTGACATCATGGGTGTTACTTCTATTGAGAGTGCTGAGTTAGCCGCCTACCAGTTACAAGATGTTGCTCATGATTGGTACAAACAGTGGAAGTATGACAGGTTAGATGATTCAGGCCCTATCGAGTGGGAGGAATTTGTCACGGCATTCTTAGATAGATTCTTTTCCCAAGATCTGAGGAAATCCAAAGTTCTTGAGTTCATCAACCTCAGGCAGGGGAATATGATGGTTAGGGAGTATTATCTCAGATTTACTCAGCTATCCAGGTATGCTCCTCATGTGGTTGCAGACAATAGAGCTAAGATGAGCAAGTTCGTGTCAGGGGTCAATGATAGCGTGGTAAATGAGTGTAGGTCTGCGATGCTGATCGGTGATATGACCTTAGCCAAACTCATGACCCATGCCCAGCAAGTAGAAGAGCAGAAGTTTAAGACTAAGGAGAGGCAGAACAAGAGAGCAAGGTCAGGTAATTTCAACTTTGCTCATCCCAAGTCAGATAGAGGAAACCGTTCACAGTTTTGCTCCAAGTCAACCATTCCATCTTCTTTCTCTGTCAGTGCTCCAATGCCGAAGTTCAGATACGGCAATAGAGACAGCGCCAGGCTCTAAATCTCAGGGCAGTGTTAACAGTGCCCGAACAAATCCTCTTTGTCAGACTTGTGGTAAGAACCACAAGGGTATTTGCAGAGCCGGTAGTGATATCTATTTTGGTTGTGGAAATCCAGGCCACAGATTAAGGAGTGTCTGCAGTCAAGTCTTCAGGGTCAGCAAAATTATTCTACAGCTCAGTCCAGTAGTCTGAACCAGCAGGGTGCCATTTCCAGTACTACCAGTGGGCAACCCCAAATAGACTCTATGCTCTTCAGTCTCGGTAGGATCAGGAAAATTCTCCTGATGTCATTACTGGTACGTTACAGATTTTCTATGTTCATGTTTATGCTTTGCTAGACCCAGGTGCATCCTTATCTTTTGTTACTCCATACATAGCAGGCGATTTCAAAATCAGTCTCGAAGTCCTAGCAGAGCCCTTCTCAGTCTCTACCCCAGTGGGTACAACCATTATAGATCAGCGGGTATATAGGAACTGCCCGGTTATGATATCTGAGAAATCCACATCAGCAGATTTAGTAGAGTTAGAGATGACTAATTTTGATGTCATTCTCGACATGGATTGGCTTCATTCCTGCTATGCCACAGTTGACGGCAGAAAGAGGATAGTTTAGTTTTAGTCCTGAATGAGCCCGTCCTAGAGTGGAAAGGTAGCATTTCAGCGTTTAGGAGTCAACTTGTTTCCTACCTTCGGGCAAGGAAAATGATTTCTAAGGGGTGTGTGTATCATCTCGTGCATGTTAAAGATTCTAGTTCTGAATCTCCCAGCCTCGAAACAGTCCTTGCTGTTAATGAATACTCAAATGTCTTTCCCGAAGATCTTCGAGGCATTCCTCCCAAAAAGGAAATAGACTTCGGCATATACCTTCTTTCGGATACTCAACCTATTTCCATTCCGCCATACATAATGGCACCAGCAGAACTCAAGGAACTGAAAGATCAGTTGAAGGATCTCTTAGATGAGAGATTCTTCAGACCCAGCATTTCCCCATGGGGTACGCCAGTATTATTCGTGCGCAAGAAAGACAGTTCTCTCAGGATGTGTATTGATTACCGTCAACTCAACAAGGTTAGGGTCAAGAACATATATCCTCTTCTCAGGATTAATGATCTATTCGACCAACTTCAGGGTTCCAGTTACTTCTCCAAGATAGACCTCAAATCAGGCTATCGCCAGCTCAGAGTTAGAGAATATGACATTTTGAAGACAGCTTTCCGTACTCGGTATGGTCACTTCGAATTTCTAGTCATGTCATTTGGTCTTACCAATTCCCCTGCAACTTTTATGGATTTGATGAACCGTGTGTTCAAGCAGTACTTGGACATGTTTGTAATATTCTTTATAGATGACATTCTGGTCTATTCTCGCACAGAGCGTGATCATGCAGACCATCTCAGGATTGTTCTTCAGACTCTCAGGGATCACCAGTTATTCGCTAAGTTTAGCAAGTGCGAATTTTGGCTAAGATCAGTAGCATTCCTTGGCCATATTATTTTCGGTGATGGAATTAGAGTAGATTCTCAGAAAATCGAAGCAGTAAGAAACTGGCCCAGACCCATATCTTCATCAGATATTAGGAGTTTCTTGGGTTTGGCTGGCTATTACAGACGGTTTGTCGAGGGATTTTCTTCTATTTCATCTCCCATGTCTAGATTGACTCAGAAAAATATTAAGTTTCAGTGGTCAGATTCATGCGAGAAGAGCTTTCAAGAGCTCGACTCATCTCCACCCCAGTTCTAACTATTCCAGATGGTTCAGACGGTTTTGTAGTCTATTGTGATGCATTCAGAGTGGGTTTAGGTTTTGTCCTCATGCATCATGGTAAGGTCATAGCCTACGCCTCCAGACAGTTAAAGCCACATAAGAAGAATTATCCTACTTATGATCTTGAGTTAGCAGCGGTTCTTTTGCCTTGAAGATTTGGAGGCATTATCTCTATGGAGTTCATGTAGATGTCTTCACAAAACATAAAAGCCTCCGGTATGTCTTTTCCCAGAAAGATCTCAATCTTTGCCAGAGAAGGTTGCTAGAGCTCTTGAAGGATTACGACATGAGTGTTTTTTATCATCCGAGCAAGGCCAATATTTTGGCCGACGCTCTCAGTCGACTCTCCATGGGTAGTATTTCTCACATTGAGGATAGTAAGAAAAAGATGGCTCAGGAGATCCATCAGCTTGCCAGACTAGGCGTTCTCTTAGTCGATTCTTCAGAGGGTGGTGTATGTGTTCATAGAAGCAGATATGCGTACCAAGTATCCTCACCTCTTCCCCACCAATTCAGATCAAGCTCAAGGTAACATTTCTCCTTAATCT
>NC_061121.1:2786242-2795535 GCF_002878395.1 Capsicum annuum
ACTAGGCGTTCTCTTAGTCGATTCTTCAGAGGGTGGTGTATGTGTTCATAGAAGCAGATATGCGTACCAAGTATCCTCACCTCTTCCCCACCAATTCAGATCAAGCTCAAGGTAACAGTTCTCCTTAAGCTTATTAAGTTTCATGTTCATGTTTCCAGTATAAACTTGGTACCTATTAACCGTTTCATACTCGGTCATGCATTCATGTATCAGTTGTCCATGCATCAGATATGCACGAGTTCAGTATGTTTAGCATGTCAGTCATGAGATCAAGTTTCAATAATTCATGTTCAGTTCAGGTTCTATTGTCTTGTATCCCTTCTTAGTAAATTCTCAGTCGAGGACGAATGTTCCCAAGGGGGAGATATTGTAATACCCCGCATATTTCTAATCCTGTGATTCATACTTGAGTACATGACTTACAATCAATATCCTAGTGATATGATATCTTATAATTCATTAAGCATGTTCATATGAGTCACTTAAGGTAATGCAAGCTAAGAGTTTTTGAATCCATCAAGTTTTAGTGTTCGATTTTCCAAGGGTCATCTTTGAACAAGTATAACTCTATGTTAATGTGGTATTTTGGATGATTTACACCTACCAAAATGTAGAGAATCGAATTAGCTTTCCAACGATACCAATTTTTCCTTAATCCAATACCCGAGCAAAAAGTTATGCCCATTTTTGTGAGAGACAGTAAGCATAGGCTATTGGTTAGGCGCCGCCTAACCCAAGCATAGGCAATTGGTTAGGCACCACCCAACCCATGCATAGGCGATTACTTGGGCGCCACCTAAGCCAATTCCAGGTGTCAAAAACACTCCGTCTTGAGTTATTTTAAAGGTAACTAAGTCTTTAAATACTCCTTACACGTCCCTAAACTTAACCCTACAAAATATATAGCCACTAAACATATTACAATCCTATTTTCATCTCAAAGCTCATCATCCAAGAGCACTAAAGGAGAAAAACAACTAGGGTTGCAAAACTAAGCTTGAAGATCCGATTTCAAGGAAATTCCTCCGTCAATCATCAAGAATCTTCCTTTTAAGGTATGCGTAGTGTTCATCTATGGATTCAATTCGTTCATAGAGTTCAAGAATCAATCTTTAAAATACAAAAGCTTGGTTGATTGTGGTGATATGATCATACCCATGTTGATACTTGATTGTTTTTCCTCTTTTTCATTATAAAGTATGATTTCTATATTGTTGGGTGTTGATGATCATGTTGTTGATATTGGGTGATTCCCAAGATGGAATCTTTATATACTTTTGTGAATTCATGATATCATATGAGTTGGAAACATGTAAATTTGGTTGTTCATGATGTATAATTTGATGAATTCACCTATGCTTAAGATGTGCATGTAAGGTGTTTGATAAAATGCCTAAGGAACTAGAAATCATGCAATAAAGCTAAATTGTGACTAAGTGAAGGATTCATGATATGCCCTTACGTTCCAATGACTTCTATGTTGATAATGTGTCTTGTAAATGTTGTTGGAATATTCATGAACTATTCTTATGAGATTATGCTATGTTTACTTGCAAATGCTACTTATGAACAAGATGTATGATAACCATGCAATCCACATGAACTTCCATGCTATTAGTATGTGTTGCCAATATGATTATGCAACAAACATGATATTAAGATTGTGAAAGTACTTCCATGTGATATGAAATCCTTTCCATGCAATACATTGTTGATAACGATGCTTAGTATGAGATCCCTACTTATGATATTATAAATTATGGACTCTACTCTTATGATCAAGTCAGTCATGTGTGTCAGTTTCCTTCCATCGAGTCCTGGGGGTACTTGTACCGAAAACTATAGCTGTATTCCTAGATCTATGTCATGTTTCACGATATCCGAACTCAAGCTGTGATTCCATAGACTTCAGCCAGTCATGTGACTCAAGAAAACCTCACGATCTTAGTCAGTTGTCAAATATCAATAATATTCTGCCAGTCAACGGAATTCAGTAAGATCAAGTCATGCATAGTCAGTTATTCATGTCTAGTCCCTCCAGATGGGAGTAAAGGTTAGTACCGAGTGAACCCAAGGATGGGAACTCACCCGCCAGTTCAGGGTGTGATTCTTAGTAGCAATCCTTGTGTTCCAGAACTACGTAGCCAGTGTAGGTTAAGACATCTTAACCCGTCAGCTCAGGGTTGATGAGGTGGATTAACCCATCAGTTTAGGGTTCCCACCGTTCTCCTTGAGTACCCGCCAGATATGGGTCACTCACAGCTGTCCTTACCAGTGGCGCGGTATTGACACCCCTCCAGTCGGGGCAGAGATTGGACCCCAGCTTAGCCATAACGATATACACGGGGCATGTTAATTAAACACTACTTCCTACAGTTTTAGTATCAGTCTCAGTAAAAGTACTCTGATAGTTCTTCAGATTTCAGTATATACAGGACTGTCAGATATAGTCATCCATGTTATCAGTTTCAGTAATAGTCTCAGTAAAAAAACTCAGGGCGTTCTTCAAATTTCAGTATATACAGGACTGTTAGATACAGTCGTCCATGTTATCAGTTTCAGTATTAGTCATGACAAGTTATCAGTAAACCATGTATTAGCTTACAGGTCATGCTATCACGTATTCACGGTCCCAGTTTCTATATATGTGTGTTTGCACTCTCACGTTCATATTAGTCAGTCAGTGTTGTTCATGCATGAAACCCTTTATGTTCAGCCTACCTTCCTTGTATACTCAGTACTCCAATTGTACTGATGCATTTTTGCTATGGTGCTTTCTTTTCATGTTACACCATAGGTTCCGAGACACGAGCTCCAGCCCAGCAGTAGTGGTAGCGTTCCAGTCGCAGAGACACAGTGAGTCCTCATTGATTCGACGACAATATGTTTTCATTCATTTATTTATTCTTCAGTTCAGTTTTACAGAGTTAGTTGGAGACATGTTCCTTCAACTCCTTATTCAGATAGTTTAGAGGCCTTCGGATTTACTTTCAAACTTACATTCAGATTTAGTTGTTTTGGGTATTTTTGCCCACATGATTGTATTCAGTTGAACCTTATGGCCTTATAGTTCCATGTATTTTGCACTATTATATCATAATTTGCAATATACAGGTACAGATATCAGTCATGGATTAGCTTGTGGTTCCTCGGGGTCATGAGCATCGTGTAGCATTCCGGTTCAGCAAATCGGGGTGTTACACTTTCTTTGTTGGAATCCACCATATTAGCTTGGTCTTTTTTCTTGTCTTTCTTAGGGACACGACACTCTGTGAACTTAGGCCAATTTTTCCACAGTTGAAGAACTTTTCCTTGAATTTCTTGTTAGGTTGATGACTTTCTTGTTCAGTTTTCTTCCTTTTCTTAGAATTGTTTTGGTCATCTTCTACAATATGTGCTCCATTAATTGTAGAATTTCCTTTTGACCTTCTCTCGGCAACCTTATAATCCTCTTCAATACGTAGTCGGATAATACGATCTTCGACAGTCATCTTCTTGCATTTGTGTGCTTCAAGTAGTTTTTGAAGTCTTTCCACATAGGTGGTAGCTTCTGAATGATCGCTGCTATTTGAAATGCATCATTCACAATCAAACCTACAAAATAGTTTATGTGGGTACTAAGAATATTTTTAATTTGTTCAACTAAGGTATTTTTCAAATATATACCTTCTGCTAGGAGATCGTGAATGATTACTTGCAATTTCTGCACCTGAGAGATAACTGATTTGCTGTCTATCATTTTAAAGTTCAGGAACCTTGCAACAAAGAATTTCTTAATTCCCGCGTCCTTTGTCTTGTATTTTTGTTCTAGTACCCCCCCTCCCACATAATTCCTTCGATGTCTTAGTTCCACTGTAACATTGTAGAGGTTGTCTTGGAGACCACTCAATATATAATTCCTACAAAGGAAGTCCGAGTGCTTCCAAACTTCTACAATCATGAAATGCTCTTTGTCCGAGGTTCCCTCGGGAACCTCAGGAACATCCTCACTAGTGAACCTTTGAAGGCATAGAGTAGTGAGGTAAAAGAACATCTTTTGCTGCCATCGCTTAAAGTCAATGCCCACAAATTTTTTGGGCTTCTCCGTAGGTGCCATTGGTTGTGGAGCATTTGCTCGACTTGTAGAAGCAATTCTAGTTGCCCCCACAGTCTTAGCCGCATCTTGCATTTGACTTTCGTTAGTCATTTTTTCTGTCACCACAAGACAATAAAATTTAGTATTTTCAGAATACTATTTATAAAGTTAAGCAACTTTAAACTCTTCTTCTTGTTTCTAGTTAACGATGAAGTTTTTATGACTTTCAATCGTCAACCGAATGATCTTTAATTTGTGATGAAGATTTTACGATGAAGTTTTTATGACTTTCAATCGTCAACCGAATGATCTTTAACTTGTGATGAAGCTTTCATGTCTTCGAATCACTAGTTAAGTTCAAACGGAGTAGAAAGCTTAAAGCTTTAATCTCCAAAAACAAGCAATACAGATTCTGTAAAAAAAAATTATTCCATAAGATTGTTATTCTTCGTAGTTTTTGGGTACAAGAATCTGTATTTAGGCACAACAACTTCAACACTAGTTCAAGTTTAAAACAAGAACACTATGAAGTACAAAAACACCCTCAACACAAGATCAAAGTGATCTTTCTAATAAGTGTGTTTTATTTTTTCAGAAATTAAGATGAAACAAAAATATAAAGCCAAGTCCCCCGACTTCACGGAGTGTCCTTAAGGAATAATTCCCCTCACTGTACCCAAGTGTAACGCCTTGGAAAATGGGTCCCGGAGCGTCATACGATGCTTGAGGCTACGAGTAGCCCTAAGCTAACCCTTTGAGCCATTTTCATTCAGTTCAACACAAATCAACGAGGTTTCTATAAATAACCCTCAAATATCAACAGAGTAATCATCATCCAAGAATAAAAGAATTTCAAAAAGATAACAAAATACGACTTATTAGTCAACTCCCAACATCTATACTAGTCTGACAAGCCTCTAAGAAAATCAATAAAACCAGCGAGCCATTGAGACATGCCCCAATTGACTCATACTCAGTTATTAAATGTAAACAATTCCGTGAAACCAACATCAGACATCACGTCCTCGGAACATGAGGACTCACCACAACAGAGGATGTGGAAAAACGTGCCCGAAGAATCACTGCCGAACCTGAAACTGAGCACCTAAGCCTACATTCCGAGAAAATGCAGCCCACATCCGAAGATGTGGGTCAGTACCATGGAAAGGAACCGAGTATATGGGGGTGTATGCAGTTGTATAAACGTCATCATCATAAATATTTATAAGAAATATGCAGGATGTATGAAAGACTCACATAGCCCGAAGAAAATCATCATAATCATGAGAGGATGAAATAAGTACAATAACACATGTGAGTCATCATTTTATTTGTCAATCACTTTCAGTTCATCAAGAATATCAATTCTCATAATGTAAATATCATTTAAATCTGTCGAAAGAATAACTTTCACAATTCCACTTTCAAATTACTTCACCATTCACCATAGACACAAGGAAACACAGACACACTAGGAGATCCTATAACCGACATAAACCATGTGAGCTACATGGAGTCCAACGTACAACCCACGTTGGGGAGAGCCATCCTATCCTTGTCATCGGAGTAGGACTATCGATATCAAATCCACACAAACTAGTGATCACTATATAAATCAGCCTCAGGCTCACTCCTATGGGGGCACGTAGTTCTAGGGAAGTAAGGTCTCTTTATACCTCCCACTCGGTGCTAAAGATTTCTCCCGAACTTAGCCAGATCATTTCAAAGACAATCCATAACAAAACAATTTCAGTAATATATAAATATACATCGGGAGCCATCATGCTTCCCATCTATCAAAAGCAACCACGTTGTGGATTTCTTTCACACTCGAGTTCAAAACAACTCCATTAAGACCAAAAGGTGAAATAATTCAAAATATCTCAAATATTCAATATCAACGTGCTTATAACACACACTTTCTAAAAAAACACAATTTCCAATGGGGATTCACGACCCAAATATCAAAATCAAGATAAATATCGTTCAAGATTCATGCTTTATATCTCCATACATGTAAATTCATCTTTCAAATCATAAACATCAAGATTTCATAATAATCATCATAAGATATGGGTTCATGCTTCAAATTCGTAAAAATCAAATAAAAATCATGCCTTTGTAAAGAAAATTACTTTTAGGCACAAGAACGAAAGAGAGTTCTTATTGAAAAACCCCACATACCTTGAATGATGAACTTTAGATCGATATTTTTGAGATGTTAATCGTTCCTTTGAATGATGGTTCTTGGAGTTCTTGAACTAGGAACTTGGAATCTTGAATAAATTTGCAGAATTAATGGTGAATTTTTGAGGTTTTTGAAGTTGGATGTAGGAGCTTAGGGTTTTCTTTTTGAGGAAATTTGATGAAATATAACATATAATGCTTCTAATATGATTTAATATAGGGTTTGGACGGATTTTGGGCGAGGGGCAATGACCAAAACGCCCCTAAAAATCAAATAATTCTCGAATCTGTCCTTTGGTGAACTGTTTTGATAGTCTGAAGTAGATCAACCATAATGTTTTACTCCGATATCCAAATTGGATGAAACCAATTTTATTAGAAAGAAGACTCTCATATCTTTCCGTTGATATATGGTATCTCACCTATATCATTGTGTACGAGGAGTTATGATCATTTGAAGTTGATCCAAAAATTCACTTTTGATAGGCTGAAGTAGATCGACCATAACTTTTTGCTCCGATAGACAAATTGGATGAAACCAATTTCATTGGAAAGAGGACTCGTAGAGTTTTCCGTTTATATATAGTAGATCACCCAGATCATTATGTACAAGGAGTTATGATCATTTAAAGTTGGAGAAAAAATACGCCAGGCCTCAGTACTTTTTCCTGCATGTTTTATTGTTCACTACTATTCACGGTTCGATCGGAATGTTCATAACTCGTTGCTCAGGTGTCCGTTTTGGATGATCCACATATCTTTGGAAAGCTTATTCAATACTCTACACAATGGTGAGTCATAATCTAAGACATTCCACATGAAAAATTTATAATTCATTCTAGAAGATAAAACCCAACACGGTTACGCACAAAATTTCTTTCCCGGGTTATTACAGTATTTATCATCAAAAAATTGATGTATTAAAAACTAGTGATTGGTTTGCAGAACTCTTATTTAATTATGATATAGTATTTTTTATTGAATATATAAATTAAAACTTTTTTAGTCCTCAAAATTAAACGGATTAGATTTTTATTACCAAAAGAAAAAAAATATTGCATCATATATAAACTCATTACTTTTCTATTTTTGATCAGCAAAATAATTTGAGTTATTTTGAAAGAATGATTTCAAATGTATGACGAAGAACATTATTGCTCGTGAGTTATTTTGAAAGAATGATTTCAAATGTATGACGAAGAACATTATTGCTCGTAGCTGGTTCGTGCTTATGCAAAGACTATTTATGCTTAAGCTCTCTATTTATTTTTGAGACTTCTATTAGTCCGTAGGTTTGGATGAATAAAAAATTCAATAAAGCGAAAATTCTCAAAAAGAAGAACAGAAAAATGAGAAGTGTAAATATTAATAATACAGAAATTATGCACCGTCTTATTGATTTCTGTATACATATAATGTTTTTGAAAATATATCTACAAACTCAAGAAAAGGATTGCACTCTGAGTTAATTAATATTTCTAATGAATCTTTTTAGCACTACTAATATAAGTTAAACAACATAATCCACTTCAATTCTATCTTCACGTTATACCAATTCTAAATAACTATTTGTGTTATTTACACATTTAATTCTTTGTCATTTTAATAAAGTGCATAAATATTATTTTTTTTATATGAAAAAAGCTTAACATATATCAAATATTATTAGTCATCACTCCTTTTCTTTTTTTGTTCTCATTCATCCCTCCTCTCCTCTTACTCACACCATCATAGCCATATTTTTTTTTTTGAGGAATTTGTTGTATTGATTAATTCTCACAGAATGTCATATATAGTATTTCTACATTTTATTTTTTGCAATTAAATTAAATTCTCGATCATTTTCTCTGTAAATAACTATCACTTTGTTATATATATTGAATTAATCAAACAAATATTACATTTATTAAATATTGAATTCCTCTAGCAGGTTATAAGAAACCATAAATAGTAGGTTGGCTAATTAATGACTTTTGAAATTTTCAATGAAAATGGGTTGTTCTTATTTTTCAGCATTGTTAAGGAAATTAAAGAAATGATTTTTTATTTTTTAAAGTTTTTCTAAGTACATATGGCACATAAAATAGAATTAACAGAGGCCATCACTGATCAATCGTTTTTTTTTTGGTTTTCCAAGGTATTCCCACAGCCGGCAGCCGTGAGACTAATCCTTGTTCCTCTGTCAGCGCACTAAGTGGTAGGGAACTGACCATAGAGTTTGCTCTATTCGCCAAAGGCGGGAATCGAACCCCCGACCTCTTGCTTAAGGGACATGGCGTTGAACCACCATGCCAAATCTAATGGTTAATCACCAATCATTCTTAGTATTTATTGTGTGCATTTATTGCTATATTTATTTTTTGGCTTTTAGAGTACACTATGTAAAAATGAATTTAAAATATAAATAATATAAAAAAAATGATAATAGGAATGTTGATAATAAAGATATGTCATATCATCTTATCTATATCAAACTTGATATGTATATATAAATTTATTACTATGCACTATATATGTCGATACAATAGATAAATGAAAAGTTTAATAAAATGAACAAGTAAATACTAAGAAAAATATAACTTCTTCATGCACAACACAATTTCTTCATGTGTATTTAACGGCGAAGTTAGACTTTCAATTATGTGTTCAACTATATCCAATAACTTTGATCCAGACCTTATTATCTTGAGAAATAAAATTTTGAACTCGTAAACTTCAAATCTTGATTCTGTTTCTGCAATATCTCAGAAAATGACAGACATAATTGCAATTGCAAAATGCCCATAAGTTATCATACGGAAGAAATAATATATTCAATTGTTGGATCAATGTAATTGCAAATAAAAATGAAAAGCACAAGAAGAAGAAGAATAACATAAATGTTTATACGTTTCATTAATTTTCATTGGTTTCTTTCTTTTTTCACAAAAAATAGAACCTTTTTTTTGGGGTGGGGGGGTGGGGGGAGGGGGGGAGGGGGCACCTTAGCCATCAACCTTACTATTGTGATTCTTGCTGGTACTCTTTTGAC
>NC_061121.1:2798535-2823823 GCF_002878395.1 Capsicum annuum
AGAAAGATATGAACTTTAATGTGAACCTCAAAATAATTATGGAGTTGTTCAAACACCAGAATTTTATAAATGAACATTAAGATAATAACTAAATATGATTTTTTGGATTTAATTTGAATTTGTTAATTTTAAAAATAATTTTGAATTCGGACCTTTTTATACTAAATCAGAATCTTGTCATATATTGAGAAAATCCAACAATTTATATAATAATATGTTAAAATTATTCCCTTAATAGCATGGTAGTAGGATGAAGAACCGTTGAATATTTTAACTTGATTTTAAAAACTTTTTTGGAGGAAGAATAGTTGTATATAAAAGGGAAATTTTTGAGTAGAAATAATTTTATCAGCATATATCAATCGTAAAATTAAAAATTTTACCAAAAATAATTTAATATATTAAGTTGACCACCCTTTATTCGTCATAATTATATCTTTGCCAGATCCAATATTAACCATCTTGACATTGCATTTATGTAATTTTTAATTTTATTAAAAGTCAAAAATATCCAAATGGTTATAGAGCCAATAAATTAGCTTATTAGATCATTGATATTGTTGTCTTCTTTTAAAAGATTGAGATGTCTGTCTACAAAAAGATTCTTATGATTGACCATGAGTTATGGTTCCAATATATTCAATACTCCCTCGGTTTCAAAAAGAATGAAAAACTAAAATAAAAGACTTTTGACTTTTGTGGTCCTAAATTAAAGTTATGTCAAATTTACCAAAATACCCTTTAATCTTGTGGTATTAAACATGCCAGAAAAAGAAAGAGCCATTCTTTTTTAAACGGACTAAAAAAAGTAGGTCATTCTATTTCAAACAGAGGGGGTAAAATTCTTGCACTAAAGAGTGGTTCTTGGAGAAGAATCGATAACCATCCTCATGGATTTAACAATAGTTTATGTGCTTTGGAAAAAATTGCATTTGTTCATGGCAGATTTCATGGGATCAGTAAGGATATTTTATCCAAGTATTTTATGATGAAGTACTACTCTACTATGACA
This sequence comes from Capsicum annuum, assembly GCF_002878395.1. Lineage (NCBI taxonomy): Eukaryota > Viridiplantae > Streptophyta > Magnoliopsida > Solanales > Solanaceae > Capsicum > Capsicum annuum. Next base: position 2,799,548 of record NC_061121.1, read on the forward strand.
GGGATGAAACATATAGTGATAGTTCGTTTAGGACATTCAAATGACCATATGGGGTGTTACCTCCGACTGCTGACACCACTCAAGTATTCTGTTATACAAAAACTTGATCTCTCCAAAATTATGTAATTGCTTATTTCATGTCATTAAGTTTTATACACATTATTTGACGTGATATTTTTCTTTCTCTTAGCTCTCTCACCATTTTAGCGCCGCAAAAGGTTTCCCTGTCTCAGTTGGCTTTTAGGCAAAACGGAGACCTATCGTCCTGCTTGTATAGTTTGGTGGCTTCTACTGCAAGTGCCTAATCACCAAGGCTGAGTTTCGTCCTTGTCTGATGGTGAATCTTACAGTAAAGTTCATTTTTGCCATTGCATTCGACGCTCAATCTCCTCCCGGCCCAACTAAATCCAATTCGGACCCAAATGTCGTGGCTAAAGTGACCTTACAACTAAGTTTATTAAACAACTAAGTTTATTAAGGTCTCAGGGATGAGTCATATTCAATATGTTACTAACATTTATTTATTTATTTTTACCTTTTTTCGTAATTAAATTAACATGGAGTGAGTATTTTTTTCAATCTCAGCTAGGATTTGAAGTTGTAATCATCAGGGGTATACAAATTCTTTATAGATTATGGATCGTTTTTCTCTCTCAAAATAAAAAATTTAAGGAATTCTTATAATCTCAACATATTGAGCAAATTTCATCAGAAAAATAAAGACAAACATAATCAAAGAGGATTTCAATTCCCTCACATTTATAAATTATTCATTTGACAATTTCTATAACAATACATATACTAACAACAAATCATAAAGAGCTTGTATCCTCCTATAGTTACAATATTTTTTTTCTAGATAATTTTTTTTAATTGCTGGCAGTATCACATATATATTCTAAGATCATCCAAAATACTGAATTCACCCAACAAAAACCCATAATTATCCACAACTGGAACTCCCAATTTATGTGAATATTTCACTTCTTGATTTTCTAAAATTTTCACCCAAGTCCCCCTCATTAATTCTTCATCACTTTCTTCAACCCCATTTGATGTATTCGTATTCTCATCAACACTCATTGACGATTTTTCTTCAAACACATCAGTAGCACAAGATTCTTGATCAGATTTTTCAGAAATCTGACCATTTTTTGCTCTTTTAGCCATCACTAATTCTTCGAATTCAAGCTTCTTAAACTCGTAATTTTTTGAAGCATCTTCATCCGTAACAAAAGTACCCAACCAAATCATTTTCTTGTTCAATGGGTGTTTTATTTTAGCCTAAAATTTTCCAATCTTTCTCTTACGTACCCCAATAGGATACAATCTGACACAACTATTCTTTGATATTTTTTTGTAGAATTTCATGATCAAAGTTTTGAGAGGGAAAAAAGGGGCAATTTCTGTAAATGACAAAGTATAAAAAAAGCTTGGGAAATGAAGAAAAAAAGAATAAATAGTGAACACATATATAGGAGTAATTAGAGAACCAATTAAGGAAACTTTTATTCTCTTTCTATTTGGAAAAGGATTTAACAAAACGAGTAAAGTATTGATTGAGAAATTGTTGCATATTATTAGTCACTGTATTTCTTAGTATCCTAATTTGACACTGAATATTCAAATCTCTAAATTTGGTAGAATACCACATTTGGGAAAGCGGAGCATAAAAGGTAAGTTTTTTGGGATAAAGTAAACTCATCATTTTACCTTATAAGGTAAACTCACCATTTTACCTTACATTCTAACATTTGCACTGACGACGTTAACTTGTTAATAGACAAGGTAAACACCTATGTTTACCTTGTCCCTTTTGGAATTTTATAGTATTGGGTGCCCTTTTAAAATTTTGACTAAAAAAACTTGCCTTTTAGGCTCCGGACTCCCACATTTGGTCCAGTATTAAATGAAATACAATTAATTTAGATGAGTCTTATCTTTATCTCACGAGTTAAAATATTATTCACCATTATATATAAAAAAAGGTTATTCGACTATGAATAAATTTCTTTTAAAGAATCAATTGATGACATGTCCTGGTTAATATTATATTTAACTTACTAATATATCTTAGGCTGTAATAATAATGGTGGAAATATCTGCATACTTCGTGATAATTTAATCCTTATCTCTATTTTTTTATCATCCTATATTTCATATCCTCTTTATACCTTGAGTTATAATAATTATGAAAAGATTTTTACACTGTGTATAACTAATAAATTCATACCTCTTTTTTTTTTCAGTGGATGTTTCATATTTGTTTTATATCTTAAGTTATTATAATTGTGGAAAGTACTTTATGTTATGTGAATAATTAAATTTTTTTCTCATTTTGTACTTAAGTCATGTCTGATTATCTTTTCGTTATTTATCTTTTAGGTTGAACTAAACAACTATAATTCATCCCTGCCAACAAATTAGTTGACAATGTTTACAAATCTTACAAGCAGAGGTTCATATATTTATATTTATTGTATATTCGCTTAGAATGATTTTAAAAAATGGAAGTACTACTTATCGAGAATTGCAAAATCGTAGAATAAAGAAATTAGTTGAGATTATACGCAAGCAAATTTGAATATCATAATTATAATAAAAAAAAAATTATATTCTCATGAATCAAACTCATACCCCCACAATTTTTGCATATTATATTCTGTAAATTCCATATTTAGTATGATGAACCATATGTTTACCAAAAATATATGCACTAAATTATCAAAAAATTAGTAAATCTAGTTACTATAATATATACATTTTGTTTGCCAATAAAACAATCTCAAATTGGTAATACTAGAAAAATTGTCATAATTGGTATTGCAAGTTGGAATTGTCTTTAAATATTTATGTCAGATGTATCATATTTTAATACATATATATAATTGCCACAAATAATGTTTGCATGTAAAATAAAAACTTATTAATAGTTGAATCTATAATTAGAAGTGGCACCTAGCCATTTTTGGCTAAGGATTATTTTTCCCTTTCATTTCCAGTTTAATTTTGGATATGACACCTCGGAAAATACTTATCCACACTCGATGTTTACACAACGCTATCTATTTCAAGTACCAATTAATTTGAATTTATATCGAGAAACCTACTTAAAAAATATGTTGCTTTAACTTAAAGACGACTTCATATACAGGACTCGAAAAAAATGGCACCTATGCCTAGATATTAATCTTTGTTCTATTTTTGCACAACTTAAAATTTAAGGTTATAAATTATTATTTAACATTAATATTTAAATAAAAACCAAAATACATAGAAATTGACTAATATTATATTTTGAATATACTATAAACTTCTATAATAATTAAATTAGTGTCCCTCAATAAAGATCATGAGAAAGATTCTTTTTTTTTTCAAACGTAGCATTATTTGTAATTTTGGCAATAAATCCTGTCATATAAATTTATGCCATTTTTGCTAAGTTTAGAATTTTGTTTGACCAATACTCTAATTTCTAGAAGACTGTCCTTTCGAAAATCACTTTATTTCTTTTTTATTTATATAGTAGTACTATTTCTTTTAATTAATCTATTAAAAAATATATGGCATTTTTACATTATGATACAATTTAATTTTAAATTTTCTTTTACCCTTAATAACATGCTTTATAGTCACATAATTCTCATGACATGCTTAAATTCATAAGTTTCACGAGTCCTTTTATGTTCTTAAATTAATTTTTGAACTCAGTTAAATTATAACAATAACAGTAAAAAAAATCAAGCTAGTGTGATCTCACAAATAAGGTCTGAATATAGATGAGTATACACAAATTTGATCCCTAATTTGAGGTAGAAAAATTAATTTCGATAAACTCTGATGAAAAAAAACTTTTTTAAACACATGTTTAGAAAACACTTTGAGCGAAAAAATCTCTAGTGAATATATAACGAAAAGAGAAGAAATGACAATATTAAGATAACGAAAGTAAAAAAAAAAAGAATAATAATAATATTAAAGGATTGGATAGTTACAAAATAACAATACTTTAAAGAAGAGTGAGCAAATAAGATACTCCAAGATAGAATCATGCTCTCCCACATAAAAGAGAATTATTTATTAATTTTTTATTCTAATTCTCGATCTTCGTGCTTTTCTATTTTAGATCATGTTTTTGGTTAGCTAAAGACGTGTCACCTCACCCCAATTCTCCTTGGCTCTATCTCTACATCTCCTTAGGTCTATGATTACCAACCTCACACATTCTCACTAGGGTATTTATGTTTCTGTTATTTACGTGCTTGAGTCATTTGATTAGCTTCGCTCCTCTCATCCTGTCCACTGTGAAGGTCACTTCCACCTTGCCTCGTATATATTTATTTCTAATTTTATCTTCTCCTATTTAGTTCGCTCATTTGTCTAAGCATCATTATTTTCACTACTTTCACTTCTTAGCTTGTGAATTTTGACTGGTCAGCATTCTATCCAATACAACATAAATAGTCTAATAACCACTTTGTCGATCTTATCTTTAAGTTCTAGTGATACGTTTTATCACATAGGACACCAGATTCACATCTATGTTTTATCCACTTCACTTTAACACGATATATTATATCATCGCCTGTCACCCCCCCCCCCCCACTTCCTTAAATTATTGACGCAAGATACTTAAAGCTACCTTTTTTTAGAATGACTTATGAGTTGATTCTCACTTTCATATCCACCTCATGTATTGTCTCTGAATTTGCTCTTCAAGTACTCTGTTTTAATCCTGCTCATATTGAAAGCTTTAAACTCTAGAATTAGTCTAACCAACGTTAACCCGCGTACCTTATCAAACAAATACTTTCCATGATAATCGAAATTCCATCTAGAGGATTTTCCATCTTCCTTTTGCTCTATATCGTATAAATCATTCCATCTACCCACGAGAAATTTGTCTCGCCATCAAGAGTCATAGAACAACGGTAATAATTACCCATGAAATCCTTATCAAATGTAAGTGAATTGAAAATTTTAGAAACACATTTAAAATGGATCAATGACATAACAGGAAGCCACAATTAGAATATTTCGATAATTAATTCTTGGGTAATTGTAGGAAACTTTTTCATAGGTTTTATCTTCGTGTCCTTTGTAGAAGGGGGGGGGGGGGGACATTAAGTAATTGAGTTATTGATTAGTACTTAATTTCCACATGATACAAGATGAAATCTATGAATAAATTTTCTACAATTTTCCAGGAATTAATTATTGAAATATTCTTATGGCTTTCTATTATCTCACTGATTCGTTTCAGATGTGTTTTTAAAATTTTCAATTCACTTACATCTATCTGATAAGGGTTTCATAGATAATTATTATCATTGTTCTATGACTCGAGATGATGGGACAAAACTTTTCGTCAATGAATGGAACGATTTATATTATATAGAGCTAAAGGAAGATGGAAAAGCCTCATCCGCATATAACAATATCGTAATACCTTTCCTTGAATACGTCGTGTCAAGGGGACACTTAAAAACACTTCTCACTCTTTATTTCTTTCTTTTTTTTTTATGAATTTTGTTAAGAGTTCTTTTTCCTTCTTTATTTATTTATTTATTTGTTTATTCGCTTTTGAAGGTTGTGATTTGAAAGGTGGCCTCTTAGAGATAGCTGGTAATTTCTGGACAATCAAATTGGGCCTATCTCACATTCACAATGACTAATCTACTACATTTTTTGCTCTTATTCATAAAAAAATTCTGCTTTTGATCTTTATAATGTTAAGTTATAAGCATCCAATTATCCCTTGAATTATAGCCAAAATTATTACGACGCACTCCAATTTTACAGGATTTTTATTACTCTCTTAGACTCAATTTTAGTGTATTTTTATCACCCTTTTATGTGACACCTTTATTACATAAAATGAAGTCCATATCAAAGCTAACACTTTAGCTAAAAAGATTAACAAAAGGTGTCGCATTAGCTAAAAAGGATGACAAATATACGATAAACTTAGTTCTGGGGTAATAGAACCCTTTTGAAGTTGGAATGTGTAGCAGCAAATTTGATCATCGTTCAGCAATACTAGATGCTTTACTCTAATGTTAATTAAATATATTAGTTAACTTTTTAAACAAAATATAATGTTTTTAGTTTCTTTATGTCGGAAATATGTTATGTTTGGACTATTATCGGAAGTATAATCTTCAAAAATTGAGTAATAAAACAAATTTAATAAAATATATATGAATAATTAAGGAGAGTCACATTAATTTGGTAACTCGGTCAATTTTGAAGAGTCACTAAAATAAATATTATTTGTCCACCACTCTAAATATTGAAAGTTTGATTTAAAGAGCTTAACTAAATATTACAAGGACTAAAAATATAATTATCAATAAGCAAGGGATCAAAATTGCTATTATACCAAAGAAAAACACAAAAAGAATTTAGTTTCAAAAAAGGTGAACATAATCAGAATGTGGATTAATTAGAGCCACAATTACTAGTAAACACATGGATTAAATAGCTATGTCCCATCCAAAAAGTGAAAAAAAAATAGTACTACTAATACTTTAGACATCAATGATTAATTGTTATAGCAGATGTCCAAATCAAATGAATGTTTTAATTTATTTTTTTAAAGTAATTATGTGGTCGTCCTCAAAACAGTAGAAATAAGTACAAGTCTAAATTTAAAATAAAAATTTAATGTAATCTTAGGTTGATTTTACTATCTATAATAAGTGGGGATAAGTAGGCACGTCTTCGACATGCCGTATGTGTTGCCTGCTTCAGCTACTTCAATTAGGGCTGTTCAAAATCAAACCGTAACCGTTTATCCAACCGAAAAATTAGTTTATTGGTTAAATGATAATGCCTTATCGGATTAGTGGTTGGCGAACGGATAAAATTTTTATAATTAATGACTTATTGGTGTGGGAACGGATTACTCAATTTTCTTATTGGGTAAACCGTTAACCCATTATGAATTATTATAATTATATTTTTACTCCTAGATATATAAGTATCTTTTGTCAATCCAACATATAAAACTCCATTTATTATTCTATTCACTTTTTAGTTTAGAAAATAACATGCCACTTCTTGTGACATCTAACCATAAATTGTAGTCAGACTCCCCAAAATGTAAAAAAAAATTGAAATTAATTCTTAAACCAAAACATAAATTATTCTTGACAACACAAAGGACCGCAATAAAAATGAAACAACCCAAATATGTCCTTCACAAAGTTTGATACAAAACATAAAAATTCAAATAATATTAAAGTTTTAATTTTTTTTCTGTCAATCCAGTAATTAAAAATATTTCTACATACATTTTAGGTCTAGAAGAAAATTCTTATTTGATTTGATGTTTTAACCTATTAAATAACTATACGAACAAAACTCAAGAAGCCTAAAAGATAGATAAATAGATCAATCATAGTATACAAACAACTTAGTCGATGAAGAAACAGAGGAACTATCAATAATCGCTCGATATTTGATTCTCTCTTAAATTTATCCATTACACCATTTGATAACCGTCTATTAATTGTTAATCTGATACCGAACCAACCATTATCTTATTGGGTGGCTAGCGGATTAGTATATTTAAAAACCAATAACCAATAAGCCGAACCGTTAAACATAATTATCCAACTGATCCAACCGATAAGCAGCCCTAACTTCAATCTTAATTTTATTATATTACCCCTAATTAATTATTATAGGTTATTTAAGTATGAAAATTTATAATATTTAATAAAAAATATAGAATAGACATAAAATAATAAATTGATATTTCATTTTTTAAATTAATTTGATGTCTTATATAGGGCCCATTTTTGTTTTTTCACAAGTATATTTTTTAGTAATTTTATTATATCACTTTTAATTAGTTGTTATAAGTCATTTAAGATATGTCTTCTTTGCTGCTTCAATCGTGATTTTATTATATCAACCCTAATTAATTACTACAAGTTATTTAAGTATTAAAAAATTATAATCTTTAATAAAAATAAAAAATTTACATAAAATAATAAATTAATATTTAATTTTTTAAATTAACTTGATGTCTTATATGAGGCCCATTTATGCCTTTTCCCACGAGTAATTTTTATAGTAATTTTATTATATCACTTCTAATTAATTGTTATAAGTCATTTAAGACATGTCTTCTTCGCTTCTTCAATCGTGATTTTATTATATGACCCACAATTAATTATTATGATTGCACTAGAAAATTAATAATATTTCATAAATGGACAAAAAATGATATGTCAACATAAAATATTTGATTGGCTGTCGAAATTATATCTAAATTGCATTTGTTCATGAAGGATTTCATTGGATCCGTCAGGATATTTTATCCAAGTATTTTATGGTTTCATTTAACATATATATCAAATGAGGCGTATAGAGAGATACCATTGCCAGAGGAAATTTGTGATATTTCGAATTACATGAATCACCTGAACACGAATCTCCTAAGACCTGGCGTTTCAAATTATTGTAGTGGTTGAAATTTGGGGCTGAGAACTTTTAACTAGCGGATAATGAAAGAATATGTTTCGAGGTGATATGAGGAAATTAAACTAAGAGAAGAAGAATTTACTACGAAACTAAAGAACAATCGAAATAGAAATAGAAGACAGATTGACACAAGAAGATAGAAAGAAATAAGAACTATTGAATATATTAAATTCAAAAACTCCCCTAAATCTTTTACCAACGAGCACCTAATCTCTACGTGGACCAAGAGGGAATCAATGACCCTCAAAACCCTCGTTTCTAAGTAAGTATTCAATACAAGCTCACCAATCAATTAAGTCCACTCAATATTCAAAACAAGCTAATGAAAATGAAACCCTAATACTTCTATTTATAGTCCACTATAGGGCCCAAAAGTGACCCTTGAACAAAGAACAAAAATGACCCCAAGCATGGGTCTGTCTCCCTTTGAATGACCGTCACCCGAGACATCACCATGAAGTAGTGTACGCCTCCATTAGGCTTCCCTTGATGGCTCAAGGGGCGGTTGGTCAGGCTGGTGACGGCCAGTCGCCCTTCTCGACACCCCTAGGCGGCAGTGAGTGGTTTCTCCATTTTGAGCTCCTAATTTAACCCTTAACACAGAGACTCCTTTGGAGATGATCAACACTTGCTCTAACACCTCTCTCTTCAAGAACATAGCTTGCAAATCTTATGATTTTCGAGCTTGTGTCCTAGTGAAAGGTCTTGAGGGAATTTGAATCGTATCACAAGGAGTCTTGGACTAAATTATTTAGGTAAAATAACCTTCTGGACCCCTGTATTATGTCAGTTTTGTAAGTTGGACGCTTCTACCTACATGTTTGTCATCTGAACCCCTGAACCCATTAAAAAACAACTTTTTAAACCCTTTGTTGGTCTACTCAGCTGTGCATGTTGCACAATAGCTGCCACGTCATTAATTTTGTGTAAAATAATTTCCACATATGAAATGACATGTGTAGAGTATAAATAGTAAAATTTGACCTAAAATTTAGGTGATGTTACACCTTCTTCTTCGTCTCTCCTCTCTTTCTCTCTCATTCAAAACTGAAAGATTAGCACAATTTTAGGGTAATTTAGGCCAATAGTTGTTGAAGCTTGTTACGATCCTTGTAAGTATTTAATATTTTGGTGTAGTTGTAGTATGTGGTTGTTTATTCTAAAGCTTGTAGTCGATTAAATGGTGGCCCATTCTACTAATTTTAGGGTTTTCCAGATTACGAATGTTTTTCTGCAATTTTTTGTGTGATTTTATTCTTTTTCGCATGTTGTGTTGTTGTAGTTAGTATTTGTAGTGATGATATGGCTTCTATGGCATATATCTGGTTTTGATTAGAATTTTGAGTTTTTGAGTTTTTCGTAAACTGAAAAATTGAGACTGAAAATTTGGGGCTTTTGGTTTGTTTGTAGTCTAATGCTCGTGTAAAAGCTATATATTTTAGTTTTTTATGCCTTCGATGGCATTTTTTGTTATTTCAATAAAATTTTAGGGTTTTTTTGGTCAATTCAGAATTGGGTCCGAAAATTTTGGGGCTTTGATTTTGTTGTTGTTTAATGCTCCTATTAAACGTGTGTATAACCGTTTTGTGCCTTCAATGGCATGTTCTATTTTTTCAATTACACTTTAGGGTTTGTTGGGTAAAATCAGCATTGATGTTTTTATTCTTTAGTTTTTTGTTTAAAAATTAGGGCTTTGTGGATAATTGCCTAATGTATATGTTATGTTGTCATTGTGCAAGTTTTGTAAATAAATGGATATAATTGTAACAATTCAATTCACGTATAGGGGTATCTTTTTGTCAGACCCTGATTTAAGGTATACAAATGGAATTCGTATTCCTGATAAAATTAGAGTAGATGTTAATGAGCTTCATTTTATGTTGTTTCATAACTTAGCAACCGATTTAGATGTGGAAAAAATTGAAACCTTTTGGTGTAGAGTAAACAAAAAAGGCTATTATTACAAGTTAGAAAATGATGTTGATGTTTTAAGCCTTATCTGTAGTTTAAAATATGGAGATTTGGTTGATGTATATGTGGTTCACCAAATTAGTGAACCTATACTTGTTAATGATGATGTGGCAGCCACTCCACCATTATTACAACTTAGTAATGGTGATGTGGCGGCGCCTGTTGAACCTGATAGGGCTGATGTGTCTTTATCTCATCCATTGGATATAAATGAAGATGAATATATAAATAAAAATGAGCCTCCTAGGGCAGAAAAAGAAAAATCTAAGGTTTCTTATGAAGACTTAGGTGAAGGTCATTTAATGATTTCTCCACATACCATCTCCAAACATCTGATTCTGAATTAGATTTTGATTGGACTGATTTTGATGGTGATTCACTTTATGATGTTGATGAAAACATTGAAGATTTGAGTGATTTTGATGAAGAGTTGCTTCAAGTTAGAAAGGCTAACATTGAAAAACAAGCAAAAGAAAAGACTGATAGGGTGAATGTAGATGAGATACCATCTGGACCAGTAGATATAGATGCTAGTTTTGGGGATATTTATAAGAACAAGGGGGTTAGATATGAAGGTAAACTGGGCAAAGATGACCCTTATTTTGATAGTTCAGATCCGGGTAGTGACATTAGTGATGAAGAGAAAAGAGATTCTTTTGATGATGATGAAGTGGTAGATCCACTACCTAGAACTTCTTCTAGCAAGATATACTTTGATAAAACTGCAAAGAAGGTATGTTTTCAGTTGTATATGATTTTTTTGAATGCTATTGAGTTACTCTATTCAAAAAGGTGTGAACCTTAAGTTGAAACCTAATGAGAAGGAAAGGTTAAGGGCTAAGTGTAAGCATAAGGGTTGTCCTTGGATTATTCTTGGAAGTATTGATAACACAGGATTTTTTACTATGAAAACTTACTTCCTTGTACACAAGTATTCTAAAAGGACAAGAAATAAGATGTGCAACCCTTTGTGGATTAGTAAGCATTACAAAGATAGGATTATGAGTGATCCATCAATAAAATTGCATCAGATTCAAGAACTTTTAAAAAAGAACTATGGGCTCTATGTTAGTAAAACAACATGTAGAAAAGCAAAAATTAGAATTATGAATGACCATTTTGGTGATTTTGTTGAAGAGTTTTCTAGGTTTTATGACTATGCTGAACAGTTGAGGACCACCAATCCTGGTACCACTGTATCTATTAGGACATCCAAGAATGCAGTTCCAGGAAAAGAGGTGTTTATGGGCATTTACATTTGTCTTGGGGCCTTAAAAAGTGGATGAAAAGAGGGCAGCAGAAGAATAATTGGTTTAGATGGTGCCTTTCTCAAGGGTGTATGTAAAGGTATTTTGTTGTCTTGCATTTCCAAAGATGGAAATAATCAAATGTACCCTGTAGCATGGGCTATGGTTGATAAAGAAACAAAGGACACATGGTCATGGTTTCTTAGGTGCATCAGCCATGATATGGAACTTGAAGAAAATAAGGGTGAAGACTTGACAGTCATGTCTAATATGCAGAAGGTATGACTCTTCATCTGTTCATATTTTTCAGTTATTTATTACTAGCTAGTTTGCTGCAATGATGTCTTTAATGTTTAACTACTGTTTTACATGTTTTGATAGGGTCTTCATTTGGCACTTACTAATCTACTGCAAAATGCTGAGCATAGATGGTGTGCTAGACATATATGGGCCAACTGGAAGCAGGTTTGGAGTGGTGAGGAAAGGAGAAAAAAATTCTGGCAGGTTGCAAAGGCCCCATTTGAAGTGTACTTGCAAAAGAAACTTACTGAAATGAGTGAGTTAGGTATTGTAATTATGGAAGATTTGCTCAAGTACAATAAAGAGACATGGTGTAGGGCCTTTTTTAAGGAACATAGCAGGTATGATGTGGTTGAAAACAACATGTGTGAGACTTTCAATAGTTGGATTTTAGCTGCTAGGTTCAAGACAATTATCACTATGTTAGAGGAAATAAGATGCAAAGTCATGGAAAGAATGAATCAAATGAGAAATTTTTGTGAAAAATGGATCACTGATGTATCACTAATGGCTATGGAAGTTCTTGCAGAGAATGTTGAATATCCAGCCAAGTGTGAGGTGAGATTTAATGGTGATATAGGCTTTGAGATTGGTGATCCACGTTATACATATGTTGTTAATGTGATGAGGAAGCAACGTAGTTGTAGGTCTTGGCAACTAAAGGGAATTCCTAGTGCACATGCAATTGCTGCAATGCATTACAAAGGATGGAATGTGGAGTCATATGTTGATCACGGTATCAAAGGGAAACATACCTGAAGGCATATGAAAAGTATATTCTACCAATGACAAATATTAACATGTGGCCAAGAAGCACAAGACCACCAATTGAGCCACCTGAGATTACTCCCATGCCAAGAAGGCCAGGTAAAAATAGAAAGAAAGCTAAGGATGAAGTTGTTAAGAAGAAGTTTGTAACAAGAAAGGAAAGAAAATGACATGTTCTGTGTGCAAGTGTATTGGACACAACAAGAAAGGATGTCCAACTTTGGCAAGCCAAAGTTTTTCTTATTGATGAATTTTACTCTTTTTGAATGTGTTTTTGACCTTTCCATATTTTTTTGTAGAAAAAAGATTTCAGTAGTAGCTGTGGCAGTCAACCAAGTGTACAAGCCATCACTAGTACTGCAGCTGTTGCTGTTGAGAGCGATGCAAATGCTTCAACAGCTAAAGAGATGCTTGTAAATGCTAAATCAAGCAACAGAAGGCCTTCAGGAAGGCCTTCAAATGCTCAAAGTGCACCAACATGTTCAGGAAGGCCTTCAAATGCTCACAGTGCACCAACAGTTGCAGGAAGATATGTAAATGCTACATTAGTTGGTGGTGTAAGGAATGCACGTGCCTCAACAAATGATATAAGGCCTACAGCTGCTGTGATGCCCACTACCACTTCAACAGTGGGTGATACTGCTACACAATCTACAACTTAGCTGTCTACTAGTGGTGTTGGTGCCCAAAAGAGGAAGACTAGTACAACTTTGAGAGGTGGTGCAAATCTGGCATATAAAAGACCAAGGCAAAAGAAGGAAAAAGAAGCAGGTTTTGGTATGTTGTTTGGACCAAGTGAAAGTGTGGTAGAGAGGGTAACTTTCATATAATGTACTTTACATTTAACTGGTTTTAATTAGTGCATGAATAACTGATTTTTTTTATTTTTATAGTCTGGAAATACTGATAGAGTATTACATAGTCCAACACTTATTAGTTCAATTCCAACCAATATTAACTTGGGTTTCAAACCAAATGGACTAAGGTGGAAAGGTGGAGCTGTAATAACTTAAAGACAGCTATAACAACAAAGTAGCAAAAGATCAAAGGGAAAGTTATCTCCAACCACTCAAGCTCTCAAGCCAGCAAGAATCAATCCACAACAAGCACTCAAGTAACACATTATTGATCCCAAGTGTTGTTAAGATAATTTGTTTAGACTTCTGGTTCATTGTTGTTAAGACAAGCATTTTGATGTTGTTAAGACAAGTATTTTGATGCCAATTATATATTGCAAATTTTTATGTTGGAAATAGTGTTTCTCATTAAATTTTAATTTAATTTCATTGTACATACCAACTACATAGATCAAGCCATCTTAAATAATACAACAGATAGAAACCACATAACAATGATAATGATAATAGTTATATCAATACTAATGCTTGGTCATTCATATCTTTCGTGCCTTTCATATCTTCCCGGTCCTTGTTGTCTTCGTTGCCTTAGATGTCTACCTTTATATTGTTCATTTTCATCGGCCCATCAAAAGAATCCACAACCAGTACCAACCTGATATTTTTGATAGCCCCAAAACATTCTTTCCGGATTGGTTGGTGTTCTTGACATCTTAAGTTCCGCGTAAAGTCCACAATAACAAATTGGAACTGTCATGGTGTTGCAAAAATTACATAAAAAATTAACTTTCCAATATTACAAGCATATCAAGAAAAAAAATTAATGAACAAGAACTTGGAGAGAGAAAAAATAGAGAAGAATGGATGAAAAAAATGCTCAAATTGCTCCAACAATGGTGTTGGAACCAAATGAGGAAGAAGGAGCATTTATAATGGGTGTTGGAACCCTTTTTGACCGTTGGGACCCTTTAATTTTTTGGTTGACGTGCGCCTGGACACTAAAACACACGTTCCTCTGTCGTCCCAGCCACATAGGATGCCACATCAGAAATTGTGTTTAAAAAGTTGCTTTTTAATGGGTTCAAGGGTTCAGATAACAAACATGTAAGTAGAAGCGTCCAACTTACAAAACTGACATAGTACAAGGGTCCACAAGGCCATTTTGCCAATTATTTACTCTGTGAGAGACCAATCTTTATCCAGAAATACCGGTGTATAGGTTTACAGATGGTGACGTACTACTCTACTCTACTACGAAAGGCGGGGATGGAAGGTGGTATAAAGAATAGTGGGTTTAAGACATCCAAAGGACTATATGGAGGGTTATTTTCTATTACTTACGTCCCTCAATTGTTTCTTTTATATACACATTACATGAAGTGGTAACTCTATTCTCTCATCTCTCTCCCTTTTAGCATCACAAAAGCTTTGCTTGTCTCGATTGGCTTATAGCTAAAACAGCGACCAATCATCCTATTGCAAGCGGCCAAGCTCGGCGTCTAGAAAGAAGAGGGAAAATCATCAGATGTGATATGAAACAAGAAATTAAGGACCCCAAGAAATATGCATTTGACCTTGAGCATTTAACTATTTTGAGATGTCTATCTACAGAAAGATTCTTATGATTGACCATGAGTTATGGTTCCAACATATTCAATACTCCCTCGGTTTCAAAAAGAATGACAAGTTAAAATAAAAAAGACTTTTGAATTTTGTGGTCCTAAATTAAAGTTATGTCAAATTTACCAAAATACCCTTTAATCTTGTGGTATTAAACATGATAGAAAAAGAAGGGGTCATTCTTTTTTAAACGGAATAAAAAGAGTAGGTCATTCTTTTTCAAATAGAGGGAGTAAAATTCTTGCACTAAAGAGTGGTTCTTGGAGAAGAATCGATAACCATACGCGTGGCTTTCACAATAGTTTATGTGCTCATGGACAAAATTGCATTTGTTCATGGAAGATTTCATGGGATCACTAAGGATATTTTATCCAAGTATTTTATGGTGAAGTACTACTCTACTACGACGGGGATGAAAGATATAGTGAAAGTTCGTTTAGGACATCCAAATGACTATATGGGGTGTTGTCGCCACTCAAGTATTCTATTATACGAAAAGCTTGATCTGTCCAAAATTATGTAATTGCTTATTTCATGTCATTAAGTTTTATACACATTATTTGACATGATATTTTTCTTTTTCTTATCTCTCTCACCTTTTTAACACCGCATAACCTTTCCCTGTCTCAGTTGGCTTTTATCCTAAACTGAGACCTATCGTCCTACTTGTATCGTTTGGTGGATTCTACTGCAAGGGCCTAATCACTAAGGCTGAGTTTCGTCCTTGTCTGATGGTGAATCTTACAGTAAAGTTCATTTCTACCCTTGCATTCAACGGTCAATCTCCTCCCGGCCTCACTAAATCCAATTCGAACCCAAATGTCGTGGCTAAAGTGACCTTACAACTAAGTTTATTAAGGTCTCAAGGCTGAGTCACATTCAATATGTTACTAACATTTATTTATTTATTTTTACCTTTTTTCGTAATTAAATTAACATGGAGTGAGTATTTGTTTAATCTCAGCTGGGTTTTGAAGTTGTAATCATTAGGGTATACAAATTCTTTATAGATTATGGATCATTTTTCTCTCTCAAAATAAAAAATTTAAGGAATTCTTATAATCTCAACATATTGAGCAAATTTCATCAGGAAAATAAAGACAAACATAATCAAAGAGGATTTCAATACCCTCACATTTATAAATTATTCATTTGACAATTTCTATAACAATACATATACTAACAACAAATTATAAAGAGCTCGTATCCTCCTATAGTTACAATATTTTTTTCTAGATAATTTTTTTTATTGATGGCAGTATCACATATATATTCTAAGATCATCCAAAATACTAAATTCACCCAACAAAAACCCATAATTATCCACAATTGGAACTCCCAATTTATGTGAATATTTCACTTCTTAATTTTCTGAAATTTTCACCCAAGTCCCCATCATTAATTCATCATCACTTTCTTCAACCCCATTTGATGTATTCATATTCTCATCAACACTCATTGACGATTTTTTTTCAAACTCATCGGTAACTCAAGATTCTTGATCAGATTTTTCAGAAATCTGGCCATTTTTTTGCTCTTTTAGCCATCACTAATTCTTCGAATTCAAACTTCTTAGACTCATAATTTTTCAAAGCGTCTTCAGCCGTAACAAAAGTACCCAACCAAATCATTTTCTTATTCAATGGGTGTTTAATTTCAGCACAAAATTTCCCATTTTTTCTCTTACGTACCCCAATAGGGTACAATCTTACATAAGTATTCTTTGATATTCTTTTGTAGGACTTCATGATAAAAAATTTGAGAAGAAAAAAAAAGGCTATTTCAGTAAAGAACAAAGTATAATAAATTTGAGACGTGAAGAAAAAGAGAATAAATAGTGAACACATATATAGCAGTAATTAGAGAACCAATTAAGGAAACTTTTATTCTCTTTCTATTTGGAAAAGGATTTAACAAAACGAGTAAAGTATTGATTGAGAAATTGTTGCATATTATTAGTCACTATATTTATTAGTATCCTAATTTGACACTGAATATTCAAATCTATATATTTGGTAGAACACTACAATTGGTCCAGTATTAAATGATGAAATACAATTAATTTTGACGTGTCTTATCTTTATCTCACGAGTTTAAATATTATTCACCATTTTATATAAAAAAAAAAAAAGGTTATTTGACTATGAATAAATTTCTTTTAAAGAACCAATTGATGACCTGGCCTGGTTAATATTATATTTAACTTACTAATATATCTTAAGCTATAATATTAATGGTGGAAATATCTTCATACTTTGCGATAGCTTAATCCTTATCTCTCACTCTTTCTTTTTTTCATTCAATAGTTTCATATTCGCTTTATATCTTGATTATAATAATTATGAAAAGATATTTATGTTAGAGTTTAAGTTCTGTGCACCGTTTGTGCATAAAAAATTCTACACTAACAGCTAATTTGACCTGCTATTGCAGGTTGCCTAATTATTTACATAAAAATTAAAAAAGAAAAAATTAGGTAACCTCCAATAGCAAGTCAAGTTCACCTGATAGTGTAGAATATTTTCTACACTAACGGTGCACAAAACTTAAATTCTTTATGTTATGCGTATAACTAATAAATTCACATCTCCCTTTTTTTTAGCAGATGTTTCATATTTGTTTTAGGCCAAAGTAATCGACATGCACTCAAACTTGTTGCGAAAATTCACTTAGTATTATTTTCTTATGATCGGAATATCCTCCCCATGCATGCTGCAACAATTTCTTATAAGTTATATTAACTTGTCAATGTTTGGTTTCGAAATTATGTCGTTGCTTATGTCATGTCATAACATGCCCAGAGCCGTTAAAGCGTTATACACAGTTCATATCACTATCACAGATTGGGATAGCTGAATTTAGAAATATGAGGAAAGATCATTTGGCCATTGCCTTTGCAGTAAGCTCCTCCTCATATCAAGTTTATGGTTTCTCATTAACACATGATCATTAGGAATAAGGATCATTAGAAGGAGCTTATTATGATATTCTTATCTAATCACTAAGGTCGAGTTTCGTCCTTGCCTGATGGTGAATCTTGTAGTAAAGTTTATTTCTGCCTTTGCAATTCGAGGATCGATCTCCTTTTGGCCCCACTAAATCAAAGTGACCTTACAATTAGGTTTATTAAGGTCTCGAAACATTTGTGAGTCATATTCAATATGTTAAGGACATTTATTTTACCCTTTTTCGTAATTAAAATTAACATGGAGTAATTTTTTTTTCAATCTAAGCTCGGATTTGAAGTTGTATTCATTGGGAATATCCAAATTCTTTATAGATTATAAATCTTTTTTCTATGACAAAATAAAAAATTTAAGGAATTCTTATAATCTCAACACATTGAGCAAATTTCATCAGAAAAACAAAGATAAACATAATTATACTGCAATTGCATTAAGCACCATAGATACTATTCAAAGAGGGTTTCAATTTCCCCAACATTTATAAATTATTCATTAAGAAGTAAATCGTTGATTTGACAATTTCTATAACAATACATATACGAACAATAAATCATAAAGAGCTTGTATCCTCCTATAGTTACAATATTTTTTTCTAGACAATTTTTTTTTAATTGCTGGCAATATCACATATATATTCTAAGATCATCCAAAATACTAAATTCACCCAACAAAAACCCATAATTATCCACGACTGGAACTCCCAATTTATGTGAATATTTCACTTCTTGATTTTTTGAAATTTTCACCCAAGTCCCCATCATTAATTCTTCATCACTTTCTTCAACCCTATTTGATGTATTCGTATTCTCATCAACAATTATTAACGATTTTTCTTCAAACTCATCAGTAACACAAGATTCTTGATCAGATTTTTCAGAAATCTGGTCTTTTTTACACTTTTAGCCATCACTAATTCTTCGAATTCAAGCTTCTTAGACTCGTAATTTTTCGAAGCGTCTTCAGCCGTAACAAAAGTACCCAACCAAATCATTTTCTTGTTCAATGGGTGTTTTACTTCAGCACAAAATTTCCCATTTTTTCTCTTATCTACCCCAATAGGGTACAATCTGACACAACTATTCTTTGATATTCTTTTGTAGGATTTCATGATCAAAGTTTTGAGCGGGAAAAATGGGGCAATTTCTGTAAATAACAAAGTATAAAAAATGCTTGGGATGTGAAGAAAAAAAGAATAAATAGTGAACACATATATAGGAGTAATTAGAGAACCAATTAAGGAAACTTTTATTCTCTTTCTATTTAGAAAAGGATTTAAAAAAAATGAGTAAAGTATTGATTGAGAAATTGTTGCATATTATTAGTCACTGTATTTATTAGTATCCTAATTTGACACTGAATATTCAAATCTCTAAATTTGGTAGAATAACACATTTGGGAGTGCGGAGCCTAAAAGGTAAGATTTTGGGATAAGGTAAATTCACCATTTTTACCTTATAAGGTAAACTCACCATATTACCTTACATTCTAACATTTGCACTGACGACGTTAACTTCTTAATAGACAAGGTAAACACCTGTGTTTACCTTGTCCCTTTTGGAATTTTATAGTATTGGGGTACCCTTTTGAAATTTTGACTAAAAAAACTTGCCTTTTAGGCTCCGGACTCCCACATTTGGTCCAGTATTAAATGAAATACAATTAATTTTGACAAGTCTTATCTTTATCTCATGAGTTAAAATATTATTCACCATTGTATATCAAAAAAAAGGTTATTCGACTATGAATAAATTTCTTTTAAAGAATCAATTGATGACATGTCCTAGTTAATATTATATTTAACTTACTAATATATCTTAAGCTGTAATAATAATGGTGGAAATATCTTCATTCTTTGCGATAATTTAATCCTTATATCTACTTGTTTTTATCATCCGATATTTCATATCCGCTTTATATCTTGAGTTATAATAATTATGAAAAATTTTTACACTGTGTATAACTAATAAATTCATACCTCTTTTTTTTTCAGTGGATGTTTCAGATTTGTTTTATATCTTAAGCTATTATAATTGTGGAAAGTACTTTATGTTATGTGAATAATTAAATTTTTTTCTCATTTTTTCACTCGATATTTCATATCATTTTGATGCCTCAACTAGTTTGTATTTAAGTCGTGTCTGATTATCTTTTCATTATTTATATTTTAGGTTGAACTAAACTACTATAATTCATCCCTGCCTACAAATTAATTGACAATGTTTACTAATCTTACAAACAGAAGTTCATATATTTATATTTATTGTATATTCTCTTAGAATGATCTTAAAAAAAGGAAGTACTACTTATCAAGAATTGCAAAATCATAGAATAAAGAAATTATTTGAGATTATACGCAAGCAAATTTGAATATCATAATCATAATAATAACAAAATTATATTCTCATGAATCAAATTCATACCCCCACAATTTTTGCATATTATATTATGTAAATTCCATATTTAGTATGATGAACCATATGTTTACCAAAAATTTATGCACTAAATTACAATAATATATACATTTTATCTGCCAATAAAACGATCTCAAATTGGTAATACTAGGAAAATTGTCATAATTGATATTGCAAGTTGGAATTGTCTTTAAATATTTATGCCAGGTGTATCATATTTTAATACATATATATAATTACCACAAATAATGTTTGCGTGTAAAATAAAAACTTATTAATAGTTGAATCTATAATTAGAATTGGCACCTAGCTATTTTTGGCTAGGGATTATTTTTCCCTTTCATTTCCTGTTTAAATTTGGAAATGACACCTCAGAAAATACTTATTCACACTCGGTGTTTACATAACGCTATCTATTTCGAGCACCAATTTATTTAAATTTATATTGAGAAATCCTACTTAACAAATATGTTGCTTTAACTTAAAGACTACTTCATCTGCAGGACTCGAAAAAAATGACATCTATGCCTAGATATTAATCTTTGTTCTATTTTTGCACAACTAGAAATTTAAGGTTATAACTTATTATTTAACTTTAATCTCTAAATAAAAACCAAAATAGATTGAAATTGACTAATATTATATTTTGAATATACTATAAACTTCTATAATAATTAAATTAGTGTCCATCAATAAAGATCACGAGAAAGATTCTTTTTTTTTTCAAACATAGCATTATGTGTAATTTTGGCAATAAATCCTGTCATATAAAATTTATGCCATTTTTGCAATTTATGCCATTTTTACTAAGTTTAGAATTTTGTTTGACCAATACTCTGATTTCTAGAAGACTGTCCTTTCGAAAATCACTTTATTTCTTTTTTATTTATATAGTAGTACTATTTCTTTTAATTAATCTATTACAAAATATATGGCATATTTACATTGTGATACAATTTAATTTTAAATTTTCTTTTAACCTTACTAACATGCTTTATAGTCACATAATTCTCATGCCACGCTTAAATTCATAAGTTTCACGAGTCCTTTTATGTTCTTAAATTAATTTTTGAACGCAGTTAAATTATAACAATAACAATAAAAAAAAATCTAGTTAGTATGATCTCACAAATAAGGTCTGAATATAGATGAGTATACACAAATTTGATCCCTAATTTGAGGTAGAAAAATTAATTTCGATAAACTCTCACTAAAAAAAACATTTTTAAACACATGTTTAGAAAACACTTTGAGCAAAAAAATCTCTAGTGAATATATAACAAAAGAAGAAGAAATGACAATATTAAGATAAGGAAAGTAAAAAAAAAAAAAGAATAGTAATAATGTTAAAGGATTGGATAATTACAAAATAACAATACTTAAAAGAAGAGTGAGCAAATAAGATACTCCAAGATAGAATCATGCTCTCCCACATAAAAGAAGACCCCCTTAAAAGAACATCGTAATAGGTAGCTTGAAGGTGTCCTGGAATTTGAAGAGCCTCATTATTTATTAATTTTTTATTCTAATTCTCGATCTTCGTGCTTTTCTATTTTAGATCATATCTTTGGTGAGCTAAAGTCGTGTCACCTCACCCCAATTCTTCTTGGCTCTATATCTACATCTCCTTAGGTCTATGATTACCAACCTCATAGATTCTCACTAGGGTATTTTAGATCATATCCTTGGTGAGAATGACGTGCTTGAGTCATTTGATCAGCTTCGCTCCTCTCATCCTGTCCACTATAAAGGTCACTTCCACCTTGCCTCGTATATCTTTATTTCTAATTTTATCTTCTCCAGGTTGGTTCGCTCATTCATCTAAGCATCATTATTTTCACTACTTTCACTTCTAAGCTTGTGAATTTTGACTGGTCAGCATTCTATCCAATACAACATAAACAGTACAATAACCTCTTTGTAGATCTTATCTTTAAATTCTAGTGATACGTTTTATCACATTGGACATCAGATTCACGTCTCTATTTTATCCACTTCACTTCAACACGATATATCATATCATCGCCTGTCACCCCCCCCTCCCCACTTCCTTAAATTATTGATGCAAGATACTTAAAGCTACCTTTTTTAAGAATGACTTATGCGTTGATTCTCACTTTCATATCCACCTCATGTGTTGTCTCTGAATTTGCACTTCAAGTACTCTGTTTTAATCCTACTTATGTTGAAACCTTTCAACTCTAGAATTAGTCTAACCCAACTTTAACCCGCGTACCTTATCAAACAAATACTTTCCATGATAATGGAAATTCTATCTAGAGGCTTTTCCATCTTTCTTTAGCTCTATATCGTATAAATCATTCCATCTACCCATGAGAAATTTTTTCCCGCTATCGCGAGTCATAAAACAACGGTAATAATTACCCATGAAATCCTTATCAAATTTAAAAATTTTAGAAACACATTTGAAACGGATCAATGACATAACTGGAAGCCATAATTAGAATATTTCGATAATTAATTCTTGGGGAATTGTAGGAAACTTTTTCATAGGTTTTATCTTCGTGTCCTGTGTAGAGGAGGGGGGGGAGACATTGAGTAATTGAGTTATTGATTAGTACTTAATTTCCACATGATACAAAGATGAAATCTATGAATCAATTTCCTACAATTTTTTAGGAATTAATTATCGAAATATTCTTATGGCTTTCTGTTAGCTCACTAATCCGTTACAGATGTGCTTCTAAAATTTTCAATTCACTTACATCCATCTGATAAGGATTTCATAGAAAATTATTAATTTTGTTTTATGACTCGCGATGACGTGACAAAATTTCTCGTGGATGGATGGAACGATTTATACGATATAGAGCTAAAGGAAGATGGAAAAACCTCATCCGCATATAACAATATCGTAATACCTTTCCTTGAATATGTCGTGTCAAGGGGACACTTAAAAACACTTCTCACTCTTTATTTCTTTTATTTATTTTTTTATGAATTTTGTTAAGAGTTCTTTTTCCTTCTTTCTTTTTTTCACTTTTGAAGGTTGTGATTTGAAAGGTGGCCTCATAGAGATAGATAGTAATTGAGAAAATTTCTGGACAATCAAATTGGGCCCATCTCACATTCACAATGACTAATCCGCGACATTTTTTGCTCTTATTCATAAAAAAATTCCGCTTCTGGTGTTTATAATGTTAACGGATAAGCATCCAATTACCCCTTGAATTATAGACAAAATTATTACGACACACTCCAACTTCATAGGGTTTCTATTATCCTTCTGAACTCAATTTTAGCGTATTTTTATCACCCTTTTATGTTGATGTGACACCTTTATTATATTAAATGAAGTCGATATCAAAGGTGTCATTTTAGCTAAAAAAAATTAACAAAAGGTGTCGCATCAGCTAAAAAGGATGACAAATATACGATAAATTTTGTTCTGGGGGTAATAGGTGTCACACCCCTTTTTCAACTCCAAAAAGATTATATCGTTTTAAGTTAAACAGGGTTTTTATTATTAAGTGACAAAAGAAAACGACTGTTTTAAAAAGGATTCATTATATTCAAAACTCTGAGTCCCCACTTGGCATAAATCAGGTGTGCCAAGTCACCCGTGGATATCCTTTTTCAAAATGGTTTTGACTCTGTAACACTGATCCGCGAACAGAGATTC
>NC_061121.1:2826823-2860095 GCF_002878395.1 Capsicum annuum
GGCTAATGAAAGAATATGATGTCAAAGGAGTCGTGGACTAAATTATTTACTCTACAAGAGATCAATCTTTATCCAGAGATACTAGTATATAGGTTTGCTCAGTGGCGGAACCAGAATTTTCACTGAGGGGGTTCAAAAGTAAATATACGGACTAGTCGAAGGGGGTTCAACATCTACTATATATAGATAAACACATTTTAGACCATATAAAAATAATATAATTTTTCGACGATGAACCCCCTTAAATGTATGTGGGTCCGCCACTGGGTTTGCTAATGTATGTTTAGGACATCCAAAGGACCATATGAAGTGTTACCTATGAGGGGCATCACCACTCAAGTAGTTTGTTAAACGGAAAGCTTGATCTCTCCAAAATTAATTACTTGCTTAGTAGTATTTGCTTATGATCAGAGTATCTTCCTCATGCATGTTGCAACAATTTATTCTTATAAGTTATATTAACTTGTCAATGTTTGGTTTCGAAATTATGTCATTGCTTATTTCATGTCACAATATGCCCAGAGCCGTTAAAGCGTTAGACGCAGTTCATATCACTATCACAGATTGGGATAGCCAAATTTAGAAATATGAGGAAAGATCATTTGGCCATTGCCTTTGCAATAAGCTCCTCCTCATATCAAGTTTATGGTTTCTCATCAAACACATGATCATTAGGATCATTAGGAGGAGCTTATTGTGATTTTCTTATCTAATCACTAAGGTCGAGTTTCGTCCTTGCTTGATGGTGAATCTTGAAGTATAGTTCACTTCTGCCTTTGCAATTCGAGGGTCGATTTCTTCCGGCTCCACTTAATCACAGTGACCTTACAATTAGGTTTATTAAGGTATCGAAATATTTGTGAGTCATATTCAATATGCTAAGCACATTTTTTTTACCCTTTTTCGTAATTAAAATTAATAAGGAGTGAGTTTTTTTTTTACCAATCTAAGCTCGGATTTGAATCACTAGGAATATCCAAATTCTTTATATATTATGAATCTTTTTTCTATCTCAAAATATAAATTTAAGGAATTCTTATAATCTCAACACATTGAGCAAATTTCATCAGAAAAACAAAGATAAACATAATTATACTGCAATTTCATTAAGCACCATATATACTTTTCAAAGAGGGTTTCAATTTCCCCAACATTTATAAATTATTCATTAAGAAGTAAATCGTTGATTTGATGATTTCTATAACAATACATATACTAACAACAAATCATAAAGAGCTTGTATCCTCCTATAATTACAACATTTTTTATCTAGACAATTTTTTTTTAATTGCTGACAGTATCACATATATATTCTAAGATCATCCAAAATACTAAATTCACCCAACAAAAACCCATAATTATCCATAACTGGAACTCCCAATTTATGTGAATATTTCACTTCTTGATTTTCTGAAATTTTCACCCAAGTCCCCATCATTAATTTTTCATTACTTTCTTCAACCCCATTTGATGTATTTGTATTCTCATAAACACTCATTGGCGATTTTTCTTCAAACTCATCAGTAACACAAGATTCTTGATCAGATTTTTCAGAAATTTGGCCATTTTTTGCTCTTTTAGCCATCACTAATTCTTCGAATTCAAGCTTCTTAGACTCGTAATTTTTCGAAGCGTCTTCAGCCGTAACAAAAGTACCTAACCAAATCATTTTTTTGTTCAATGGGTGTTTAATTTCAGCACAAAATTTCCCATTTTTTCTCTTACGTACCCCAATAGGGTACAATCTGACACAAGTATTCTTTGATATTCTTTTGTAGGATTTCATGATCAAAGTTTTGAGGGGGAAAAGGGGCAATTTCTGTAAATAACGAAGTATAAAAAAGCTTGGGATGTGAAGAAAAAAAAAATAGTGAACACATATATAGGAGTAATTAGAGAACCAATTAAGCAAACTTTTATTCTCGTTCTATTTGGAAAAGGATTTAACAAAACGAGTAAAGTATTGATTGAGAAATTATTGCATATTATTAGTCACTATATTTATTAGTATCCTAATTTGAAACTTGATATTCAAATCTCTAAATTTGGTAGAATACCACATTTGGGAGTGCGGAGCCTAAAAGGTAAGTTTTTTGGGATAAGGTAAACTCACCATTTTACCTTATAAGGTAAACTCACCATTTTACCTTACATTCTAACATTTGCACTAACGACGCTAACTTCTTAATAGACAAGGTAAACACTTGTGTTTACCTTAAACACTTGTGTTTACCTTGTCCCTTTTGGAATATTACAGTATTGGGGTGCCCTTTTGAAATTTTGACTAAAAAAACTTGCCTTTTAGGCTCTGGACTCCCACATTTGGTCCAGTATTGAATGAAATACAATTAATTTTGACGAGTCTTATCTTTATCTCACGATTTAAAATATTATTCACCATTGCATATAAATGAAAGGTTATTCGACTATGAATAAATTTCTTTTAAAGTATCAATTGATGACATGGCTTGGTTAATATTATATTTAACTTACTAATATATCTTAAGCTGGAATAATAATGGTGGTAATATCTTCATACTTTGCGATAATTTAATCCTTATCTCTATTTTTTTGTCATCCGATATTTCATATCCGCTTTATATCATGAGTTATAATAATTATGAAAAGCTTTTTACACTGTGTATGACTAATAAATTCATACCTTTTTTTTTTTCAGTGGATATTTCATATTTGTTTTATATCCTAAGATATTATAATTGTGGAAAGTACTTTATGTTATGTGAATAATTAAATTTTTGTCTCATTTTTTACTCGATATTTCATATCATTTTGGTTCCTTAACTAGTTTGTATTTAAATCGTGTCTGATTATCTTTTTGTTATTTATATTTTAGGCTGAACTAAACTACTATAATTCATCCCTGCCTACAAATTAGTTGACAATGTTTACAAATCTTACAAATAGAAGTTCATATATTTATATTTATAGTATATTCGCTTAGAATGCTTTAAAAAAAAAAAAAGTACTACTTATCAAGAATTATAAAATTGTAGAATAAAGATTATTAAAAGAAAAAGCATCTTCTGAAGATTTTTTTCATTCTCAACGTTCGAACTCCGGCAATATAATATAAAAGTTTTCATAAGGAAATTAATTTAAGTTTCCATCGAGTGTATATGTTTTAGCTTTTATGTATGAACGAATTGAGATAAAATAAGATGGGAAGATCAATTAAAACATGGCCCTTCATAATTAAGTACTATAAATTATATTTTAAGAGAATCTTTCATGTTTTCTATTGGTTATTGTGATATAAGTAAAACAATATCTTTGGTGCTTTAAATGTTTTTCAATAAATGTATCCCAATATTATAATCAATAAAAGTAGAATAATATGAACTTTAATGTGAACCTCAAAATAATTATGGAGTTGTTCAAACACCAGAATTTTATAAATGAACATTAAGAAAATAATTAAATATTATTTTTTGCATTTCATTTGAACTTGTAAATCTTAAACAATTTTTGAATTCGGACCTTTTTATACTAAATTAGAATCTTGTCATATATTGAGAAAATCCAACAATTTATATAATAATATGTTCAAATTATTCCCTTAATAGCATGGTGGTAGGATGAAGAACCGTTGAATGTTTTAACTTGATTTTAAAAACTTTTTTGGAGGAAGAATAGTTGTATATAAATGGAAAATTTTCGAGCAGAAATAATTTTATCAGTAGATCAATCGTAACATAAAAATTTTTACCAAAAATAATTTAATATATTAAGTTGACCACCCCTAATTCGTCATAATTATATCTTTGGCAGATCCAATATTAACCATTTTGAGATTGCATTTATGTAATTTTAAATTTTATTAAAAGTTCAAAATTATCCAAATGGTTATAGAGCCAATAAATTAGCTTATTAGATCATTGATATTGTTGTCTTCTTTTAAAATAAAAATAAAGAATTTCATCCTTGAAAAGGTTTCTAATCATTCCAATGAAATATTTTTTTTTTTCAAATATGGTACTTTCTCGATTTATTTTTTGTTTAAAAAGGTACTTTGTCAATTTGTTAAAACGAAAAAAAATTAAGGAATAATTATTGCCACAACTATCAACCATTGTACTATCAATTATTTGGTACAAATATGATATAAGTATATGGGATAAGAAGAGAAAAAAAAACACCTAGGACTTGGACATACAATAATGTGTCGATTGGTTTATAAACAAAGTTGTGCATTAATTAGTAATATAATGATTGTAATATAAGAATTAATAACATAGAAATTGAAATTCAGGAAATTAGTAATGTGTATTTATCATCAAACAATTGATGTATTAAAATCTAGTGAATTGGTTCGCAAAACTCTTATTTAATTATGACATAGTATTTTTTATTGAATATATAAATTAAAACTTTTTAAGTTCTCAAATTTAAACGGATTAGATTTTTATTACAAAAAGGAAAAAAATATTGCATCATATATAAACTCATTACTTTTCTATTTTTGATCAGCAAAATAATTTGAGTTATTTTGAAAGAATGATTTCAAATGTATGACGAAGAACATTATTGTTCGTAGCTGGTTCGTGCTTATGCAAAGACTATTTATGGTTAAGCACTATATTTATTTTTGAGACTTCTATTTGTCCGTAGATTAGGATGAATAAAAAATTCAATAAAGCGAAAATTCTCAAAAAGAAGAATAGAAAAATAAGAAGTGTAAATATTAATAATACAGAAATTATGCACCATCTTATTGATTTTTGTATATATATAATGTTTTTGAAAATATATCTACAAATTCAAGAAAAGGATTGCACTCTGAGTTAATTAATATTTCTAATGAATCTTTTTAGCACTACTAATATAAGTTAAACGACATAATTCACTTCAATTCTATCTTCACATTATACCAATTCTAAATAACTATTGTGTTATTCACACATTTAATTCTTCGTCATTTTAATAAAGTGCATAAATATTAATTTTTAACATGAAAAAAGCTTAACATATATCAAATATTATTAGTCATCACTCCTTTTCTTTTTTTGTTCTCATTCATCCCTCCTCTCCTCTTACTCACACCATCATATCCACATTTGTTTTTTGAGGAATTTGTTGTATTGATTAATCCTCACAGAATGTCATATATAGTATTTCTACTTTTTATTTTTTTCAATTAAATTAAATTCTTGATCATTTGCTCTGTAAATAACTATCATATTTGTTATATATTGAATTAATCAAATAAATATTACATTTAATAAATATTGAATTCCTCTAGCAGGTTATAAGAAAACATAAATAGTAGGTTTGCTAATTAATGACTTTTGAAATTTTCAATGAAAATAGGTTGTTCTTATTTTTCAGCATTGTTAAGGAAATTAAAGAAATGATTTTTTATTTTTTAAAGTTTTTCTAAGTACATATGACACATAAAATAGAATTAACAGAGGCCATCACCAATCATTCTTTTTTTTTTTTGGTTTCCCAAGGTATCCCCACAGCCGCCAGCTGTGAGACTAACCCTCCGTTCCTCTGTCAGCGCACTAAGCGGTAAGAAACTGGCCACAAAATTTGCTCCATTCGCCAGAGGCGGGGATCGAACCTCCGACCTCTTGCTTAAGGGACATGACGCTGAACCACCATGCCAACTCTAGTGGTTAATCACCAATCATTCTTAGTATTTGTTGTGTGCATTTATTGCTATATTTATTTTTTGGCTTTTAGAGTACACTATGTAAAAATGAATTTAAAATATAAATAATATAAAAAAAAGATAAATAGGAATGTTGATCATAATGTCATATCATCTTATCTATGTCAAACTTGATAAGTATATATAAATTTATTACTATGCACTATATATGTCGATACAATAGATAAATGAAAAGTTTAATAAAATGAACAAGTAAATACTAAGAAAAATATAACTTCTTCATGCACAACACAATTTCTTCATGTGTATTTAACGACAAAGTTAGGCTTTCAATTATGTGTTCGACTATATCCAATAACTTTGTTCCAGACCTTATTATCTTGAGAAATAAAATTTGAAACTCGTAAACTTCAAATCTTGATTCTGTTTCTACAATATCTCAGAAAATAACAGGCATAATTGCAATTGCAAAATGCCCATAAGTTATCATATGAAAGAAATAATATATTCAATTGTTGGATCAATGCAATTGCAAATAAAAATAAGGAGAAGAAGAAAAATAAGAAGCAATTGTTGGATCAATGCAATTGCAAATAAGAAGAAGAAGAAGTAGTTCATTAATTTTCATTAGTTTCTTTCTTTTTCACAGAAAATAGAACCTTTTTTTTGGGGGGAGGGATGGGGGTGGGTGGGAGAGGGCACCTTACCCATCAACCTTACTATTGTGATTCTTGCTGGTACTCTTTTGACACAATTTATAAGCAGGCAACACCACTCTTCTTCCTCATTAACTATAGAAAATGAAAAGAGAAGAGTTATAAGAAACTGTACAATTAAGAAATTAAAGTTTCTCATTTAATTGAGTAATTATCTAAGTAATTTTGAATTTATTTTTCAAATAAGATAAACAAAAGAAAAGAGAAGAAAAATTCAAATAAATAAGAAAAAAAATATAGAAATGAAGACCATAGAAAGATATCACACCACCTTCTCTATGTTTCTCCTTTATTATTATATACTAGTGAATAGGTTCACGCTTTGCGCGATGTGTAAGACGTTGTTGAATTTATATAAATTTTTTTTATAATAATAAAATTTTGATGAACTATTTTATCGAATGAAGATAAATTATTGAGAAGAAAGATACTTAACACGTAAGAACTTCAACTTTTCATTCATACTTGAATATTTTTCATAAATATTACTCAAGTATTATAAAGGATAATATATATTAAAAATCTTTATTGTAGGTAAAACATATACTTAATTCGAGCTTGTCTTAACTAATCTTATTTATTTGTTGTTTTATACCTAATGAGTTAATTATGTAAATAAGAATATTTCTAGTTATTGTAGTGATAAGTAAACGTTATATATAATCAAAGATTTTTTTGTGTTACATAAGTCCTCTCATCTGCTATTAATTAGAGAATTTACATAAGTCCTTTCATGTAATTCATTTTTATTTTATTGTTTTTCATCCATTTTTATTTTACATTTTTCTCCCTTTTTTGCATTTTTTTTCCTACTCTATCCTATTAATTTATCTTCTGTTAAATTAGATATTAAAAATCTAAAAACCTCTTAATTTCCTCCATAATCAATATATTAATATATATCTATAAAGGAGAAATAAGACAAAGATGATGTGACACCTCTCTATGGCCACCATTCCTATTTATCCTTTTTCTCCTTTTTTTTTTTGAATTTTTTCCACCATTTTTTGCATTGATCAATTTGTTTAACAAATAAAAAATTATTATATTTATTATATTGAATTATTAAAAAAAAAATTTAACCGGGCCGATTAACCGGCGGGCCCTAACCGGGGCTTGGTTCGGACCGGGTTAACCGGGCCCAAATCAATAAAAAATCCGGCCCGATACCCGGTACCCCAAAGACCTAGGGCTTACCCGGCCGGGTCAAAATGGGCCCATTTTTGTAAGTGGGCCGGGATGGGCTAGGTCAGCCCGGCTCGTTTGACAGGCTTACATTAAAAAGTATTATTAGACGATCCATCGGGGACGACTAATCCTAATCTTTAAGGAAGAGTCGGGATCCAAAATTCTTTTAATTCATTCATAAAATCTTTTTTATCAGATGACGACTCGTAGGTGGTGAGAAGGTCCCCTTACTTGCAAAGGAATACAAGGTATGTCCAATTCATTTCTAACTGTTAGCAAGAATTATCTCAAAAATGCAGGATAAAGTTGTGTATGATAGATTTTTATGGTCTGACTTCGAAGTTCATGCATAGCAGGTAAGCTACTTATCAGGTGGATCAAATATATAATTGTACTTAGCGATTCGACTTATTGATTATTGATTTAAATATACCATTTCGCTAGCAAATCTTTAGATAACCATTGACTCAGTATGAGATTAGCATTTAGCAGACAATTAATAGGTGGTGTATCGGATAAATCTAAGATATAATGAAATATCGAGCGATTATCGAGATGTCCTCCATTTCTTCACTGATTAAATTATTGATTTTTGTTCATACATCTCTTTAATATAACATAGAATAAAATAAGAACTTTCTTCTACACCTAAAATATACATAGAAACATTTTAATTATTGAATTGACGAAGTTATCCAAACTTTTATATGATTTGAAATTTTTCAGTTTTATCAAACTTTGTGCGGAATACTTTAAGAGTTCGTTTCATTTTTGCTACGGTCCCTCGTATTATCAACAAATAATGTGTCTTTCGATTTTAGAATTAATTTTAGATTTCATTTACGTCTTAAAGAGACGATTAAACTTTATAGTTAGAAGTTAAAACAAGTGGCTCGTTATTTCTTAAGCTATGAAGTGAATAGAATAATGAACGGGGCTCTAGTTGTTAGGTTTACAAGAGATACTTTATATATCTTGGAATAAAAATATGAACATGATAATTATTAATGAAATAATGATTTACCCGATAATAAAGTTGAGTAATTCATTTCCGCACTGATAAGTCATTAATTATAATTATTCATCTGTTCATCAATCATTAATCGAATAACCTATAACCAATAAACAAATAAGCTAATTTTGTAATTGAATTATCAAGTACGATTTGATTTTGAACTACGTTAATAAATAAATCCAAAAGCTTTAACGCACCGAACTACTTTTGTCATCCTCTTATGCCTCAAGCTTTAGCCCTAATTGGGCTTTTTCCCCTTACAAATATAGGATTACCTAACTACTTTTATACCTCAAATACCCTAAAAACAACAGTCTTACTGACAAAAAAATCACCCATCTTTTCACTTTCTTACAATGAAATCACCAGCCAAACAAGACTTTATTGAAGGAAATCAAGAAGAAGACTTTATCCAGAGGAAAATAAGAGTAAAAATTTTAGACCCAGATGCTACAGAATCATCATCAGATGATGATGAACAACAAGAAAAAAGACCAAAGTACATTGTTCATGAAAATGTGGAAAATTAGGTACAGAGGAAAAGTTGAAAGTGGCTATTTTTGCAAAATCTGAAAATGGGTCTTCTGGGGATCTTCCATTAATGGCTTATTCTCAGACCTCGGATTCACTCAAAAACAGAAAATTTACCACTGAGTATGAGGAAAAGTTGAAGGTGGGTAAAAATGCAAAAGTAAAAGGGCTATTTCTGCAAAATCTGAAATTGGGTCATCTTCATCAGAGGTAAAGATTCAATCTTTATCACTGATAAACAGAAAGTCTTTAAGTTTTGATCAAGTTTCTGGCAAATTACCACCTATGGTTAGGAAGAGAAAATCAGGGAAATTTGCTACTGAGATTAGAGACCCATTTAGCAAGAAAAGAATTTGGTTGGGTACTTTTAATACAGCTGAAGAAGCTTCTGAGGTTTATCAATCTAAGAAACTTGAGTTTCAAGAGAAGTTGAATAAGGCTAAAAATGCAAATAAGAAAAAGGCTATTTCTGCAAAATTTGAACTTGGGAATTCTTCTAGTGATCCATCATCAACAGTGGATTCTCAAACCTCGGATTCATCGAATGATCAAGAAAGCGAAGAAGAGCTGTGGATGGGGCAGTGGATACGGATTTCAGGTGATAAAGAAGTTAAATTTTCACAGAAATTGGGAGTTCCAGTTGTTGATAACTATGGTTTTTTGCTAGGTGAATTTAGCAAATTGGATAATCTTAGTATTTCTCTTTGAGATAACTATAGTTCCATAAATACTTTGCTCTTTTAAAACTTGAAGCAATTTTAGGTAACTAGGTCTATTTGTGAATATAACAGTTGCAGTTGCAAGCTATGCAAGTCGATATTTTTGAAGAGTCGAAGCAACATAGATTGCAAGTCAACGAATTGCTTGTTTATGAGTGTGAGGCAATTCTAAAAGAGGAAATTGCTTCTAATATGTTATGGAATTTGTTCTTATATGGTCAAAACTGTGATTGCAGCTCAAAATAGAAATTTGAGTTCTTGTACCTTTGTTTATGGATTATGTTTGCTATGTTGCTTGGATTCTCCAAATTTGCTGCCTTACCCGTATCAGAATCTCCAAAATGCACTGCTTTTGGTGTATTCGACACACACCATCCTGTTGTCTTGGGGACTTGATGGATGATGTATCCGGGCTTTCTGTCGGTGCTTGATGTAATCTGTGATTTTTGATTGTGCACGGAGTGTTGATGAGATGGAGTCTCGCTTTGTGTGTCGAGAAGAATCGATTTGATGCTACAAGTCTAAAGTTGGAAACCGAGGTATGTAACGGTAAACTCATCTTTTACTATTATGGCATACTTCCTACCACATGTTTCATCGATATGAGTCTAATAAACTCCTAACATCACAAAACGACATGTGACTTTTTTGAAGTGTACGAGCAACATAGTGCTTGTAGTTGGAGTCTCTGCTTAGCTCCGAAAGTTTTGTAGTTTCTTTCAATCCATGTGGTGGTATACACAGCTGCTGCCACACACATTTTGAAAATTGTTGCTACTGCACTCTTTCCCCTTGGCATTTGCATATGCCCCTATCAAGCTCTTCTTGTCATGTCATTACTTGTCTGTCAGTTTCGTGCCAGCGCAGGAGCCCATTCAAGATATCGCCAACATGGTCAATACTTACATTCTCCCTGCTGCTGCATTTCACTATTTCATATCCGTTTTGGTGAGCCCGGATTGTTACAAATGATGCTATACAGAAGTGTAGCATGAGTACCAAAATATGTGGTACTCAGTAGGCATCATAGGCCGACTGATCTCAGAACAATAGTACATACCATTCGACTTTCTTGAAAATGCGTATATACCATTCGACTTTCTTGAAAATGCCTCTAATGTGAGACACTTTCCCTATATAAGCCAACAGCTCATAGATGTTTGGTTGGCTTGGTTTGAGGCAGGGGCAGAGCTAAGTAGAGCCGAGGGTGTTTGTCCGAGCACCCTTGGGCGGAAAATTACATTATTTATACACGGTTTAAATTATTTTTTATGTATATTGTAAATGCTGAACCCTTTTGGCTTCTTCACGTGTTTACTTTGTCGTATTTAAACCCTCAGTGAAAATCCTGGCTCCAACAAGCACGGGTTTAAGGTAGACTCCTAAGTTTACCAACTGCTGTTCTATGCCAACAGTGCCTTTTTTGGTATCTCCACTCCATCAAGTCCACAAGAATATGTACCATTTCAAGATTAAGTAAATAGAGATGTTGTTTTCGATAAACCCTCGACTTCAAAAAACACATTTCAAAGTTAAGACCCTTAAATACCATTGTTATTTTTTTCTAAAAAAGAACAATGATATTTAAATTTATTTACTCATAACTTGATTATTAATAAAAGTATCGTTGATCTAACTCATAATTGATTGATCGTCACATGGAGAACAAAAATTGGATATAATCTTCAAAAAGAGGAAATTAAATTTCTGACATTCATAATCTATATTCATTGAGAACTACTCAGATCATTGATTTGACAAAATTGATGTAGCAATACATATATAACAACCAATCAAAATACCTGAAGTCCCTTATAAAGTTTCTAAAAACAAATCTAGTACCTGCCAGTAGTTACAAAATTGCCAATTTTTGTTTTCAGTATTATATATATATACTAAGATCATCCAAAACACCAAATTCACCCAACAAAAACCCATAATTATCCACAATTGGAACTCCCAATTTATGTGAATATTTCACTTCTTGATTTTCTGAAATTTTCACCCAAGTCCCCATCATTAATTCTTCATCACTTTCTTCAATCCCATTTGATGTATTCGTATTCTCATCAACACTCATTGACGATTTTTCTTCAAACTCATCAGTAACACAAGATTCTTGATTAGATTTTTCAGCAATCTGGCCATTTTTTGCTCTTTTAGCCATGGCTAATTCTTCGAATTCAAGCTTCTTAGACTCGTAATTTTTCGAAGCGTCTTCAGCCGTAACAAAAGTACCCAACCAAATCATTTTCTTGTTCAATGGGTGTTTAATTTCAGCACAAAATTTTCCATTTTTTCTCTTACATACCCCAATAGGGTACAATCTGACACAAGTATTCTTTGATATTCTTTTGTAGGATTTCATGATCAAAGTTTTGAGAGGGAAAAAAGGGGCAATTTCTATAAATAACAAAATATAAAAAAAGCTTGGGATGTGAAGAAAAAAAGAATAAATAGTGAACACATATATAGAAGTAATTAGAGAACCAATTAAGGAAACTTTTATTCTCTTTCTATTTGGGAAAGGATTTAACAAAACGAGTAAAGTATTGATTGAGAAATTGTTGCATATTATTAGTCACTGTATTTATTAGTATCCTAATTTGACACTGAATATTCAAATCTCTAAATCCGGTAGAATACTACAATTGGTCCAGTATTAAATGATGAAATACAATTAATTTTGACGTGTCTTATCTTTATCTCACGAGTTTAAATATTATTCACTATTGTATATAAAAAATAGGTTATTCGACTATGAATAAATTTCTTTTAAAGAATCAATTAATGACATGGCCTGGTTAATATTATATTTAACTTACTAATATATCTTAAGCTGTAATAATAATGGTGGAAATATCTTCATACTTTGCGATAATTTAATCCTTATCTCTATTTTTTTATCATCCTATATTTCATATCCGCTTTATATCTTGAATTATAATAATTATGAAAAGATTTTTACACTGTGTATAACTAATAAATTCATATTTCTTTTTTTTTTTTCAGTGGATGTTTCATATTTGTTTTATATCTTAAGCTATTATAATTGTGGAAAGTACTTTATGTTATGTGAATAATTAAAATTTTTTCTCATTTTTTCACTCGATATTTCATATCATTTTGATGCCTCAACTAGTTTGTATTTAAGTCGTGTCTGATTATCTTTTTGTTATTTATATTTTAGGTTGAACTAAACTACTATAATTCATCCCTGCTTACAAATTAGTTTACAACATTTACAAATCTTACAAATAGAAGTTCATATATTTATATTTATTGTATATTCGCTTAGAATGATTTTAAAAAAAGGAAGTACTACTTATCGAGAATCGCAAAATCGTAGAATGAAGAAATTCGTTGAGATTATACGCAAGCAAATTTGAATATCATAATTATAATAATAAAAAAATTATATTCTCATGAATCAAACTCATACCCCACAATTTTTGCATATTATATTCTGTAAATTCCACATTTAGTTTATCAAATAAAAACTTATTAATAGTTGAATCTATAATTAGAAGTGGCACCTAGCTATTTTGGCAATAAATCCTGTCATATAAAATTTATGCCATTTTTGCTAAGTTTAGAATTTTGTTTGATCAATACTCTGATTTCTAGAAGACTGTCCTTTCGAAAATCACTTTATTTCTTTTTTATTTATATAGTAGTACTATTTCTTTTAATTAATCTATTAAAAAATATATGGCATTTTTACATTATGATACAATTTAATTTTAAATTTTGTTTTACCCTTAATAACATGCTTTATAGTCACATAATTCTCATGACATGCTTAAATTCATAAGTTTCACGAGTCCTTTTATGTTCTTAAATTAATTTCTGAACTCAGTTAAATTATAACAATAACAATAAAAAAAATTTAGCTAGTGTGATCTCACAAATAAGATCTGAATATAGATGAGTATAAACAAATTTGATCCCTAATTTGAGGTAGAAAAATTAATTTGGATAAACTCTCACTAAAAAAAAGCATTATTAAACACATGTTTAGAAAACACTTTGAGCGAAAAAATCTCTAGTGGATATATAACGAAAAGAGAAGAAATGACAATATTAAGATAACGAAAGTAAAAAAAAAAGAATAGTAATAATATTAAAGGATTGGATGATTACAAAACAACAATACTTAAAAGAAGAGTGAGCAAATAAGATACTCCAAGATAGAATCATGCTCTCCCACATAAAAGAGAATTATTTATTAATTTTTTATTTTAATTCTCGATCTTTGTGCTTTTCTATTTTAGATCATGTCTTTGGTGAGCTAAAGACGTGTCGCTCACCCCAATTCTCCTTGGCTCTGTCTCTACATCTCCTTAAGTCTATGATTACCAACCTCACACATTCTCACTAGGATATTTATGTTTCTGCTATTTACGTGCTTGGGTCATTTGATCAGCTTCGCTCCTCTCATCCTGTCCACTATGAAGGTCACTTCCACCTTGCCTTGTATATCTTTATTTCTAATTTTATCTTCTTCTGGTTGGTTCGCTCATTCATCTAAGCATCATTATTTCCACTACTTTCACTTCTAAGCTTGTGAATTTTGACTGGTCAGCATTCTATCCAATAAAACATAAACAGTCTAATAACCACTTTGTAGATCTTATCTTTAAATTCTAGTGATACGTTTTATCACATAGGACACCGGATTCACGTCTCTGTTTTATCCACTTCACTTCAACACGATATATCATATCATCGCCTGTCACCCCTCCCCCCCTCTCCCCCACTTCCTTAAATTATTGAAGCAAGATACTTAAAGCTACCGTTTTTTAGAATGACTTATGCGTTGATTCTCACTTTCATATCCACCTCATGTGTTGTCTCTGAATTTGCACTTCAAGTACTCTGTTTTAATCCTGCTCATGTTGAAAGCTTTAAACTCTAGAATTAGTCTAACCCAACGTTAACCCGCGTACCTTATCAAACAAATACTTTCCATGATAATCGAAATTCCATCTAGAGGCTTTTCCATCTTCTTTTTGCTCTATATTGTATAAATCATTCCATCTACCCACGAGAAATTTTGTCCCGCCATCAAGAGTAATAGAACAACGGTAATAATTACCCATGAAATCCTTATCAAATGTAAGTGAATTGAAAATTTTAGAAACACAATTAAAACGGATCAATGACATAACAGGAAGCCATAATTAGAATATTTCGATAATTAATTCTTGGGGAATTGTTGGAAACTTTTTCATAGGTTTTATCTTCGTGTCCTGTGTAGAGGGGGGGGGGGACATTAAGTAATTGAGTTATTGATTAGTACTTAATTTCCACATGATACAAAGATGAAATCTATGAATAAATTTCCTACAATTTTCCAGGAATTAATTATCGAAATATTCTTATGGCTTTCTGTTATCTCACTGATCCGTTTCAGATGTTTTTCTAAAATTTTCAATTCACTTACATCTATCTGATAAGGATTTCATGGATAATTATTATCGTTGTTCTATGACTCGAGATGACGGGACAAAATTTTTCGTGAATGAATTGAACGATTTATATTATATAGAGCTAAAGAAAGATGGAAAAGCCTCATCTGCATATAACAATATCGTAATACATTTCCTTGAATATGTCGTGTCGAGGGAACACTTAAAAACACTTCTCACTCTTTATTTCTTTCATTTTTTTTATGAATTTTGTTAAGAGTTCTTTTTCCTTCTTTATTTATTTATTTATTCACTTTTGAAGGTTGTGATTTGAAAGATGGCCTCGTACAGATAGCTGGTAATTTCTGAACAATCAAATTGGGCCCATCTCACATTCACAATGACTAATCTACTACATTTTTTGCTCTTATTCATAAAAAAATTCTGCTTTTGATCTTTATAATGTTAAGATATAAGCATCCAATTACCCCTTGAATTATAGCCAAAATTATTACGACCCATTCCAACTTTACAGGATTTTTATTACTCTCTTGAACTCAATTTTAGTGTATTTTTATCACCCTTTTATGTGACACATTTATTACATAAAATAAAGTCCATATCAAAGGTGTCACTTTAGCTAAAAAGATTAACAAAAGGTGTCACATCAGCTAAAAAAGATGACAAATATACGATAAATTTAGTTCTGGGGATAATAAGACCCTCGTGAAGTTGGAATACGTAGCAGCAAATTTGGTCATAGTTCAGGAATACTAGATGCTTTACTCTAATGTTAATTCAATATATTAGTTAACTTTTTAAACAAAATATAATGTTTTTAGTTTCTTTATGTTGGAAATATGTTATGTAATTCAATATATTAGTTAACTTTTTAAACAAAATATAATGTTTTTAGTTTCTTTATGTTGGAAATATGTTATGTTTGGACTATTATCGGAAGTATAATCCTCAAACATTGAGTAATAAAACAAATTCAATAAAATATATATGAATAATTAACTAGAGTCACATTAATTTGGTAACTCGGTCAATTTTGAAGAGTCACTAAAATAAATATTATTTGTGCACCACTCTAAATATTGAAAGTTTGATTTAAAAGTTTGATTTAAAGAGTTTAACTAAATATTACAAGGACTAAAAATATAATTATCAATAATCAAGGGATCAAAATAGCTATTTTACCGAAGAAATACACAGAAAGAATTTAGTTTCAAAAAAGGTAAACATAATCAGAATGTGGATTAATTAGAGCAACATTTACTAGTAAACACATGGATTAAATAGCTACGTCCCATCCAAAAAGTGAAAAAAAAAATAGTACTACTAATTCTTTAGACATCAATGATTAATTGTTACAGAAGATGTCCAAATCAAATGAATGTTTTAATTTATTTTTTTAAAGTAATTATGTGGTCGCCCTCAACTATAGAAATAAGTACAAGTCTAAATTTAAAAT
The DNA here is from genome assembly GCF_002878395.1 of Capsicum annuum. NCBI lineage: Eukaryota > Viridiplantae > Streptophyta > Magnoliopsida > Solanales > Solanaceae > Capsicum > Capsicum annuum. The sequence continues at coordinate 2,843,516 of NC_061121.1, forward strand.
AAAAATTTAATGTAATCTTAGGCTGATTTTACTATCTATAATAAGTGGGAATAAGGAGACAAGTCTTCGATATGACTGTTTGTGCTGTTTTTTTCAGCTGCTTCAGTGCTGTCTTTTTCAGCTGCTTCAATCGTAATTTTATTATATTACCCCTAATTAATCATTATAGGTTATTTAAGTATTAAAATTTATAATATTTAATAAAAAATATAGAATAAACATAAAATAATAAATTGATATTTGACTTTTTAAATTAATTTGATGTCTTATATGGGGTCCATTTTTGCCTTTTTCACAAGTATTTTTTTTAGTAATTTTATTAGATTACTTTTAATTAGTTGTTATAAGTCATTTAAGATATGTCTTCTTCGCTGCTTCAATCGTGATTTTATTATATCAACCCTAATTAATTACTACAGGTTATTTAAGTATTAAAAATTTATAATATTTGATTAAAAATATAAATAGACATAAAATAATAAATTAATATTTAATTTTTTAAATTAACTTGATGTCTTATATGAGGCTCATTTATGCTTTTTTCCACAAGTAATTTTATTATATCACTTCTAATTAATTGTTATAAGTTATTTAAGACATGTCTCTTCGCTTCTTCAATCACGATTTTATTATATGACCCCTAATTAATTATTATTATCGCATTAGAAAATTAATAATATTTCATAAATGGACACAAAATGATATGTCAACATAAAACATTTGATTGACTGTCAAGTAATCATATTAGTGCCACATAAGTTCACTTTCGAAATTATATCAGTGTCACTTAAATTGGAATAGAAAAAAAAAGTATTATAAATCACAATAAAATATTTGATTGACTATCGAAATTATATAGTGCCATATAGGTTGACTTTCAAAATTATATCAGTATCTAAAAATCATCATAAAATATTTGATTGACTATCGAAATTATATTAGTGCCACATAGGTTGGCTTTTCAAATTATATCAATGTCACTTAAATTGGAATAGAAGAAAAAATATTATAAATCACAATAATTAAAAATTAAAATTATTTTAATAATTGATTATCTAAATTATATTTGTGTCACATAAATTAAGATAAAAAATAACATATATTGTATCCGTGCTAAGCATGGGCCTTTGATGTCTAATATAGAAATAAGTACTAGTCTAAACTTAAAATAAAAATTTAATGTAATCTTAGGCTGACTTTATCCCTATTGTCTAGATATCATTTTCAAGTCTGTTAACTTTGGAGAAAATAAAATAAATAAATTATGAAAAATACTTCTTCAAAGATGTCTGCAAAGTAAAAATTAAGAAGGGCCAAATTTAGGGCAATTGATTGTCCTTTATTCCAACAACATTAATGTTGTCATGTTTCTTGGATAAAATTTCTAAAGGAATCTATAGAGAATGGAAAAATTAAAAAATAGTCAAAAAATTTCTCGACTCGTAAAATTACATTGAATATGTTACCATTATATAAAAGGAAAATAAGAACACAAACCTTTTGTACTATATATCATTTGCTTTTTTGTGTTGTTTGTTTACGTCGATGGTGTAATTTCTTTTTACATAATCATGTAAGTTATAAGTTAAGCTCATATAATTTTCTCTAATAGTACCTTATTTTTTAGTTGGTGGTTGAATATTGGTGAACTAAACCTCTAGGCCATGGACCATACAAATACAAATCCATAAATGAATAAGACACAATGGTGTATAACAAATACAAAATTGTGTTTCCTAATATACATAATGATTGGAACATATTAATAGGCCCATTTAACTTTGGGCTGAATTTACTAGGGACCTCAAGTAAAACCAGTCCAGCCCATATCTTTGTACTTGAAAAATCTATTTTTCTCTAATTGTTGTAGCTTTCTTCTTTGATACTTGTTCCTCGATTTTGTATGTATATCGGCTAATGATGCGATGGAGGAAGTTAATCCATTTTCATTAATGCTGGCCCAATTGAAGCTCGTCCATGTCCCATCCTGATAGGTCTTCGATTTGCCCCTAGCCTAACTTTACATTCCACCTATCTTCCCCAGTCTCTGAAGCCCTCCAGGGGCCTAGCCCTGTTTTTTCACCCAAGTCTGAAGTTCAATGACTTTCATCATTGACGAGCACCTGGCTAATAAGACAATGAAGTGAAAATCCTATGCCACATATAGTGAACTATTTATAACATACTTGTCTTTTCCTATCTAGGCCATGGAAATGCACATGCCAAAGGATATCATTATGGAAATCCTCATGAGGCTACCTTTGCAATCCATTCTTCGATTCAAATGTGCTTTGAGATCTTGGAAGATATTAATTTCAGAACCCTATACTTTGAGACAAAGCATTGGAATCATGCCAAGAATAGCCAAAATTCTAATAACTATCATATTCTATGCGATAAGGTTGATACGTTTTTGTTCTATTGTTCTTCTTTATCATTCGATAGCACTTACAGCCTGAGATATGACTAGACTAGTGAGGACTATATAAGATTGACAACACTTAATAATGGTTACAATCCACATAGTAAAACCCTTGCACTAAAGAGTGATTCTTGGAGAAAAATTGATAGCCATCCACGTGGCGTTCGCAATCCTGTATGTTATAATCTAGACTCTTCGACATTTCATCATGGCACATTTCTTTGGATCATTATTGATATTGCATCTAAGTATTTTATAGTTTCATTTAATATATCAAATGAGTTTTTGCCTGAGGGAAGTTGTGATATTTTGAGCATGAATATCCACCAAAATAGACATGGTGTATCAATATTAGAAGGGATGCTTTGTGGTAATTATAACAAAGATTCTTATGATTGACCATGAGTTATGGTTCCAACTTATTCAATAAAATTCTTGCACTAAATTGCATTTGTTCATGGAGGATTTCATTGGATCAGTAAGGATATTTTATCCATGTATTTTATGGTTTCATTTAACATATATATCAAATGAGGCGTACAGAGAGATACCATTGCCAGAGGGGATTTGTAATATTTCGAATTACATAAATCACCTAAACATGAATCTCCTAAGACCTGGTGTTTCGAATTATTGTACTGGTTGAAATTTGGGGTTGAGAACTTTTAAGTTGTGGCTAATGAAAGAATATATGTCGAGGTGATACGAGGAAATTAAACTAAGAGAAGAAGAATTTACTATGAAACTAAAGAACAATCGAAATAGAGATAGAAGACAGATTGACACGAGAAGATAGAAAGAAATAAGAACTATTGAATATATTAAATTCAAAAACTCCCCTAAATCCTTTACCAACAAGCACCTAATCTCTATGTGGACCAAGAGGGAATCAACGACCCTCAAAACCCTTGTTTCTAAGTAAGTATTCAACACAAGCTCACCAATCACACTCTCTTTAAGTCCACTCAATATTCAAAACAAGATAATGAAAATGAAACCTTAATACTTCTATTTATAGTCCACTACAAGGCCCAAAAGTGACTCTTGAACAAAGAACAAAAATGACCCCAAGCATTTGTCTGCCTCCCCTTGACTGCCCGTCACCCAAGCCATTACCATGAAGCATTGTACGCCTCCGTTAGGCTTTCCTTGATGGCTCAAGGGACGGTTGGTCAGGCTGGTGACGCCCAGTCGCCCTTCTCGACACCCCTAGGCGGCAATGAGTGGTTTCTCCATTTTGAGCTCCTAATTCAACCCTTAACACATAGACTCATTTGAAGATGATCAACACTTGCTCTAACACCTCTCTCTTCAAGAACGTAGCTTGCAAATCTTATGATTTCCGAGCTTGGATCCTAGTGAAAGGTCTAGAGAGAATTTGAATCGTATCACAAGGAGTCTTGGACTAAATTATTTACTCTGCTAGAGACAATTTTTATCCAAAGATACCGGTGTATAGGTTTGCAGATGGTGAAGTACTACTCTACTACGACAGGCCGAGATGGAAGGTGGTACAAAGAATAGTGGGTTTAAGACATCCAAAGGACCATATGGAGGGTTATTTGCAATTACTTACATCCCTCAATTGTTTCTTTTATTTATATATACACATTACATGAAGTGGTAATTTTCTTCTCTCAGCTCCCCAAGAAATATGCATTTGACCTTGAGCATTTAACTATTTTTAGATGTCTGTCTACAAAGATTCTTATGATTGACCACGAGTTATGGTTCCAACATATTCAATACTCCCTCGGTTTCAAAAAGAATGACAAAATAAAAAAGACTTTTGAATTTTGTGGTCCTAAATTAAAGTTATGTCAAATTTACCAAAATACTCTTTAATCTTGTGGTATTAAACATGACAGAAAAAGAAAGGGTCATTCTTTTTTAAATGGACTAAAAAAAGTAGGTCATTCTTTTTCAAGCAGAGGGAGTAAAATTCTTGCACTAAAGAGTGGTTCTTGGAGAAGAATCTTTCACCATCCTCGTGGCTTTCACAATAGTTTATGTGCTCATGGACAAAATTGCATTTGTTCATGGCAGATTTCATGAACAAGTATTTTATGATGAAGTACTACTCTACTACGACAGGGATGAAAGATATAGTAATAGTTCGTTTAGGACATCCAAATGACCATATGGGGTGTTACCTACGACTGGTGTCACCACTCAAGTATTCTGTTATACAGAAAGCTTGATCTCTCCAAAATTATGTAATTGCTTATTTCATGTCATTAAGTTTTATACACATTATTTGATGTGATATTTTTCTTTGTCTTAACTCTCTCACCCTTTTAGCGTCGCAAAAGCTTTCCCTGTCTCGGTTGGCTTTTAGCCAAAATGAAGACCTATCGTCCTACTTGTATCATTTGGTGGCTGCTACTGCAAGTTTCTAATCACTAAGGCCGAGGTCGTCCTTGCCTGATGGTGAATCTTACAGTAAAGTTCATTTCTGCCTTTGCATTCGACAGTCAATCTCCTCTCGGCCCCACTAAACCCAATTCGGACCCAAATGTTGTGGTTAAAGTGACCTTACAACTAAGTTTATTAAGGTCTTGAGGCTGAGTCATATTCAACATGTTACTAACATTTATTTATTTATTTATTAATTTTTACCTTTTTTTCTTAATTAAATTAACATGGAGTGAGTATTTTTTTCAATCTCAGCTAAGATTTGAAGTTGTAATCATTAGGGGTATACAAATTCTTTATAGATTATGGATCGTTTCGCTCAAAATAAAAAATTTAAGGAATTCTTATAATCTCAACATATTGAGCAAATTTCATCAGAAAAGTAAAGACAAACATAATCAAAGAGGATTTCAATTCCCTCACATTTATAAATTATTCATTTGACAATTTCTATAACAATACATATACTAACAACAAATCTAAAGAGCTTGTATCCTCCTATAGTTACAATATTTTTTTTCTAGACAATTTTTTTTAATTCCTGGCAAAATCACATATATATTCTAAGATCATCCAAAACACTAAATTCACCCAACAAAAACCCATAATTATCCACAATTGGAATTCCCAATTTATGTGAATATTTCACTTCTTGATTTTCTGAAATTTTCACCCAAGTCCCCATCATTAATTCTTCATCACTTTCTTCAACCACATTTGATGTATTAGAATTCTCATCAACACTCATTGACGATTTTTTTTCAAACTCATCGGTAACTCAAGATTCTTGATCAGATTTTTCAGAAATATGGCCAGTTTTTGCACTTTTAGCCATCACTAATTCTTTGAATTCAAGCATCTTAGACTCGTAATTTTTCGAAGCTTCTTCAGCCGTAACAAAAGTACCCAACCAAATCATTTTCTTGTTCAATGGGTGTTTAATTTCGGCACAAAATTTCTCATTTTTTCTCTTACGTACCCCAATAGGGTACAATCTGACACAACTATTCTTTGATATTCTTTGATATTCTTTTGTAGGACTTCATGATAAAAAATTTGAGAAGAAAAAAAAAGGCTATTTCAGTAAAGAACAAAGTATAATAAATTTGAGATGTGAAGAAAAAGAGAATAAATAGTGAACACATATATATCAGTAATTAGAGAACCAATTAAGGAGACTTTTATTCCTATTTCTATTTGGAAAAGGATTTAACAAAACAAGTAAAGTATTGATTGAGAAATTGTTGCATATTAGTCACTCTATTTATTAGTTTCCTAATTTGACATTGAATATTCAAATCTCTAAATTTGGTAGAATACTACAATTGGTCCAGTATTAAATGATGAAATACAATTAATTTTGACGTGTCTTATCTTTATCTCACAATTTTAAATATTATTCACCATTGTATATTAAAAAAAAGGTTATTCGACTATGAGTAAATTTCTTTTAAAGAATCAATGGATGACCTGGCCTGGTTAATATTATATTTTACTTACTAATATATCTTAAGCTGTAATAATAATGGTGATACTTTGCGATAACTTAATCCTTATTTCTCACTCTTTTTTTTTGTCATTCGATAGTTTCATATCCTCTTTATATCTTGAATTATAATAAGTGTAAACAAAATAAATCTCCTAGACAATGAAAATAATTACACAAAATCCCTTCTTGTTTTCTCTCTCCCTTTTTTTGCAAACATACTCATACATTCGGTCACATATTATACATTGGTCGAATGATGATGTAATAGCTAATCCTATATTTAAGGTAAGAGAATTTTAATTATTTTACAGTTCCTTAATTAAAGACAATAATTAGCCAACATAAAGTCATTTATTGATAGAACATGTAACTGATATTTGAATTTTAAAAATTTTGTTATACATAATTTTTTTTCCCTATGATTCACTATCTGGAAAGCCAAAAAACAACCACTTTCTTCTATATCCGTTCACTAAAACTACTAAAATCTTCTTCTACATACGTTCTTCAATACTAGTAAAATCAATATGAATATCCCCATATCATTGCGACATTTTGAAATTTAGGAGTCAAAAATTAGTTATACGTCATACAAAAGTGACACAATAGTAATTTCGGTAAATGCGGACGAGTCGATCACACCCGCAGGACTTGCGGTTTCTATCCAAAGGAATCATGAAGAATATAATATGGTTTTCTATGTGCGGATACTTTGAATGGTTTTGATTGTATAAATATTTTTTATTAGATTGCACTTTCATCAATTTCTATTGTATAAATAACAATTGCACTTTCATCAATTTCTTAGAGCACACTATTCCTTGGCCAAGGAGGATCGCCATTATCACTCGTGTACCCTTCATTTGCCTTTTCTACTCCGTGATGCCATAATAATGAAGCATAGTGTAGACGTTGACTTCCAGCATCAAACACGCATGAATGCACTTGTTGCCCTTCACTTAATATTTCTGCATAAGCCGCAACAAAGACGCAACAATCCCTGATTTAAAAAAAATAAAGTGACGTAACAGTCAGTACATTAATTTAAACATAGTTATACATTATAAAAAAATTGTAATTTACTTACAAACTTTCAAATGCTTGCTGGCGTATGTTTTGAACCTATTCAACATCAAATGTGTTTTGATTGACATGTATGATGGTAGCTTATACATTTAAAAAATGTAATATCGGATATACTTATACATCTCAAATGTAATATCGAATATACTTAAACTACAGACAGACATGTATGATGGTATCTTATACATTTTTAAAAAATCTTCTTTAGTGAATAATGTCAACTTATACAATAATCTTTTTAACTGCCTCTTTTATGTACATCTTCTTATTGTATAATATAATGGAATATAAAGCAGAAAACTAATATTATACATTAGTCTAAAAAATAAAGTAATGTATAATCAAATAATATAAAAGTATAATATCAAATATGCCAGGAACAAAACCAACGAACATATTTTGTTCTTGAGCATCTAACTGACTAAGTCCTAAACTAAATCTAGGACGAGAATTCATTAACAAATTTATACTATATTGATTAAGCAATCGCAACTATAAACAAGAAATTCAAAGATCTGACTTGTATTATATGGAAAAAAAAAAAAAAACAGAAAAAATCAACTAACAAACTAGAATGAGATTGCAAAATAAGATAATTTCATAAAAATCAACGTGCAACCAAACAAGAATCCGAATAAGAACCAACAATTTTAAAACAAAAATAAAGATCTGACTTTTAATAAATGGAAAAAAAAATGATATTATCGAACTATCACATTGCAATGGATTTGCAAAAGCAATTAATTTCATAAAAAACAAAAATGCAATAAAAAATCGACCCAGATTGTGATTTGGTAAAGTTGAAAAAAAAAACTAAAAATTATTGAAAAAAAATCAATATATAAGTTTAATAAATGTTTGATAACTTAAAAATTGGTAACCTTTAAGTATACGATTGCTTGAATTTGAGCGTGAAAAAAGGTATTCAATAATGGAGGAATAATCGGTTGTTTAATGAAAGAAAAAAATGGAGCAAATATGAAAAAGAGAGAGAAAGTAAATGGGAAAGAGAGAGAAAGTAAAGAATTGTTTAATGAAAGAAAAAAAGAGAGTAAATATGGGAAAGAGAGATAAAGTAATGATAAAGATTTTTTTTTTTGATGTATAAGAGGAATGAGAGAGAAAGTAAAAAAATAGGTGATTTTAGTAATAAGTTTGGGATTTGTGTAATTAGTTTGTTAATATGGGATGTGTTTTAATAAGGTAAAGTTAGTTTGTGTATATATGTAATTTTTAGTTATAATAATTATGAAAATATTTTTATGTTAGAGTTTAAGTTCTGTGCACCGTCTGTGCATAAAAAATCTACACTAACAGCTAACTTGACCTGCTATTGCAGGTTGCCCAATTATTTACATAAAAATTAAAAAATAAAAAATTAGGTAACCTCCAATAGTAAGTCAAGTTCATCTGATAGTGTAGAATATTTTCTACACTAACGGTGCACAAAACTTAAATTCTTTATGTTATGCGTATAATTAATAAATTCACATCTCTTTTTTTTTAGCGGATGTTTCATATTTGTTTTATGTCTTAAGCTATTATAATAGTCCATGACCTATCCCGATGGGTCTTTGATTTGCTCCTATCCTAGCTTTATAATCCACCAGTCTTCTCTAGTTTTTGAAAACCCTTCGGGGACCTAGCCCTCTTTTCCCACCTGGGTGTGAAGTCAATGGCTTCCATCATTGACGAACACCTTATAGAAGACAAAAAAATGAAGAGCCTATGCCACATATAGACCATAGTGAACTACTTATAACATACTTGTCTTTTCCTATATAGGCCAAGGAAATCCACTTGCCACCTGTGCAGTCCCTTCTTCGATTCGAATGTGCTTCGAAATTTTGAAAGATAATAATTTCAAAACACTATAATTTAAGATGAAGCATTGGAATCATGCCAAGAATAACCAAAATTCTAATAAATATCATATTCTATGCGATAAGGTTGGTACATTGTCGTTCTATTGTTCTTCTTTATCATTCGATAGCACTTACAGACTGAGATATGACTCGACTAGTGATGACTATAAGATTAACAACACGTGTTGCAACCCACATAGTAAAACCCTTCGACATTGATAGCCATCCACGTGACATTCACAATCGTGTATGTTACTTATTATCTAGACTCTTCGACATTTCATCATGGCACATTTCATTGGATCATTACAGATATTGTATCTAAGTATCTGTCAAGTGGGTCGGGTCGGGCCAACCCAGAACCGACCCTGTAAAATTAACCGGGTTGTGGGCTGGGTCCGGGTTGGGGTTAAGTGGGCCGGGCCGATCTGGGCTCAACAGTAAAAATTTCAAAAACCACCCTAACCCGGCCCACTTAACCCAACCTGGTCAAACCCGGTTAAAAATCCGGTCAAACCCGGTCAAAAATTAAAAAAAAAAACTTTTTTTCAATATACACAATATATACCCACCTATATACATTTTAAATACGTTAAACAATATATATACACTATATATATAGTATATACTACATTAGAATTTAAAAAATATATACACAATTACACATATATACGCATCATTCAATATATACGACTATACGTACTACTTTAAATAAAACATATACTACAATATATATATGTAAGTATATATATATTATAGAGTTATATACTAATTTATAAAACATATACACATGTATACATTAAATATACACGGTTATAGAAGATATATACACAAATACAAGCACCATTAAATATATTTGTACTACTTTAAGTAAAACATATACTACAATATATGTATATACTACAATATATATATATATATAGTTATATACTAATTTATATCATATACACATGTATACATTAAATATATACGTCTATAGAAGATATATACACATATATACTACAATATATATAGTTATATACTAATTTGTAAAACATAAACATATGTATATATTAAATATACACGTCTATAGAAGATATATACACAAATATATGCACCATTCAATATATATGTACTAGTTTAAGTAAAACATATACTACAATATATGTATATACTACAATATATATCGATTTATATACTAATTTATAAAATATATACACATGTATACATTAAATATACACATCTATAGAAGATATATACACAAATATATAAAACATATGTTACTTAACATAATAAATTAATAATAATACTTGGTAGTAAATTAACTAATAAATTCACATCTCCTTTTTTTTTAGCGGATGTTTCATATTTGTTTTAGGCCAAAGTCATCGACAGACACTCAAACTTGTTGCGAAAATTCACTTAGATCCCTCAACTAAGGTCTGTTCCTATCAGACCCCTAAACCCCTCGAATTTTGTTCCAATTGGGCATTTTTTTTCCTATATCAAAAAGCTCAAAGTGTGTGTTGCACACATGCGATGACATTGCAAAACGAGCTAATTGGATGCATTTAACTATTTTTGGATGTCTGTCTACAAAGATTCTTATGGTTGACCACGAGTTATGGTTCCAACATATTCAATACTCCCTCAGTTTCAAAAAGAATGAAAAAATAAAAAAGACTTTTGAATTTTGTGGTCCTAAATTAAAGTTATGTCAAATTTATCAAAATATACTTTAATCTTGTGGTAGTAAACATGCCATAAAATATTGCCAAAAAAAGAAAGGTTCATTTTTTTTTTAAATGGACTAAAAAAAGTAGGTCATTCTTTTTCAAGCAGAGGGAGTAAAATTCTTGCACTAAAGAGTGGTTCTTGGAGAAAAATCTTTCACCATCCTCGTGGCTTTCATAATAGTTTATGTGCTCATGGACAAAATTGCATTTGTTCATGGCAGATTTCATGGGATCAGTAAGGATATTTTATCCAAGTATTTTATGGTGAAGTACTACTCTACTACAACAGGGATGAAAGATATAGTGATAGTTCGTTTAGGACATCAAAATGACCATATGGGATATTACCTATGACTGGTGTCACAACTCAAGTATTCTGTTATACGGAAAGCTTGATCTCTCCAAAATTATGTAATTGCTTATTTCATGTCATTAAGTTTTATACACATTATTTGACGTGATATTTTTCTTTGTCTTAGCTCTCTCACCCTTTTAGCGTCGCAAAATCTTTCCCTATCTCGGTTGGCTTTTAGCCTAAACGGAGATCGATCGTCCTACTTGTATCGTTTGGTGGCTGCTACTGCAAGTACCTAATCACTAAGTCCAAGTTTCGTCCTTGTCTGATGGTGAATCTTACAGTAAAGTTCATTTCTGCCTTTGCATTCGACGGTCAATCTCCTCCCGGTCCACTAAATCCAATTCGGACCCAAATGTCGTGGCTAAAGTGACCTTACAACTAAGTTTATTAAGGTCTCGAGGCTAAGTCATATTCAATATGTTACTAATATTTATTTATTTATTTATTTTTACCTTTTTTCGTAATTAAATTATCATGGAGTGAGTAATATTTTTTTCAATCTAAGCTCGGATTTGAAATTGTAATCATTAGGAATATCCAAATTCTTTATAGATTATGAATCTTTTTTCTATCTCAAAATAAAAAATTTAAGGAATTCTTATAATCTCAACACATTGAGCAAATTTCATCAGAAAAACAAAGATAAACATTATACTGCAATTGTATTAAGCACCATATATACTTTTCAAAGACGGTTTCATTTCCCCAACATTTATAAATTATTCATTAAGAAGTAAATCGTTGATTTGACAATTTCTATAACAATACATATACTAACAACAAATCATAAAGATCTTGTATCCTCCTATAGTTACAATATTTTTTTCTAGACAATTTTTTTTAATTGCTGGCAGTATCACATATATATTCTAAGATCATCCAAAACACTAAATTCACCCAACAAAAACCCATAATTATCCACAATTGGAACTCCCAATTTATGTGAATATTTCACTTCTTGATTTTCTGAAATTTTCACCCAAGTCCCCATCATTAATTATTCATCACTTTCTTCAACCCCATTTGATGTATTCGTAATCTCATCAACACTCGTTGACGATTTTTCTTCAAACTCATCAGTAACACAAGATTCTTGATCAGATTTTTCAGAAATCTAGACATTTTTTGCACTTTTAGCCATCACTAATTCTTCGAATCTACGCTTCTTAGACCCGTAATTTTTCAAAACGTCTTCAACCGTAACAAAAGTACCCAACCAAATCATTTTCTTGTTCAATGGGTGTTTAATTTAAGCACAAAATTTCCCATTTTTTCTCTTACGTACCCCAATAGGGTACAATCTGACACAAGTATTCTTTGATATTCTTTTGTAGGATTTCATGATCAAAGCTTTGAGAGGAAAAAAAGGGGCAATTTCTGTAAATAACAAAGTATAAAAAAAGCTTGGGATGTGAAGAAAAAAAGAATAAATACTGAACACATATATAGGAGTAATTAGAGAACCAATTAAGCAAACTTTTATTCTCTTTCTATTTGGAAAAGGATTTAACAAAACGAGTAAAGTATTGACAGAGAAATTGTTCCATATTATTAGTCACTGTATTTATTAGTATTCTAATTTGACACTGAATATTCAAATCTCTAAATTTGGTAGAATACTACAATTGGTCCAGTATTAAATGATGAAATACAATTAATTTTGATGTGTCTTATCTTTATCTCACGAGTTTAAATATTATTCACCATTGTATGTAAAAAAAAAAGTTATTCGACTATAAATAAATTTCTTTTAAAGAATCAATTGATGACCTGGCCTGGTTAATATTATATTTAACTTACTAATATATCTTAAGTTGTAATAATAATGGTGGAAATATCTTCATACTTTGCGATAATTTAATCCTTATCTCTCATTCTTTCTTTTTTTTCATTTGATAGTTTCATATCTGCTTTATATCTTGAATTATAATAAGTGTAAACAACATAAATCTCCTAGACAATGAAAATAATTACACAAAATCTCTTCTTGTTTTCTCTCTCCCTTTTTTTGCAAACAAACTCATACATTCGGTCACATATTATACATTAGTCGAATGTATGATGTAACAGCTAATCCTACATTTAAAATAAGAGAATCTTTAATTATTTTACAGTTCCTTAATTAAAGGCAATAATTAGCCAACATTAAGTCATTTATTGATAGAACATGTAACTGATATTTGAATTTTAAAAATTTGTTATACATAATTTTTTTTTCCTATGATTCACGATCTGAAAAGCCAAAAAACAACCACTTTCTTTTACATCCGTTCTCTAAAACTACTAAAATCTTCTTCTTTATTGATTATAGATGTTAATTTCTTTAGCCAATGATTTATATTATCATAAAAATTTTAAGTTTTTTTCCTATATCATAGTTCGTAACCATATAACTTGAAGTTAGAACACTATTATAAAAGCACATTAACTATGTAATTTACTCTCTATAGGAGTAAGTAATTGTTGAAACGCACGGTGTATTAAATTGTTGTACATTAATAGTTAATGTGTAATAAATGTATGATATAACATTATACGTTTTTAACATGTATGAGGTTAGAAATACAATAACTAAATTTAACTGAATTCAATTTTGTTTTTTAAATTTTACAAAGTATCATTCCAGTAAATTTACGAATGTATAGTATGTTTCTATACAGTCAAATCAATGTCTAATAAATGTGTGTCTTTCCAGTAAAAGTTTGAATGTATAATAAGTTGTTATACATTCAAAGCAACGTATAGTGATATTATGCCATTCCAATAGACTTACGAATGTATAATATTTGATTATACATTCATATCAATGTATGATATAGCATCATATATTATAAATGTGAATGGTATTAACAATTTCTGTAATTTCTTTACAAGTAATAAACATTTTACAACATGTATATTGTTATGTAATACGTATGTTTAAAACGTATTAGTCTTTAGTTCAATGTAAGATTCACTTATACGCAAAGGTACATAACAGGAAACATACTATGTGTTCAAAATACAATGTCAGATTAATTAGTAATATGTTGTTTTAATCATTAACAAAATAAGTGAAAGGAAAATTCAATAAGTACCATGAATCAGTTAGTAACATTGTAGTAGTGTCTCAGTGACTAAAAACCATATTCTCATAAGATGAAGACATCCATAAATGTAAATTAACATCCAGAAAGTAATATTTGAATTCGTTTAACATCAACCACAAAACTAAGATTTAGTTGATTCAATTTTGACTTTTATTAAACAATGCTACTCTAAAATAACAATTGCACTTTCATCAATTTCTTGGAGCACACTATTCCTTGGCCAATGAGACTCCCCATTATCACTCGTGTACCCTTCATTTGCCTTTTCTACTCTGTAATGCCTCAGTAATGAAGCATAGTGTAAATGTTGACTTCTAGCATCAAACACGCATGAATGCACTTGCTGCCCTTCACTTAATATTTCTGCATAAGCAGCAACAAAGACGCCACAGTTCCTGATTTAAAAAAAATAAAAATGACGTAACAGTCAGTACATTAATTTAAACATAGTTATACATTATAAAAAAAATTGTAATTTACTTACAAACTTTCAAATGCTTGCTGGGGTATGTTTTGAACCTATTCAACATCAAATGCATTTTGATTGACATGTATGATGGTAGCTTATACATTTAAAAAATGTAATATCGGATATACTTATACATCTCAAATGTAATATCGAATATACTTAAACTACAAACAAACATGTATGATGGTAGCTTATACATTTTAAAAAAATCTTCTTTAATGAATAATGTCAACTTATACAATAATCTTTTTAACTACCTCTTTTATGTACATCTTCTTATTGTATAATATAATGGAATATAAAGCAGAAAATTAATATTATACATTAGTCTAAAAAATAAAGTAATGTATAATCAAATAATATAAACGTATAATATCAAATATGCCAGGAACAAAACTAACGAACATATTTCGTTCTTGAGCATCCAACTGACTAAGTCCTAAACTAAAGCTAGGACGAGAATCCATTACCAAATTTATACTATATTGATTAAGCAATCGCAACTATAAACAAGAAATTCAAAGATCTGACTTGTATTATATGAAAAAAAAAATAGAAAAAATAAACTAACAAACTAGAAAGAGATTGCAAAATAAGATAATTTCATAAAAATCAACGTGCAACCAAACAAGGATCCGAATAAGAACCAACAACTTTAAAACAAAAACAAAGAACTGTCTTTTAATAAATGGAAAAAAAATGATATTATCGAACTATCCGGTCAAACCTGGTTAAAAATCCGGTCAAATCCCGTAAAAAATTTAAATTTTTTTTTTTCAATATACACAATATGTACCCACATATATACATTTTAAATACATTAAAAATATATATACACTATATATATAGTATATACTACATTAGAATTTCAAAAAATATATTCACGTATACACAATTACACATATATACGCACCATTCAATATATACGACTATACGTACTACTTTAAATAAAACATATAATTCAACATATATGTACTACAATATATATAAGTGTATATATATATATATATATATATATTATAGAGTTATATACTAATTTATAAAACATATACACATGTATACATTAAATATACACTTCTGTAGAAGATGTATACACAAATATGCGCACCATTCAATATATATGTACTAGTTTAAGTAAAACATATACTACAATATATGTATATACCACAATATATATATAGTTATATACTAATTTATATAACATATACACATGTATACATTAAATATATACGTCTATAGACGATATATATACATATATACTACAATATATATAGTTATATACTAATTTACAAAACATACACACATGTATACATTAAATATACACGTCTATGGAAGATATATACACAAATATACGCACCATTCAATATATATATGTACTAGTTAAGTAAAGCATATACTACAATATATGTATATACTACAATATATATATAGTTATATACTAGATTATATAACCTATACACATGTATACATTAAATATATACGTCTATACAAGATATATACAGATGTATACTACAATATATAGAATTATATACTAATTTATAAAACATATACACATGTATACGTTAAATATACGCGTCAATAGAAGATATATACACAAATATACGCACCATTCAATATATATGTACTAGTTTAAGAAAAACATATACTACAATATATATATATATATATATATATA
>NC_061121.1:2860195-2870399 GCF_002878395.1 Capsicum annuum
TATACTAATTTATAATATATATACACATGTATACGTTAAATATACACATCAATAGAAGATATATACACAAATATACGCACCATTCAATATATATGTACTACTCTAAGTAAAACATATACTACTATATATGTATATACTACAATATATATAGTTATATACTAATTTATATAACATATACACATGTATACATTAAATATATACGTCTATAGAAAATATATACTCATATGTACTATAATATATATAGTTATATACTAATTTATAAAACATAAGCACATGTATACATTAAATATACACGTCTATAGAAGATCCATACACAAATATATGCACCATTCAATATATATGTACTAGTTTACGTAAAACATATACTACAATATATGTATATACTACAATTTATATAGAGTTATATACTAGTTTATAAAACATATACACATGTATACATTAAATATACACATCTATAGAAGATATATACATAAATATATAAAACATATGCTACTTAATATAATAAATTAATAATAATACTTGGTAGTAAATTAATAATATATTAGAAGTAAGTTTTGAATTTAAACTAGAAATTCAATTTAAATCATTAAATGAAAAGAAATTATAAAGAAAGGACTAAGGAGGAGTGAATGAATGTTGAATTTTATTGATTGCGATTTGCGAAATGATCCAAAATTTATAATTTACATGAATGAAAAATCTACAAATTATGCATCATTTTTTTCAACTCGTTCATGTTAATATTAACGGGAACTTGCATAGGATAGTCAAAGTCAACAGGGGTAAAATCATGCATTGGACTTGATTCTACTGAGTTCTCCCGTGATGACATAATTTTTTCACGTTTCAGCTCGTCGCTCGGCTTCGGTTCCATTCCTTGGTTTCTTCTTTCTGCTCTGATCCAATCTCTGAGGCAAACTAGAACATTCATTGCATTGCTTCCCAATGAGTGTCGGTTGTCTCCAAGCTGCTGTCGCCCCTGACTAAAGGCGCTCTCTGATGCAACGGTTGACATTGGAACATTCAAGATGTCTCTAGCTAATCTTGAAAGCACGGGATATTGTGTTTCATTACTCCTACACCAATCCAACGTGTTGATCCGTCGTCTGCGATCCTCTGGCGGTTATTGAAGATAATATTTCAGCTCGTCCCGATAAGTTAAGGTGTAAGTTATCTCATCAATACTGTTCCAACAAGGTAAATCATAAAAGGAATCCGGAAAATCACTATGTGCCAGTCTTTTAGAAGATGATGGCTCCTCGGGAGGATGAGGAGCGACAGTTGGAGTGATATTTATAGGTACGGCTAAGTCAAATAAATCAGCATAGTGATTATATAATTTTTCTATGTATCCATTCACATCACTCATAGTCGTCCACAAATCAGGTTCTACTTTTTCAGATTCAGAATCATTGTTAGTATTTATTTCTAAGTTAGCATAAATAATAGTACTAAAGTGGCACATAGTAATATATTTAATGCACGAATTTAACATAGCACCAACCAAGTAAATAGTGGGAATCGAAAAAAAATATTTTTTAAATTTATTAAACATGGCATCAACAGCTTCTTTATAACCATCTTTATTTGTCTATTCTTTAAGCAAACCGGAAATATCGGCTATATATCCCAAAATATTACAAACAGTAGGATAATACGCACCGAAAAATTCAACCGTAGCTACATAAAAAATTTCTAAAAACTTAATAAGATCATTAATTACAACTCAATCAGAATCATGTAGCATGCAATCAGCAGAATCAGTAAATGAACCGCAATGTTGGTTAAAAGCTAGTGTAATAGGAACTCTATATTTATATCAAGTTTTTAAAAAATCATATGTAGAATTCCATCTAATATCAATGTTCTCAGGCATCAATATCGGTGCAAGTCCATTTTCTTGACATTTAATTTTAAATTCTCTAATTCTTTTTCTCCGATTATTTCCTTGAATAAAACCAACAGTAAGACAATTTTTTTCAATAGAAAGCTCAAAAAATTCAAGACCATCTTTTACAATTAAATTATATATATGACATGCACACTTAATATGAAAAATTTCAAGCAACGGCGGAGATAACATAGATTTTAATTTTTTCATAGCAGTCTTGTTGTTAGAAGCATTATCAAAAGCAATACATAAGATTTTATTTTCGATACCATAAAATCCGGCAACTTTAACAATAGAATCAGCAATAAAATCTCTATTATGTTTACGGTCTTCATCATATAAAAAAGTAAGAATATGTTTTTGCATCACAAAATTACTATCCATCCAGTGACAAGTAGCGGTTAAATAATCATTTTTATTTACAGCACAACCAAGATCAGAAGTTAGGGACAATCTACATTGAATATTTTTTAACAATGTTGATAAATAAAAACAATATTGTGAATGAAGTCTAAAAATATCAGATCGACAAGTACTTCTAGGAACACCATTAAACATAGGATTATAAATAGCTTGAATATAATGAATAAAGACATCAGAAGAAGGAAAACTAAAAGGCAAATAACCCACAGATATCATTTTAGCTATTTCTTCCCGGTCCCTCAATTTATTATACTTCTTCGTTACCTGACCAGTTGTTGGATCCATTCTAGTTTGCGTTGGCCCATAAACATCCCCACCACCTCGTGTAATTTCTAACTCTCTTTTGTGAGTATCACCTATATGGCTAGTTTGGCTCAAAATCCCAAATTTTCAAAAAGAAAAATAAACTATTCCGGGCCAAGCCGGTTAACCAGCGGGCCTGGCCGGGCTTGGTTTGGGCCGGTTAGCCGGGCCTAAATTTAAAAAAAATGTCCCGAAACACGGTACTCTAAAGCCCTTGGGCTTACCGGGCCGGTACAGCCCGTCCCACTTGACACCCTTTTCTTTTGATATATCAAATGATGTTTTGCTAGAGAGAAGTGATATTTGGGGAAGAAAGAGACAGTCTTGTACTTTTGGAGAAGAAAGAAACACAGATTTCAAGGAATCTTTATTACTTATATTTTTATTGGTATTCATATTAAAATAGTAGTAAAATAATACTTATTAATAATGAAATATAATAGAAATAATAAAGTTAATATTAGTATGTCAGCAATATATCAAGGAAAATGGTAGGACGATAATTTTTTTTTAATGGTAAATTTTTAGTATATCTTTATAACTCTATTTTATAATATTTGATAACCTTTTTTTAGCTGAATCCCAGCAATCGTATCCATACTCGGATTTGCACCCTCAAATTTTAAAATTTAAATTTTGACGAATTTGACTCTCAAATCTGCACCCATCTTGAATACCCGCACCCGATGTCGAGCAACTTAGGATTGACCACGCTAGTTATGGTTCCAACATATTCAATAAAACTCTTGCCCTAATTAAAGAGTAGTTCTTGGAAAAAAATCTTTCACCATCCTCGTGGCTTTCACAATAGTTTAGGTGCTCATGACAAAATTGCATTTGTTCTTGGCGGATTTCACATGGTTGATTTCATTGGAACAGTAAGGATATTTTATCCTACGTATTTTATGGTTTCATTTAACTTATAAAATGAAACGTATGGAGAGATACCATCAATTACCAGAGGGAATTTGTGATATTTCGAATTACATGAATCATCTTAACACGAATTCCTCCTAAGACCAGGTATTTCAGTATTAGAAGGAATGCTTTGTACTTATTATACCTGTTGAAATTTGTGTTCCGGCTAATGAAAGAATATGATGTCAAAGGAGTCGTGGACTAAATTATTTACTCTACGAGAGATCAATCTTTATCCAGAGATACCGGTATATAGGTTTGCTCAGTGGCGGAGCTAGAATTTTCACTGAGGGGGTTCAGAAGTAAAATATACGGACTAGTCGAAGGGGTTCAACATCTACTATATATAGATAAAAATATATTTGACCATATAAAAATAATATAATTTTCCGACGATGAACCCCCTTAAATGTATGTGGATCCGCCACTAGGTTTGCTGATGTTCATTTAGGACATCCAAAGGACCATATGGAGTGTTACCTATGAGGGGCGTCACCACTCAAGTAGTTTGTTATACGGAAAGCTTGATCTCTCCAAAATCAATTACTTGCTTAGTTATATTTGGTTATGATCGGAGTATCCTCCTCATGCGTGCTGCAACAATTTATTCTTATAAGTTATATAACTGGTCAATGTTTGGTTTCGAAATTATGTCATTGCTTATTTCATGTCACAACATGCCCAGAGCCGTTAAAGCGTTATACGCAGTTCATATCACTATCACATATTGGGATAGCCAAATTTAGAAATATGAGGAAAGATCATTTGGCCATTGCCTTTGCAATAAGCTCCTCCTCATATCAAGTTTATGGTTTCTTATTAAACACAAGATCATTAGGAATTAGGATCATTAGGAAGAGCTTATTATGATATTCTTATCTAATCACTAAGGTCGAGTTTCGTCCTTGCCTGATGGTGAATCTTGTAGTAAAGTTAATTTCTGCTTATGCAATTCGAGGATCGATCTCCTTTTGGCCCCACTAAATCGAAGAGACTGTACAATTAGGTTTATTAAGATCTCAAAACATTTGTGAGTCATATTCAATATGTTAAGGACATTTTTTTTACCCTTTTTCGTAATTAAAATTAACATGGAGTGAGTAATTTTTTTTTTCAATCTAAGCTCGGATTTGAAGTTGTAATCATTAGGAATACCCAAATTCTTTATAGATTATGAACCTTTTTTCTATCTCAAAATAAAAAATTTAAGGAATTCTTATAATGTCAACACATTGAGCAAAGTTCATCAGAAAAATAAAGATAAACATAATTATACTGCAATTGCATTAAGCACCATATATACTTTTCAAAGAGGGTTTCAATTTCTCCAACATTTATAAATTATTCATTTGACAATTTCTATAACAATACATATACTAACAACAAATCATAAAGAACTTGTATCCTCCTATAGTTACAATATGTTTTTTCTAGACAATTTTTTTTTAATTGCTGGTAGTATCACATATATATTGTAAAATCATCCAAAATACTAAATTCACCCAAAAAAAATCCATAATTATCCACAATTGGAACTCCCAATTTATGTGAATATTTTACTTCTTGATTTTCTAAAATTATCACCCAAGTCCCCATCATTAATTCTTCATCGCTTTCTTCAACCTCATTTGATGTATTCGTATTCTCATCAACACTCATTGACGATTTTTCTTCAAACTCATCAGTAACACAAGATTCTTGATCAGATTTTTCAGAAATCTAGCCATTTTTTGCATTTTTAGCCATCACTAATTCTTAGAATTCAAGCTTCTTAGACTCATAATTTTTCGAAGCGTCTTCAGCCGTAACAAAAGTACCCAACCAAATCATTTTCTTGTTCAATGGGTGTTTAATTTCAGCATAAAATTTCCCATTTTTTCTCTTTCGTACCCCAATAGGGTACAATCTGACACAAGTATTCTTTAATATTCTTTTGTAGGATTACATGATCAAAGTATTGAGAGGGAAAAAAGGGGCAATTTCTGTACATAACAAAGTATGAATAAGGCTTGGGATGTCAAGAAAAGAAGAATAAATACTGAACACATATATAGGAGTATTTAGAGAACCAATTAAGCAAACTTTTATTCTCTTTCTATTTGGAAAAGAATTTAACAAAACGAGTAAAGTATTGATTGAGAAATTGTTGCATATTATTAGTCACTGTATTTATTAGTATCCTAATTTGACACTGAATATTCAAATCTCTAAATTTGGTAGAATACCACATTTGGGAGTGCGGAGCCTAAAAGGTAAGCTTTTTGGGATAAGGTAAACTCACCATTTTACCTTATAAGGTAAACTCATCATTTTACCTTACATTCTAACATTTGCACTGACGACGTTAACTACTTAATAGACAAGGTAAACACCTGTGTTTACCTTGTCCCTTTTGAAATTTTATAGTATTGGGGTGCTCTTTTGAAATTTTGACTAAAAAAAACTTGCCTTTTCGGCTCCGGACTCCCACATTTGGTCCTGTATTAAATGAAATACAATTAATTTGGACAAGTCTTATCTTTATCTCACGAGTTAAAATATTATTCACCATTGTATGTAAAAAAGGGGTTATTCGACTATGAATAAATTTTTTTAAAGAATCAATTGATGACATGGTCTGGTTAATATTATATTTAACTTACTAATATATCTTAAGCTGTAATAATAATGGCGGAAATATCTTCATATGCGATAATTTAATCCTTATCTCTATTTTTTTATCATCTGATATTTCATATACGCTTTATATCTTGAGTTATAATAATTATGAAAAGATTTTTACACTATGTATAACTAATAAATTCATACCTCTTTTTTTTCAGTGGATGTTTCATATTTGTTTTATATCTTAAGCTATTATAATTGTGGAAAGTACTTTATATTATGTGAATAATTAAATTTTTTTCTCAGTTTTTCACTCGATATTTCATATCATTTTGATGCCTCAACTCGTTTGTATTTAAGTCGTGTCTGATTATCTTTTCGATATTTATATTTTAGGTTGAACTAAACTACTATAATTCATCCCTGCCTACAAACTAGTTGACAATGTTTACAAATCTTACAAACAGAAGTTAATATATTTATATTTATTGTATATTCGCTTAGAATGATTTTAAAAAATGAATTACTACTTATCGAGAATTGCAAAATCGTAGAATAAAGATCATTAAAAGAAAAAGCATCTTTTGAAGATTTTTTTCATTCTCAACGCTCGAACTCTGGCAATATAATATAAAAGTTTTCATAATGAAATTAATTTAAGTTTCCATCGAGTGTATATGTTTTAGCTTTTATGTATGAACGAATTGAGATAAAATAAGATGGGAAGATTAATTAAAACATGTCCCTTCATAATTAAGTACTATAAATTATATTTTTAGAGAATCTTTCATGTTTTCTATTGGTTATTATGATATTAGTAAAACAATATCTTTGGAGCTTTAAATGTTTTTCAATATATGTAGCCCAATTTTATCTATATCTATAATCTATAATCTATAATCTTAATCTATAATCTATAATATATTAAAAGTGTGAAAACCCTTAGAAAAATGATTTGAACTTTTTGTTCTTCATTAAAAGTCTCCGCTGTAAATAAAATCGTCTTTTCACATCATTATTTTATTATATAATTATATTTAAAATATTAATTCCTAAAATATATAAAACTAATAATTCTTAAAATATATTGAAAATCAATATAATATATGGCAATCCCTCCCCCCATTTTCACATTATGATCCTAAAAGGAAAATTAAAGCTACCGTAAATACTTTGGTTAGTTAAAAACATAATATACTACCTTAAATAATTTAATAACATAATTGATTGTTACTTTTTTCAAAAGACAAAAGAAAAAATTCCTTATTTAAAGAATCCTTTGATTAAAAGAAAGAATTTGAACTTCTATAAATTGATTATTGTTCCTTTCACATCAACCTAGAGATATTATTCTCCCAATATTACAGTTTTTTTTTATATCATTCATATGTAGATTTAATTTATTACACATTATATTTTTTTATAATTTTCTTTGTTATCATCGTTCAAGATTTCTTTGTTTCTTGATGATATAAAGAAAAATTAAATAATAAATATTTATATTATTCTTCATCTTTCTCTATTTTTTTCTATTTTGTGTTGTAGAAATATGCATTTCAAAAGTTTATAATCAGGTATTTCAGTTATTTTTTCTATAAATTTTGCACTGTTAGGCTATCACTTTATAATTTTTGTGTAATTTATAATTAAAGAATTCTAAAATATATGATGAATAAATTTCTCTTTTTTATTGTCATTAAAGTTTTTTTTGTTTCTTGTTGATGTAAATAAAAATTAAAGAATAAATATGTGTATTATTCTTCATCTTTCTCGAATTTTCTATTGATAATAAATATCTTTTTTTTTCTATTTGTGTTGTAGGAATATACAGCTTCTCAAAGGTTTATATCAAATATTTTTTCGTGTATATTTTCTATAAATTTTGTATTGTTAGACTATGACTTTATGATTTTCTCTATGATTAATAATTAAAGAATCCCAAAATATATGATAGTAGAAAAATAATTACTTTAGCTCAAAAAAAATATTATTTTAATAATTTATTTGTGCACGTAAAAGGGGTATTACTAATTCCATAACGTATATTTTCTATAAATTTTGTATTGTTAGACTATGACTTTATGATTTTCTCTATGATTAATAACTAAAGAATCGTAAAATATATGATATTAGAAAAATAATTACTTTAGCTCAAAAAAAAATTATTATTTTAATAATTTATTTGTGCATGGAAAATGGGTATTACTAATTCCATAACGTGTATTGTAAAATTAATTATAGTAAAACATACAAATAAAAAAAAGTAACATAGCGAAAGTCTTAAATAGTAAAGAAAAATAAAATTTTGCATAGTTTGGTGACTTTTTTTGAAGTAAAAATTATTGAATTTGAATTTTTATGAATTGAGAATCATTCCTTTTTGCGACAATATGACAGGAAACAAAAATAGGTTAAAGTTATTTTTGAGAAAAAATGTGGCAATGAGTTATCATATTTTTTCTTTAAGTATAGCTTTTATCTTAAAAGTTTTAAGACGACACGTAGTTCATGTACTGTTATTTAATTATTTTTAGTAAAAATAAAATTGCAGACAACAAAAAGGAAAAAAAAAATTAATTATAGTATCCTATTACAAGTAGGTAATCTTATTGAAATATCCCTATTTTAGAAGAATTCGTCAAAAGGAAAAAAGAACAATACAATCACTAGCAAACATTTAAGCTAAATATATTATTCCTTTTAAGAGGTACTTTTGTTAATTAATATTTTTTGCCTAATTTTATATTTCTCTAGTAAAAATATTGAATTATATGTAAACATTAAAAATAGTCCATATTTAATTCAGACAAGAAATCATAGAATTTAATACTTCTAAATTAATTAGAATTTTATCATATATAATTTTTTTTCTATAATTCTATTTAAGTAAATGAGCTTTGAAGGTGTGGTATATCACACTTTCATCAATTTCAAGTCTATATTGTAGATGAATGAGTGTATATTTTGGAGGAAGAATAGTTGTATATAAAAGGAAAATTTTTGAGCAGAAATAATTTTATCAGCATATATCAATCGTAATTTTACCAAAAATAATTTAATATATTAAGTTGACCACCCTTTATTCGTCATAATTATATCTTTGGCAGATCCAATATTAACCATCTTGAGATTGCATTTATGTAATTTTTAATTTTATTAAAAGTTCAAAATTATCCAAATGGTTATAGAGCCAATAAATTAGCTTATTAGATCATTGATATTGTTGTCTTCTTTTAAAAGAAAAATAAAGAATTTCATCCTTGAAAAGGTTTCTAATCATTCCAATGAAATATTATTTTTTTTTTCAAAAAAGGTACTTTCTCAATTTATTTATTTTTTGTTAAAAAGGTACTTTGTCAATTTGTTAAAACGACAAAAATTAAGGAATAATTATTGCCACAACTATCA
Organism: Capsicum annuum; assembly: GCF_002878395.1. Classification (NCBI taxonomy): domain Eukaryota; kingdom Viridiplantae; phylum Streptophyta; class Magnoliopsida; order Solanales; family Solanaceae; genus Capsicum; species Capsicum annuum. The sequence goes on from NC_061121.1 coordinate 2,869,743, forward strand.
ATTATTTGGAACAAATACGATATAAGTATATGAGATAAGAAGAGAAAAAAAAACACCTAGGACTTTGACATACAATAATGTGTCGATTGGTTTATAAACAAAGTTGTGCATTAACTAGTGATATAATGATTGTAATATAAGAATTAATAACATAGAAATTGAAATTCAGGAAATTAGTAATGTGTATTTATCATCAAACAATTGTTGTATTAAAAACTAATGAATTGGTTCGCAGAACTCTTATTTAATTATGACATAGTATTTTTTATTGAATATATAAATTAAAACTTTTTTAGTCCTCAAATTTAAGCGGATTGGATTTTTATTACCAAAAGAAAAAAAATATTGCATAATATATAAACTCATTACTTTTCTATTTTTGATCAGCAAAATAATTTGAGTTATTTTGAAAGAATGATTTCAAATGTATGACGAAGAACATTATTGCTCGTAGCTGGTTCGTGCTTATGCAAAGACTATTTATGCTTAAGCACTCTATTTATTTTTGAGACTTCTATTAGTCCGTAGGTTAGGATGAATAAAAAATCCAATAAAGCGAAAATTCTCAAAAAGAAGAATAGAAAAATGAGAAATGTAAATATTAATAATACAGAATTTATGCACCGTCTTATTGATTTTTGTATATATATATATATA